>NC_090026.1:5745097-6045097 GCF_037176765.1 Anolis sagrei
TACAATCACAGAGCATTCTGAACCCCACCAACGATGGAATTGAACCAAACTTGGCACACAGTTCTCCCATGACCAGCAGAAAATACTGGAAGGGTTTGGTGAGCAGTGTCCTTTGGTTTTGGAGTTGTAGTTCACCTACATCCAGAGATCACTGTGGACTCAAACAATGATGCATCTGGATCAAACTCTACATGAAGACTCAATATGCCCAAATGTAAACACTGGTGGAGTTTGGGGAAAATAGAATCTTGACATTTGGGAGTTGTAATTGCTGGGATTTATGGTTCACCTACAATCAAAGAGCTCCACCAACAATGGAGCTCCACCAACTCCACCAACAATGGAATTGAACCAAACTTGGCACACAGAACATATAATCACAGAACATTCTGAACCCCACCTCGTGTTGTGGTGACCCCCAACCATAACATTATTTCCGTTGTGACTTCATAACTGCAATTTTGCTATTGTCATGAATTGTCATGTAAATATCTAAGATGCAGGATGTATTTTCATTCACTGGACCACATTTGGCACAAATACTCGATACACCCAAATCTGAATACTGGTGGAGTTGGGGGGATTGATTGTGTCATTTGGGAGTTGTAGTTGCTGGGATTTATAGTTCACCTACAATCAAAGAGCATTCTGAACACCACGAACGATGGAATTGAGCCAAATTTGGCACACAGAACCAAAGGAGCAGTGTCCTTTGGTTTTGGAGTTGTAGTTCACCTACATCCAGAATCACTGTGGACTCAAACAATGATGCATCTGGATCAAACTCTACATGAAGACTCAATATGCCCAAATGTAAACACTGGTGGAGTTTGGGGAAAGTAGAATCTTGCCATTTGGGAGTTGTAGTTGCTGGGATTTATGGTTCACCTACAATCAAAGAGCACTCTGAACTCCATCAACAATGGAATTGAACCAAACTTGGCACACAGAACATATAATCACAGAGCATTCTGAACCCCACCAATGATAGAATTGGGCCAAGCCTCCCACATAGAACCCCCATGTGGGCCACAGCAATGTGTGGCAGGGGACGGCTAGTAATAGTAGTAATAATAATAATAATTTTATTTATATCCCGCCACCATCTCCCCAAGGGGACTCGGAGCGACTTACATGAAGCCAAGCCCAATGACACATCAATCAAAACAACAAGCAATAAGCAAATAAAACAATACAATGAATATAACTCAACATATAAACAATAACACGCAAGTGTTAAAAAAAATACAGTTCCTCGTGTTGTGGTGACCCCCAACCATAACATTATTTCCGTTGCGACTTCATAACTGCAATTTTGCTATTGTCATGAATTGTCATGTAACTATCTAAGATGCAGGATGTATTTTCATTCACTGGACCACATTTGGCACAAATACTCGATACACCCAAATCTGAATACTGGTGAGGTTGGGGGTGGATTGATTATATCATTTGGGAGTTGTAGTTGCTGGGATTTATAGTTCACCTACAATCAAAGAGCATTCTGAACACCACCAACGATGGAATTGAGCCAAATTTGGCACACAGAACGCCCACAACTAACAGAAAATACTGGAAGGGTTTGCTGGGCATTGACCTTGAGTTTGGGAGTTGTAGTTCACCTATATCCAGAGAGCATTGTGGACTCAAACAATGAGTCAATACTCAATATGCCCAAAAGTGAACACTGGTGGAGTTTGGGGAAAACAGTTCTTGACATTTGGGAGTTGGAGTTGCTGGGATTTATAGTTCACCTACAATCAAAGAGCATTCTGAACTCCACCAATGATGGAATTGAGCCAAACTTGGCGCACAGAACTCCCACAACTAACAGAAAATACTGGAAGGGTTTGCGCCTTTCGCTTGGCACATTCGTGCCTCTTCAAATCTGCAGCACTGCTGGTCACAGCTGACCCTCAACTGGAGCGCTCAAGGGCCAGGGCTTCCCAGTTCTCAGTGTCTATGCCAGAGTTTTTAAGGTTGGCTTTGAGCCCATCTTTCAATCTCTTTTCCAACATTACGTTTTCTGTTCTTGAGTTCGGAGTAGAGCAACTGCTTTGGGAGATGGTAATCGGGCATCTGGACAACGTGGCCGATTCAGCGGAGTTGATGGCGGAGGACCATCACGTCAGTGCTGGTGGTCTTTGCTTCTTCCAGCATGCTGACATTTGTCTGCTTGTCTTCCAAAGAGATTATCAGGATTTTCCAGAGGCAGCGCTGATGGAATCGTTCCAGGAGCTGCATGTGACATCTGTAGACAGTCCACGTCTCGCAGGCGTATAGCAGGGTTGGGAGGACAATAGCTTTATAAACAAGCAGCTTGGTATCCCTATGGATGTTTCGGTCCTGCTTCATTCGGAAAAATGCAGGAAAAGACCTTGCAAAACTACAACTCACAAGATATGCATAGTATGGAACACTAGCAGTTAAAGCAGTGCCAAACTGCATTCATTCCACAGCGTAGATGCACCCCAAGACATCAAACACTCATAGGGTTGTTGTTGTCTTTCCTTCTTATTCTCTTTCTCAATCTTCTCTTTTTGGGCAGGAACCATCTTGCCTTTGTCCGTGAGGGCTACTTTGCCACCTTCCCATCTCCCCATATACATCTCACCATAAACACGAACCATCCTAAACCAAACAGCTGCAGGGGAAGGTGTTCACTGCTTCTAACAGTTGCGTGGGGAGTGGCATGCAATTTTGCAAAATCTGCAAGTGCCAAATTTTGAAACAACAGGATGACATAGCATTGAACTATGGCCAAAGTGGGGCCAAACTGTACTGATTATGGAAAGTGGGGCCAAACTGCACTGATTCTGCACCTTGGATACATTAACAGAAGGGCATACGTTGCAAAGATACAGAATGGGTGACGCCTGGCTCGAGAGCAGGATGTGTGAAAAAGATCTTGGAGTCCTCGTGGACAACAAGTTAAACATGAGCCAACAATGTGATGTGGCAGCGAAAAAAGCCAATGGGATTTTGGCCTGCATCAATAGGAGCATAGTGTCTAGATCTAAGGAAGTCATGCTACCCCTCTATTCTGCTTTGGTTAGACCACATCTGGAATATTGTGTCCAATTCTGGGCACCACAATTCAAGAGAGATATTGACAAGCTGGAATGTGTCCAGAGGAGAGCGACTAAAATGATAAAAGGTCTGGAGAACAAGCCCTATGAGGAGCGGCTAAAGGAGCTGGGCATGTTTAGCCTGAAGAAGAGAAGGCTGAGAGGGGATATGATAGCCATGTATAAATATGTGAGAGGAAGCCACAGAGAGGAGGGAGCAAGCTTGTTTTCTGCTTCCCTGGAGACTAGGACGCAGAACAATGGCTTCAAACTACAAGAGAGGAGATTCCATCTGAACATGAGGAAGAACTTCCTGGCTGTGAGAGCCATTCAGCAGTGGAACTCTCTGCCCTGGAGTGTGGTGGAGGCTCTTTCTTTGGAAGCTTTTAAACAGAGGCTGGACGGCCATCTGTCAGGGGTGCTTTGAATGCAATATTCCTGCTTCTTGGCAGAATGGGGTTGGACTGGATGGCCCATGAGGTCTCTTCCAACTCTTTGATTCTATGATTCTATGATTCTATGATTCTATGATGATGGAGGAGATGCCCGTTCACTGCTCGAATCCTCCAAAGAAAGCAAAGGCGCTCCCGTACTTGGATTGCTTGTTTTGTTATATCTAGAACAGGCAAATGTCAGCATGCTGTTAGAAGCAAAGACCACCAGCATTGAAGCGATGCTCCTCCGTCATCAACTCTACTGGACTGAATGACACCTTGTCCGAATGCCCGTCTCCTAAAGCAGTTACTTTACTCCAAACTCAACAGAATGTTGGTGGACCAGAAAAGAGATTTAAAGATGGGCTTAAAGCCAACCTTAAAAACTGTGGCATAGGCACCAAGAACTAGGAAGCCCTGGCCCTTGAGACCTCCAACTGGAGGTCTGCTGTGACCAGCAGTGCTGCAGAATTCAAAGAGGCATGAATGGAGGGCGAAAGGGAGAAATGTGCCAAGAGGAAGGCATGCCAAGCCAACCCTAACCAGGACCACTTTCCACCTAGGAACCAATGTCCTCACTGTGGGAGAACATGTGGATGAAGAATAGGGCTCCACAGCCACCTACGGACCCACCGCCAAGACACTACACTTGGAGGACCATCATCCTTGAACTACAAGGGATTGCGTAAGTAAGTAAGCAAGAAAGTAGGCATGGCCAAGCATTCTGGACTGGGCACCGCAATTGAAGGGAGATGTTGACAAGCTGGAATGTGCACAGAGGAGGACAAATCAAATGATCAAGGGTCTGGAGAACAAGCCCTATGAGGAGTGACTGAAAGAGCTGGGCATATTGAGCCCACAAACTACAAGGGATGCCCTAAGTAAGTAAATAAGTAAGTAAGTAAGTAGGAATGGTCAAGTATTCTGGACTGGACACCACAATTGAAGGGAGATGTTGACAAGCTGGAATGTGTCCAGAGGAGGGTGACTCAAATGATCAAGGGTCTGGAGAACAAACCCTATGAGGAGTGGCTGGAAGAGCAGGGCATACTGAGCCCAGGAACTACAAGGGATGGCCTAAGTAAGTAAATAAGTAAGTAAGTATGTACACCTTGTATTCTGGACTGGGCACCACAATTGAAGGGAGATGTTGACAAGCTGGAATGTGCACAGAGGAGGACAAATCAAATTATCAAGGGTCTGGAGAACAAGCCCTATGAGGAGTGACTGAAAGAGCTGGGCATATTGAGCCCACAAACTACAAGGGATGCCCTAAGTAAGTAAATATGTAAGTAAGTAAGTAGGAATGGCCAAGTATTCTGGACTGGACACCACAATTGAAGGGAGATGTTGACAAGCTGGAATGTGTCCAGAGGAGGGTGACTCAAATGATCAAGGGTCTGGAGAACAAACCCTATGAGGAGTGGCTGGAAGAGCAGGGCATACTGAGCCCAGGAACTACAAGGGATCACCTAAGTAAGTAAGTAAGCAAGTAAGTAAGCAAGTAAGTAAGTAGGAATGACCAAGTATTCTGGAATGGACACCACAATTGAAGGGAGAAGTTGACAAACTGGAATGTGCACAGAGGAGGGCAGCTCAAATGATCAAGGGTCTGGAGAACAAACTGTGAGGAGTGGCTAAATGAGCTGGACATGTTGAGCCTGAAGAAGAGAAAGCTGAGAGGAAACATGGTGAGGGCCATGAATGAAGAGGTATGGGGAAGTCATAGGGAGGAGGGAGGAGGCTTGTTTTCTGCTGCCTTGGAGCCTAGGACGCAATGGAACAATGGCTTCAAACTACAAGAAAGGAGATTCCATCTGAACATGAGGAAGAACCTGACTGTGAGAGCCGTTCAGCAGTGGAACTCTCTGCCTCAGAGTGTGGTGGAGGCTCCCTCTTTGGAAGCTTTTAACCAGAGGCTGGATGGCCATCTGTCAGGGGTGATTTGAATGCAATATTCCTGCTTCTTAGCAGAATGGGGTTGGACTGGATGGCCCATGAGGTCTCTTCCAACTCTTTGATTCTATGATTCTATGACTGTGAGAGCCATTCAGCACTGGAACTCTCTGCCTCAGAGTGTGGTAGAGGCTCCCTCTTTGGAAGCTTTTAAACAGAGGCTGGATGGCCATCTGTCAGGGCTGCTTTGAATGCAATATTCCTGCTTCTTGGCAGGATGAGGTTGGACTGGATGGCCCATGAGGTCTCTTCCAACTCTTTGATTCTATCACTCGGACCAATCCCATCCAAGATGTTGGGCAATAGAGGAACGATGGGCCTTGAGATATGGCTCATGGGAGAAACCCATGCTTAATTTTTCTACATGAAAGAAAGGAGATTCCACCTGAACGTTAAGAAGAACTTCCTGACTGTGAGAGCTGTTGAGCAGTGGAACTCTCTGCCCCGGAGTGTGATGGAGGCTCCTTCTTTGGAGGTTTTGAAGCAGAGGCTGGATGGCCATCTGTCAGGGGTGCTTTGAGTGCAATTTCCCTGATTCTTGGTAAAATGGGGTTGGGCTGGATGGCCCATGAGATCTCTTCCAACTCTAGGATTCTATGGTTGTATGACTGGGAGGGAAGAGTCACAAACCAGTGGGATCTCCATGTGGTATGTATGGATTGGATGCCATAGGGTTGGAGCACAGAGCCAAAGGAACATCATTCCTTCCTAAGTGTAGGTGGACACGAGACCGGTTGCTGCCTCTGCCCCAGACAGGTACGGGTCACAGCGCTTCGTTCGGCCCGATTGTGGCTGGTATGTACCATCGCCTTGGCGTGGGCGTCCGCCTCGCCTGCCCTTTGGTCCCCTTACAAGATGCGGAACTGTTGGCGCAAGAAGGGAGACAAGAGGGCAAGACGGTCTGGAGCATGGCCCTGTCACTCTCCGCCTACGCCGGGTTGGCGAGGTGAAGGGACGCCGCTTGGATTGCATGTTCGGCTGTCACTCTCCCTCTGCCTTGGCCACGCATCATGGCTATGGCGATGCGAAGCAAGGTTTGCCCTGCCAACCAAGAACTCAAAGGGAGAAGAGATGGAGACATGGACGAGAGGGAAGGAGACTGGAATGGCCAAAGGTCTCGAACAAGCATGGTTGAAGGCTTTCATGGCCAACATCACTGGGTTGCTGTGAGTATTCTGGGCTATATGGACACGTTCCAGAAGCATTCTCTCCCAATAAAAAGCAGGGGAATTCCAGACAAGAAAACAAGCCCTATGAGGAGCGGCTTAAAGAACTGGGCATGTTTAGCCTGCAGAAGAGAAGGTGGAGAGGAGACATGATGAGGGCCAGGGATCAAGAGGTGAAGGGAAGTCTTAGGGAGGAGAGAGCAAGCGTGTTCAGTAGTGGAACTCTCTGCTACTTCCCCAAAGACCCCTCAACTTCAGAGGATGCCTTCAGAGGACAGTAAATAAAGAACAACTTGCAGAAACAGGAGAATTCCAGACATGAAACAATCAGGGTCAGCTAATCACCTCCCGACAAAGGATTCCCCCAGGCAGGTAGCAGCCAAGCTTTGAAGCTATAAGGCTACTCAGTGCTAGTGTATTGAGACATTGGGCTTCTATGTCTCACCAGGCGCATGGACCTACAGGGTGGCCTGACGCCAAAATCTGTCAGGGCCAGCAAACACCTCCCAACAAAGGATTCCCCTAGGTAGCAATCAGCCAGGCTTTGAAGCGGCTAGGCCATTCAATGCTAATCAAGGTGGCCACTTGCCTACTTCCCAAAAGACCCCTCAACTTCAGAGGATGCCTTCAGAGGACAGTAAATAAAGAATAACTCGCAGAAACAGGAGAATTCCAGACATGAAACAATCAGGGCCAGCTAATCACCTCCCAACAAAGGATTCCCCCAAGCAGGTAGTAGCCAAGCTTTGACGCTACAAGGCTACTCAGTGCTAATTGTGTGTGTGTGTGTGTGTGTGTGTGTGTGTGTGTGTTGAGACATTGGGCTTCTATGTCTCACCAGGCGCATGGACCTACAGGGCGGTCTGTCGCAAGAATCTATCAGGGCCAAGGCAGGTAGCAGCCAAGCTTTGAAGCTATAAGGCTACTCAGTGCTGATCAAGGTGATCAATTGCAACATTCACACTTGCCTCCAAAAGACAAGAGTTCTTTCTCCCACCCTGGACATCAATCCAGATATATACACCTCACTTGCCCAGTTTCCAACAGACCTCACAACCTCTGAGGATGCCTACCATAGATGTGGATGAAACGTCAGGAGAGAATGCTTCTGGAACATGGCTAGACAGCACGGAAGACAACCCAAACTATAGGCTGTTAGGAATTGTGGGAGTTGAAGTCCAAAAGACCTGGAGGGCTGAAGCTTGACCATACCTGGTCTAGAAACTGTGCACCCCTTCGAAGAGCCGCTTAGGAAGCTGGACGGGTTGCGCTTGGAGAAAAGAGACCTCATGGGTCATTTAGTCCAACCCCCTGCCATGCTAGAAAAGCACAATCAAAGGAACATGGCCACACAGCCCGGAAAACTCACAGCAACCCAGTGATTCCGGCCATGAAAGCCTTCGACAACACAATCAAAGTATTGGAAAGAAGGACCCACTGAAGAGGAGTAAACTTGTTTTCTCCTGCTCTAGAGACTGGAGCAATGGATTCAAACTGTAGTGATCCCATGTAAACATTAGGCCTGGATTGGGTCTTCCTTTATGGCAGAATGGGGCTGGGCTGGATGGCCCTTGGGATCTCTTCCAACTTTTAAGACTCTCTAATTGCAAAGAGCCTTTGGGGTGATTTGTGGAAAACACCAGGTTATCTGAACTTTTCACATCCATTAGAGCGGGCGTCTACACTGTAGAATGAATGGAATTTGACACCACTTGGTTCCATGGCTTCATGCTGTGATATCCTGAGGGCTCAAGCTTGAGGAGGCCTATCAGCTCTTAGGAATTGTGGGAGTTGAGGTCCAAAACACCTTGAGGGCCAAAGTTTGCCCATTCCTGTTCTACAGTATAGATTGGGCATGGGTAAACTTTCTAATTTGAGGGCCACATACTAGTACTCCTTGCTAGGAGGACTGGCTGCCTGGTGATGGGAGGAAGGGAAGGATGGATGGGGAAAGGGAAGGGGGGAGGAAAGAGGGAAGGAAGGAAGGACAAAAAGGTGGAAGAGAAGGATGAAAGGAGAAAGAGGGAGGGAAGGGAGAGAGATAATGAGGAAGGAAAGAAGGAAGGAAGGAAGGAAGTACAAAAGGGAAGGAGGAAGGAAAAGAAGGAAGAGAAGGAATGGAGGGAAAGATAAAGGAAAGAGGGAAGGCAAGACAAAAGGGAAGGAAGGGAGGGAGGGAGGAAGGAAAAGAAGGAAGGGAGGAAGACAAGGAAGGGAGGGAAAGATAAAGTAAAGAGGGAAGGAAAGACAAAAGGGAATGAAGGAAGGAAAAAAGAAGGAAGGAAGGAAGGAAGGAAGGAAGGAAGGAAGGAAGGAGAAAGAGGGAGGGAAGGGAGAGAGGTAATGAGGAAGGAAAGAATGAATGAATGAATGAATGAAGGAAGGAAGGAAGGAAGGAAGGAAGGAAGGACGGAAGGACAAAAGGGAAGGAGGAAGGAAAAGAAGGAAGAGAGGAAGAGAAGGAATGGAGGGAAAGATAAAGGAAAGAGGGAAGGCAAGACAAAAGGGAGGGAAGGGAGGGAAGGAAGGAAGGAAAAGAAGGAAGGGAGGAAGACAAGGAAGGGAGGGAAAGATAAAGTAAAGAGGGAAGGAAAGACAAAAGGGAATGAAGGAAGGAAAAAGGAAGGAAGGAGAAAGAGGGAGGGAAGGGAGAGAGGTAATGAGGAAGGAATGAAGGAAGGAAGGAAGGAAGGAAGGAAGGAAGGAAGGACAAAAGGGAAGGAGGAAGGAAAAGAAGGAAGAGAGGAAGAGAAGGAATGGAGGGAAAGATAAAGGAAAGAGGGAAGGCAAGACAAAAGGGAAGGGAGGGAGGGAGGGAGGGAGGAAAAGAAGGAAGGGAGGAAGACAAGGAAGGGAGGGAAAGATAAAGTAAAGAGGGAAGGAAAGACAAAAGGGAATGAAGGAAGGAAAAAGGAAGGAAGGAGAAAGAGGGAGGGAAGGGAGAGAGGTAATGAGGAAGGAATGAATGAATAAATGAAGGAAGGAAGGAAGGAAGGAAGGAAGGAAGGAAGTACAAAAGGGAAGGAGGAAGGAAAAGAAGGAAGAGAAGGAATGGAGGGAAAGATAAAGGAAAGAGGGAAGGCAAGACAAAAGGGAAGGAAGGGAGGGAGGGAGGAAGGAAAAGAAGGAAGGGAGGAAGACAAGGAAGGGAGGGAAAGATAAAGTAAAGAGGGAAGGAAAGACAAAAGGGAATGAAGGAAGGAAAAAAGAAGGAAGGAAGGAAGGAAGGAAGGAAGGAAGGAGAAAGAGGGAGGGAAGGGAGAGAGGTAATGAGGAAGGAAAGAATGAATGAATGAATGAATGAATGAAGGAAGGAAGGAAGGAAGGAAGGACGGAAGGACAAAAGGGAAGGAGGAAGGAAAAGAAGGAAGAGAGGAAGAGAAGGAATGGAGGGAAAGATAAAGGAAAGAGGGAAGGCAAGACAAAAGGGAGGGAAGGGAGGGAAGGAAGGAAGGAAAAGAAGGAAGGGAGGAAGACAAGGAAGGGAGGGAAAGATAAAGTAAAGAGGGAAGGAAAGACAAAAGGGAATGAAGGAAGGAAAAAGGAAGGAAGGAGAAAGAGGGAGGGAAGGGAGAGAGGTAATGAGGAAGGAATGAAGGAAGGAAGGAAGGAAGGAAGGAAGGAAGGAAGGAAGGACAAAAGGGAAGGAGGAAGGAAAAGAAGGAAGAGAGGAAGAGAAGGAATGGAGGGAAAGATAAAGGAAAGAGGGAAGGCAAGACAAAAGGGAAGGGAGGGAGGGAGGGAGGGAGGAAAAGAAGGAAGGGAGGAAGACAAGGAAGGGAGGGAAAGATAAAGTAAAGAGGGAAGGAAAGACAAAAGGGAATGAAGGAAGGAAAAAGGAAGGAAGGAGAAAGAGGGAGGGAAGGGAGAGAGGTAATGAGGAAGGAATGAATGAATAAATGAAGGAAGGAAGGAAGGAAGGAAGGAAGGAAGTACAAAAGGGAAGGAGGAAGGAAGAGAGGAAGAGAAGGAATGGAGGGAAAGATAAAGGAAAGAGGGATGGCAAGACAAAAGGGAAGGAAGGGAGGGAGGGAGGAAGGAAAAGAAGGAAGGGAGGAAGACAAGGAAGGGAGGGAAAGATAAAGTAAAGAGGGAAGGAAAGACAAAGGGGAATGAAGAAAGGAAGAAGGAAGGAAGGAAGGAAGGAAGGAAGGAAGGAAGGAGAAAGAGGGAGGGAGGGGAGAGGGGTAAGGAGGAAAGAAAGAGAGAAGGAAGGAAGTACAAAAGGGAAGGAAGGAAGGATGAAAGGGAAGGAGGAAGGAAAAGAAGGAAGAGAGGAAGAGAAGGAAGGGAGGGAAAGATAAAGGAAAGAGGGAAGGAAAGACAAAAGGAAAGGAAGGAGGGAGGGAAGGAAGGAAGGAAGGAAGGAAGGAGAAAGAGGGAAGGAAGGGGGTGAGGAGGAAGGAAAGAGAGAAGGAAGAAAAGACAAAAGGGAAGGAAGGAAGGAAGGGAAGGAGGAAGGAAAAAAAGGAAGAGAGGAAGAGAAGGAATGGAGGGAAAGATAAAGGAAAGAATGAAAGAAAGACAAAAGGGAAGGAAGGAAGGAAGGAAGGAAGGAAGGAAGGAAAAAGAGGGAGGGAAGAGGGGTGAGGAGGAAGGAAAGAGAGAAGGAAAGACAAAAGAGAAGCAAGGAAGGATGAAAGGGAAGGAGGAAGTAAAAAGAGAATTAAGGGAGGGAGGGAGGAAGAGAAGGAAGGAAGGCAAGGAAGGATAAAGGAAAGAGAAGGAAGGAAAGACAAAAGGGAGGGAAGGATGAAGGGAAGAAAAGAGAGAAGAAAGGAAGGGAAGGATGAAAGGAGAGAGAAAGGGAGGAAAGAGAGAAGGACGGAAAAACAAAAGGGAAGGAAGGATTGAAAGGGAAGAAGAGGGAAAAAGAAGGAAGGGAGGAAGAGAACGAAGGAAAGGAAAGATAAAGGAAAGGGGCAAGGAAAGACAAAAGAGAAGGAAGGAAGGAGGAAAGGGTGGAAGGGAAGGAGAAAGAGGGAGGGTAGGAGGAAGGAAAGAGAAGGAAGGATAGGATGGTGAGAGGAGAGGGCCAGAGAAAAGAGCTCAAGGGGCCACATCCGGACCCTGGGCCTGGGTTTGTCCATACCTGGTGTAGATGCACCCTGTCTTTTATTCCACTCCAGACGGAGTGTGTTTGCGCTCTGAACGAAAAGCAATGGCAGTGTTATTGTGTTTGAAGAACAGATTCTGTCTGTAGCTTGGAAGCTTTTCACGTGGAATTCACCACTCTCCGGATCCCCAGGGAAGAGTAAATGAATGAGACGGAGCAAATGGCAGTGATGGAAACCTCACCTGGGAGAACCCTCTGCCTATTTCTGGCTTCATAATAAAACAATCTCTGTGCAGTTACTTTGTCATTGGAGTCTACACCAGGTATGGGCCAAGTTGGGCCCTCCAGGTGTTTTGGACTTCAAGTCCCACCATTCCTAACAGCCTCAGGCCTTTTCCTATTCCTGTTGGGGTTGGGGAGGATTGATTTTGTCATTTGGGCGTTGTAGTTGCTGGGATTTATAGTTCACCTACAATCAAAGAGCATTCCGAACTCCACCAATGATGGAACTGAACCAAACTTGCCACACAGAACTCTCATAACTAACAGAAAATAGTGGAAAGGTTTGGTGAGTATTGACCTTGTGTTTGGGAGTTGTAGTTCACCTACATCCAGAAAGCATTGTGGACTCAAACAACGATGGATCTGGACCAAACTTGGCATGTATTCTCAATATACCCAAATGTGAACATTTGGGGAAAATAGACCTTGACATTTGGGAGTTGCGGTTGCTGGGATTTATAGTTCACCTACAATCAAAGAGCATTCTGAACTCCACCAATGATGGACTTGAGCCAAACTTGGCACACAGAACTCCCACGATCAACAAAAAATAGTGGAAGGGTTTGGTGGGCATTAACCTTGTGTTTGGGAGTTGTAGTTCACCTACATCCAGAGAGCACTGTGGACTCAAACAACGATGGATCTGGACCAAACTTGGCACGTATTCTCAATAAACCCAAATGTGAACATTTGGGGAAAATAGACCTTGACATTTGGGAGTTGCGGTTGCTGGGATTTATAGTTCACCTACAATCAAAGAGCATTCTGAACTCCACCAATGATGGACTTGAGCCAAACTTGGCACACAGAACTCCCACGATCAACAAAAAATAGTGGAAGGGTTTGGTGGGCATTAACCTTGTGTTTGGGAGTTGTAGTTCACCTACATCCAGAGAGCACTGTGGACTCAAACAACGATGGATCTGGACCAAACTTGGCACGTATTCTCAATAAACCCAAATGTGAACATTTGGGGAAAATAGACCTTGACATTTGGGAGTTGCGGTTGCTGGGATTTATAGTTCACCTACAATCAAAGAGCATTCTGAACTCCACCAATGATGGACTTGAGCCAAACTTGGCACACAGAACTCCCACGATCAACAAAAAATAGTGGAAGGGTTTGGTGGGCATTAACCTTGTGTTTGGGAGTTGTAGTTCACCTACATCCAGAGAGCACTGTGGACTCAAACAACGATGGATCTGGACCAAACTTGGCACGTATTCTCAATATACCCAAATGTGAACATTTGGGGAAAATAGATCTTGACATTTGGGAGTTGCGGTTGCTGGGATTTATAGTTCCCTTACAATCAAAGAGCATTCTGAACACCACCAATGATGGAATTGAACCAAACTTGCCACACAGAACTCTCATAACTAACAGAAAATAGTGGAAAGGTTTGGTGAGTATTGACCTTGTGTTTGGGAGTTGTAGTTCACCTACATCCAGAGAGCACTGTGGACTCAAACAATGATGGATCTGGACCAAACTTGGCACGTATTCTCAATATACCCAAATGTGAACATTTGGGGAAAATAAACCTTGACATTTGGGAGTTGTGGTTGTTGGGATTTATAGTTAACCTACAATCAAAGAGCATTCCCACCAACAATAGAACTCAGCCAAACGTCCCACACACAACCCTATGACGAACAGAAAATGCTGTTTTCTGATGGTCTTTCGCAACCCTCCAACACCCCCTCATGACCCCCACCAAGAGATTCCAACCCCCAGATTGAGAAACACTGCTCTAGACCCACCTTGCCATGATTGGTTCATCATAGGGTTCCTATAAGTCAGAAAATGACAACAAAACAAAGGTGTCCCTTGGCAATAATTTGCCATCATCTCCCTCTGAGTGTGATTCTGGGTGTTGTCATCCAAAAGACACCCCACAATTCAGGTTGGGCCACGGTCCACTTCTTATGGGTCTCAACAACGACTTTCCTCCCCTCTTCTCTACTAGTGGGATGGGGGATTCTGGGCATAGTAGTCCCAGAATTGGGAGGGAGAGCCAATAGTCCAGAGGACAGGAGCAGAATTCAAAACGATCTTGACAGATTAGAGAGATGGGCCAAAACTAACAAAATGAAGTTCAACAGTGACAAATGCAAGATACTCCACTTTGGCAGAAAAAATGAAATGCAAAGATACAGAATGGGGGACAATGCCTGGCTCGAGAGCAGTACGTGTGAAAAAGATCTTGGAGTCCTCGTGGACAACAAGTTAAACATGAGCCAACAATGTGATGTGGTGGCAAAAAAAGCCAATGGGATTTTGGCCTGCATCAATAGGAGCCTAGTGTCTAGATCTAGGGAAGTCATGCTCTCCATGCTCTATTCTGCTTTGGTTAGACCACATCTGGAATATTGTGTCCAATTCTGGGCACCACAATTCAAGAGAGATATTGACAAGCTGGAATGTGTCCAGAGGAGGGCGACTAAAATGATCCAGGGTCTGGAGAACAAGCCCTATGAGGAGCGGCTTAGGGAACTGGGCATGTTTAGCCTGAAGAAGAGAAGGCTGAGAGGAGATATGATAGCCATGTATAAATATGTGAGAGGAAGCCACAGGGAGGAGGGAGCAAGCTTGTTTTCTGCTTCCTTGGAGACTAGGACGCAATGGAACAATGGCTTCAAACTACAAGAGAGGGGATTCCATCTGAACATTAGGAAGAACTTCCTGACTGTGAGAGCCGTTCAGCAGTGGAACTCTCTGCCCCGGAGTGTGGTGGAGGCTCCTTCTTTGGAAGCTTTTAAGCAGAGGCTGGATGGCCATCTGTTAGGGGTGATTTGAATGCAATATTCCTGCTTCTTGGCAGAATGGGGTTGGACTGGATGGCCCATGAGGTCTCTTCCAACTCTTTGATTCTATGATCCTCCAAGCTCTGTCCAGTCCTCCTTCACTAGGAATGATCGCTTCCACCCCCTTTTTCTTTCTTTCTTTCCCTTCCACCTGCACTTTCTGACTATTCTGCCCACCTCCTCCATTGGGTCTTAGGCGAGCCTTTTTTCGTGACAGAAGGGCCCCATACTCTCTAAAGCAAACTACGCAGCTGCTGGGCTGGGCCTGTCAAGGGGAGAATGGGGCCTTCATTAATCACACACACACACCCCATTTCCCTGGCTTGCTCCTGTCCCTCTTGCAGCTGGGATGGGTCAAGCTTGGCTTTTGATGGAGAGGAACAATAAAGGCGGAGGAAGGGAAGGGGAGGGGAGGGGAGGTGAGAAGGGGGGGGGCTCAAGCCCACCTCCCCTCCCTCTTTCCCTCCCTCTATTCCCCAATGAGAAGGAAATTCCTGAGTCTGCCCCCCAACTCAAATGCTGAAAACCTTGGGAAGGGGCCTCTAGTGTTCACTGCGGGCATTACAGCTCAATAGCCACAACGCCACAGTGACCCCAAGTGGTCGGCTTAGGTACTGCCTGTTTTAGTAGGAATGGGATAGTGGTAAAGTTGAAAGGTTAAAGCCACATACAAGAGGTAAAAATGGTACAAAAGTATAAAACAAGTCACATAAAATTGTAACAACAACCCCTGTCAACACATGTAGCATAAAATCAAAACAATACAATTTTAAAACAGCAGTAGATCAAACTAACTGCCATCAATTCACAGGTGCTTCATATGGGCTCATTCAGTATAAACGAGGTCAAAGGCATGTTTTCAGGTTAGAATTGAAGGATTGAAGGGTGGGGGCTACTCTAATTTCTTTAGGGAGGGTATTCCAGAGGGGCCACCACGGAGAAGGCTCTCTCTCTCTCGTTCCCACCAACCGTGCTTGAGATGGTGGTGGGACCGAGAGAAGGGCCTCCCCTGTCAATCTCAGAACCCACACCAGTTCGTAGAAAGAAATGCAGTCTTGCAGATAGGTTGGACCTGCATCTTATAAGGCTTTATACGTAATAATCTGCACCTTGAATCGAGCCCGGAAACTTGCTGGAAGCCAGTGGAGCTGCTTCAGCAGGGCAGTGGTATGTTCCCTCCCTGTAGCTACCTCCAGTTAGTAATCTGGCAGCCCACTTTTGCACTAGTTGCAGTTTCTGAACTGTCTTCAAAGGCAGCCCCACGTAGAGTGCATTACAGTAGTCCATTCTGGATGTAACTAAGGCATAAACAAGTCAGGCTTTTAAAGGTACGGTCACAGCTGCCATTACCTGAGCTTCAAGCGTCAGGGCTGAGTCCAGGAAGACCCCAAGACTGTGGGCCTGTGTCCTCAGGTGAGTGGAACCCCGTTGAGCACAGGTTATCACTGTATACCCTGGTCGGCCTCGCGACTTGACCAGGAGGATCTCTGTTTTGTCTGTATTAAGTCTCAGCATGTTGGTTCTCATCCAGTCCATCACAGCTGCTAGGCACTGGTTTAGGATCTGGGGAGCTTCCCTGGAATTCAGTGGAAAAAATTCAGTGAAGATACCAACCATTGTGTTTGGCTACTCTGCTGCTGAATACGCATGCCCAGTGTGGAATACCTCTCAAAGAGAAATTATACTGTTTAGCTGGTATTGCACCACCTGACATCTGTCGGGAAGTAGTAACCAGCAATAAAAGAACCAAGGCATTGACATCCCCAGCCCATCCTCTGTTTGGATATCAGCCAGCAAGTCAACATCTTAAATCAAGAAATAGCTTCCAAAGATCTACAGAGATGCTCACAAGGACACCTCAGCAAGCGAGAGTCCAAAAGTGGCAGGCTAAAATCCCGAAGTATGGCTGATACCAGATGAGAAACTCCCCCCTGAGCACACAGAAGACTGGGCAACTTGGAAGGCGCTGAACAGGTTGCGCTCTGGCACCACGAGGTGCAAAGCCAACCTTCAGAAATGGGGCCACAAAGTGGAATCCATGATGTGTGAGTGTGGAGAACAGCAAACAACAGACCACTGACTACAATGCAACCTGAGACCTGCCACATGCACAATGGAGGACCTTCTTGTAGCAACACCAAAGGCACTTCAAGTGGTCAGTTTCCGGTCAAAAGAAATTTAGTATCATGCCAAGTTTTTAACTTTGTTTGTGGTTTTTGTATACATTGTAACTGTATTGTAAATTACCTTCTGACAACACAATCTATATAAATAAAAATGTAATGTTAATTTGTGGGATTAACATAGCTCAAAAACCACAGGATTAATTGACACCAAATTTGGACACAGATCAACAAATGACCATCACTCATAAAAACACTGAAAAACACACCAGAAGAGACTTAAAAGCCAAAAAAATAAAAAATACATTCCAATGCATTAACGAAACCACACACACACATATATGCAAGCACACATATATAGACATGTACACAAAAATATGTACACATATACACACACACACACAAAATACATATACACAGACTGGGTCACAGCAACGCGTGGCAGGGGATGGCTAGTCTATATAAATAAAAATGTAATGTAATAAAAAAAAACCAGGCACAGATTAACACCTCCCAGGAACAGATTTTCCCAGGCTCAGGCAGACCTTCAAATGCTAATGAAGGTGATCAGCGAAACATTCACACCTAACTGCAGCAGGGAAGAGCTCCTTGCCCCACCCCAGCCATTCCACAGATATATAAACCCATTGTCCTAATTCCAACAGACCTCACTACCTCTGAGGATGCTTGCCATAGATGCAGGCGAAACGTCAGGAGAAATGCCTCTAGAACATGGCTCTATAGCCCGAAAAAACCCACAAGAACCTAGTGATTCCAGCCATGAAAGCCTTCGACAATACAATGTAATGTCTGTTTGTGGGATTAACATAACTCAAAAACCACTGGATGGATTGACACCAAATTTGGACACAAGACACCTACCAGGCCAACAAGTGACCATCACTCATAAAAACACTGAAAAGTACAGCAGAAGAGACTTAAAAAGCAAAAAAATATATGTAAAAATACATTACAATGCATGCGCAAAACCACATATATACACATATACACACATATTGTGCTGTCATGCGTTGGGCCAATAGCAATTGGCTTTTGGACAGGATGTGCTCTTTGTGCCCATAGAATCACAGAATCAGAGTTGGAAGAGACCTCCTGGGCCATCCAGTCCAACCCCCTGCCAAGAAGCAGGAATATTGCATTCAAATCACCCCTGACAAATGGCCATCCAGCCTCTGTTTAAAAGCTTCCAAAGAAGGAGCCTTCACCACACTTCGGGGCAGAGAGTTCCACTGCTGAACGGCTCTCACAGTCTGGAAGTTCTTCCTCATGTTCAGATGGAATCTCCTCTCTTGTAGTTTGAAGCCATTGTTCCATGGCATCCTAGTCTCCAGGGAAGCAGAAAACAAGCTTGCTCCCTCCTCCTCCCTGTGGCTTTCTCTCACATATTTATACATGGCTATCATCTCTCCTCTCAGCCTTCTCTTCTTCAGGCTAAACATGCCCAGCTCCTTAAGCCGCTCCTCATAGGGCTTGTTCTCCAGACCCTTGATTATTTTAGTCGTTCTCCTCTGGACACTCTCCCAGCGGGAAGCCAGGGTGCCTTGAGTGAGAGGCCTTAAGGATTTTCCTTACAGAGTCTTTAAAAGCTTGAAAAGTTTAACAAGGTCCTTTATTAGTGCTTAGGTCTTCAACAAAACAATCAAATACTTCTCAGATCTTCAACAGGTCAAACAAATGCTTCAAGGCTTTTTTCAAGGTTCAAACCCAACTGGTGGCTTTCTTAATCTTGTCCACAAGGGACAGGCAACTGGCTTCATGAACTGTTTCTTTTCTTTAAGAGGAAAACCCTTTTTAACCCCTCCTTGGGCGATATACTTTCTAAACTTTGCTGGTGTGGGCTCTACTCCCGGCTCCAAACTGCTTCTTGGGTCCCGAGTAGACCTACCAGTCAAGGCTTTGTAGATTCTCCAGCCGGAGTCCTTTGGAACTGTTTTCGCCCGGAATTTCGTAAGAAATGAAGCTTCTCTACAGGTGGAGCTGATTCACGTCCTGTAGCTAAGCTTTCAACGATAAGACTGAGCTAAAATGACTCCCATTGTCCTATTTCCAACAGACCTCACTACCTCTGAGGATGCTTGCCATAGATGCAGGCGAAACGTCAGGAGAAATGCCACTAGAACATGGCCATATAGCCCGAAAAAACCCACAAAAACCTAAAATGACTCCCTTTCCTTCCTGAACCCTGGGGAAAACCCAACGATGATAGGCAGGTGGCTGCAAACCAAGGGAAGCCACCTTATTGCAAAATGCATGGAACTTTGGAATGCATGCAAACACTCAAAGAAAGAAAAGGAAGTTGGAGCTCCTGGTACAGCCGTACCAGCACAAATATATACACACACAAAACACATATACACAGACTGGGCCACAGCAACGCATGGCAGGGGACGGCTAGTAAAACATAAATAGTAGGGCTGGGCGGTTTCGTTCCTTAATTTCGTAATTCGTTATTAATTCATATTTAAATTAGCTTACGATCCAATATTGAGCCATGCAGAAATAGTGTTGTTGTTGTTAATTCGTTCAGTCGTCTCCGACTCTTCGTGACCTCATGGACCAGCCCACGCCAGAGCTCCCTGTCGGCCGTTACCATCCCCAGCTCCTTCAAGGTCAGTCCAGTCACTTCAAGGATGCCATCCATCCATCTTGCCCTTGGTCGGCCCCTCTTCCTTTTGCCTTCCACTTTCCCCAGCATAATTGTCTTCTCTAGGCTTTGCTGTCTCCTCATGATGTGGCCAAAGTACTTCAACTTTGTCTCTAGTATCTTTCCCTCCAGTGAGCAGTCGGGCTTTATTTCCTGGAGGATGGACTGGTTGGATCTTCTCGCAGTCCAAGGCACTCTCAGCACTTTCCTCCAACACCACAGCTCAAAAGCATCTCTCTTCCTTCGCTCAGCCTTCCCTAAGGTCCAGCTCTCACATCCGTAGGTGACTACAGGGAAGACCATGGCTTTGACTAGGCAATGGATCTTTGTTGCCAGTGTGATGTCTCTACTCTTTACTATTTTATCGAGACTGGACATTGCTCTCCTCCCAAGAAGGAAGCATCTCCTGATTTCCTGGCCACAGTCTGCATCTGCAGTCATCTTTGCACCTAGAAATACAACGTCTGCCACGGCCTCCACATTTTCTCCATCTATTTCCCAGTTGTCAATCATTCTTGTTGCCATAATCTTGGTTTTTTTGATGTTTAGCTGCAGCCCAGCTTTTGCACTTTCTTCTTTCACCTTGATTAGAAGGCTCCTCAGCTCCTCCTCGCTTTCGGCCATCAGAGTGGTGTCATCTGCATATCTGAGGTTGTTAATGTTTCTTCCAGCCATTTTCACCCCAGTTTTGCATTCATCAAGCCCCGCACATCCTCGCATGATGTGTTCTGCATACACGTTAAAGAGGTTGGGTGAGAGGATGCAGCCTTGCCGGACGCCTTTCCCAATCTTGAACCCGTCTGTTGTTCCGTGGTCAGTTCTGACTGTTGCTCCTTGGTCCTTGTACAGATTCCTCAGGAGAGAGGGAAGGGGGCTTGGGATGCCCATCCCACCAAGAACTTGCCACAGTTTATGATGATCCCAGGGGCGGCTCAACCCATTAAGCAAAGTAAGCATTTGCAGTATAGTGGATTTTGCCCAGGGGTGCTCTTGAGGCGCTCTTGGGGGAAAATGGACCTTGACATATGCGAGTTGTAGTTACTGGGATGTATAGTTCACCTACAATCAAAGAGCATTCTGAACTCCACCAATGATGGAATTGAACCAAATATGGCACATAGAACTCCCACATGCTTACCGTTGAAAATTACCTAGGGCCGCCTCTGGATGATCCACACAGTCGAAGGCTTTAGAATAGTCAAATATATACACACACAAAACACATATACACAGACTGGGCCACAGCAACGCATGGCAGGGGACGGCTAGTAAAACATAAATAGGGATGAATGAAAAAAAATAAGGACTTTTAAGACATACTTTTGCACTTTCCCCATGTGTATTTATTTTTCAAGGTGAAGAAGGAACCCGCCAGAGAGACCAATGCAAGTCTATAAATTTGGAGTTTGGAGAAGAAGGAAAAAAAGAAAGAAAGAAAGGGAAAAGAAACGCTCCCACAATCATCAAGTCCTCTTGAATATATTAATTCTTCCGGCGGCCTCTCTGCAAACATAGCCTCCCTTTGTACACACCGGAATGTCAAGATGGATTCATTTTAGATATTATTTCTGAGCCGGGAAGATATCACCCGGGCCTCGAAGGTGGATAGGCAGGCAAATAAGCCAAATATTTAATTTCCCCCCTTCCTCAATGATGGGTACCCCCCCTTTCTTTGGTATCCCCAATGCAACGTCGTCGGAGAGGAAAAAAGGAGTATTTTTCCTTCTCCCCATAGGCCTCGCATTCAAACACCCCCCCCCCTTTCCGAATTTTTACATCTCTATTCACGACCATCACCACACCCCACAGGGAGGTGTTCCTATCTGGCCATCGCCCTGGGCAACAGCAACGGTAACCATGACAACCTGTTGCCCGGCGACAGAAAGCTCACGGTGCCAAGAAAGATGCCCTGACCCCCATCTCCCTCTCTAAGTGGGTTTGGGGGTGGGTGGGGGGGTGGGTGGGGGAAAAAGAAGATATGGAGATGGTGGGTGGGCTTTTTTTTATTTTTCTACTTGCTCATCATCTCAACTCAATGGGGGAAATTAGGGGTCCTTTAGGGACGATCCCACGAAATGCAAGAAATGGGGAGGATGGAGTGGTACCCAAGATGCTGCGGGTCTTTAGTAGAAGGACAGATGGAATTGCTTTTAATACTAATGATGCTTAATTCTGTTTTAATATTTGTATATTTTACCTTGCGTTGCAATGCTTTTAGCGTTAGCCACTTTAGAGTCTCCTTACGGAGAGAAAAAGCAGGATATAAATATACATAAACACAACAATGACAACGACAACAACAACAACAGATGGAGAAATACAATTCAATGAGAAGTGTGAAGACTAAAGTACACCTATACTCAATCTGGTGCGTCTACACTGTAAAATCTTTCAGGAAAGGATGACCTTTTGCATCAATGTTTCTCAATCACTTGAATCCATATAACAATACATTTGAGGTGTATTGCTTCTATCTATATCAATGTTTCTCAACCTGGGGGTCGGGACCCCTGCGAGGGTCACAAAGGGATGTCAGAGGGGTCGCCAAAGACCATCAAAAAACACAGTATTTTATGTTGGTCATGGGAGTTCTGTGTGCCAAGTTTGGTTCAATTCCATTTGGTTCAATTCTATGAGGAGCGGCTTAAGGAGCTGGGCATGTTTAGCCTGAAGAAGAGAAGGCTGAGAGGAGATATGATAGCCATGTATAAATATGTGAGAGGAAGCCACAGGGAGGAGGAGGGAGCAAGCTTGTTTTCTGCTTCCTTGGAGACTAGAAGGCGGAACAATGGCTTCAAACTAAAAGAGAGGAGATTCCATCTGAACATGAGGAAGAACTTCCTGACTACGAGAGCCGTTCAGCAGTGGAACTCTCTGCCCCGGAGTGTGGTGGAGGCTGCTTCTTTGGAAGCTTTTAAACAGAGGCTGGATGGCCATCTGTCAGGGGTGCTTTGAATGCAATATTCCTGCTCCTTGGCAGAATGGGGTTGGACTGGATGGCCCATGAGGTCTCTTCCAACTCTAGGATTCTATGATTCTATGATTCATTGTTGGTGGGGTTCAGAATGTTCTTTGACTGTAAGCGAACTATAAATCCCAGCAACCACAACTCCCAAATGTCTAGTTCTATTTTCTCCAAACTCCACCACATTTGGGCATATTGGGAATTTGTGCCAGGTTTGGTCCAGATCCACCATTGTTTGTTTCCACAGTGCTCTCTGGATGTAGGTGAACTACAACTCCCAAACTCAAGGTCAATGCCAACCAAACCCTTCCAGTATTTTATGTTGGTCATGGGAGTAATGTGTGCCAAGTTTGGTTCAATTCCATTGTTGGTGGAGTTCAGAATGCTCTTTGATTGTAAGTGAACTATAAATCCCAGCAACTACAACTCCCAAATGTCAAGGTCTATTTTCTCCAAACTCCACCAGTATTCACATTTGGGCATGTTGAGTATCCGTGCCAAGTTTGGTCCAGATCCATCATTGTTTGAGTCCACACTGCTCTCTGGATGTAGGTGAACTACAACTCCCAAACTCAAGGTCAATGCCAACCAAATCCTTCCAATATTTTATGTTGGTCATGGGAGTTCTGTGTGCCAAGTTTGATTCAATTCCATTGTTGGTGGAGTTCAGAATGCTCTTTGATTGTAGGTGAACTATAAATCCCAGCAACTACAACTCCCAAATGTCAAAGTCGATTTTCTCCAAACCCCACCAGTATTCAAATTTGGGCATATCGGATATTTGGTCCAGTGAATGAAAATACATCCTGCATATCAGATATTTACACGACGATTCGTAACAGTAGCAAAATGACAGTTATGAAGTAGCAACAACAATAATTTATGTTTGGGTGTCACCACAACATGAGGAACTGTATTAAGGCGTTGTGGCATTAGGTAGGTTCAGAAACACTGATCTACACTGTAGAATTAATCCAATTTGATATCATTTGAATCCATATATCAATACATTTGAGGATCTTAGGGTGCTTCTGTCTACACTGTAGAATTAATCCAGTTTGATACCACTTGAATCCATATATCAGTACATTTGAGGATCTTAGGGTGCTTCTGTCTACACTGTAGAATTAATCCAGTTTGATACCACTTGAATCCATATATCAATACATTTGAGGATCGTAGGGTGCTTCTGTCTACACTGTAGAATTAATCCAGTTTGATACCACTTGAATCCATATATCAGTACATTTGAGGATCTTAGGGTGCTTCTGTCTACACTGCAGAATTAATCCAGTTTGATACCACTTGAATCCATATTTCAATACATTTGAGGATTTTAGGGTGCTTCTGTCTACACTGTAGAATTAATCCGGTTTGACACCACTTGAGTCCATACATCAATGCATTTGAGGATCTCAGGGTGCTTCTGTCTACACTGTAGAATTAATCCAGTTTGATACCACTTGAATCCATATATCAATACATTTGAGGATTTTAGGGTGCTTCTGTCTACACTGTAGAATTAATCCGGTTTGACACCACTTGAGTCCATACATCAATGCATTTGAGGATCTCAGGGTGCTTCTATCTACACTGTAGAATTAACACAGTTTGACACCACTTGAGCTGCCATGGCTCAATGCTCTAGAATTATGGTGGTTGTAGTTTTGCAAGCCTTCTCCAAACCGGGTTGCTGTAAGTTTTTTGGGCTGTCTGGCCATGTTCCAGAAGCATTCTCTCCTGACATTTCACCCACATCTATGGCAGGCATCCTCTGAGGCTGTGAGATTTTTTCCAAACTATAAGTCCCACGAGCACACCACCAAATCCCTCCCGACAGATGCCTACTCTACTTCGATTTGAAAGTTTCAAAAGAAGGAGAGTTCCCCACTTTCCAAGGCAGTCAGGTTCAATGTCAATCAGTCCTCCCAGTCAATAGGCTCTCCCTAATGTTCAGGCGGAATCTCTTTCCTTGTCACTCGAATCGGGTGTTTTCTGCAGAGGAGAGGCTTGCTCAGCCTCCTACCTTTCTACCTGACATCCCGTCAGATATTTCAAGGCAGCTCTCATGTCCCCTTCTCAGTCTCACCAAGCTAAATATATCCCACCGCCTGAGTCATTCCTTCCTCATAAGGCTTGATTCCTACATCTTTACTCATCCTTTTACTCACCTCTTTGAGTGGTGTTGGATTGTTATTCCAGGTGAGGTCTGGTCACAGCAAAAGAGAGGGGGGGGGGGACTACTGGGTTGCTGTGACTTTTGCGGGCTGTATGGCCATGTTCAAGTAGCATTCTCTCCTGATATTTCGACGGCATATATGGACAGCATCTTCAGAGGTCTGTTGGAAGTGAGGCAAGTGGAGTGTGTGTATGTGTGTGTATATCTATCTATCTATCTGTCTATCTATCTATATATATACTGGCCGTCCCCTGCCACGCGTTGTTGTGGCCCACTCTGGTGGTCATGGGGGTTCTGTGTGGGAGGTTTGGCCCAATTCTATCCTTGGTGGGGTTCAGAATGCTCTGTGATTGTAGGTGAACTATAAATCCCAACAACTACAACTCTCAAATGTCAAGATTCTATTTTCACCAAACTCCACCAGTGTTCACATTTGGGCATATTGAGTACTTGTGTAGAGTTTGGTCCATCATTGTTAGAGTCCACAGTGATCTCTGGATGTAGGTGAACTACAACTCCAAAACCAAAGGACACTGGCCACCAAACCCTTCCAGTATTTTCTGTTGGTCGTGGGAGAACTGTGTGCCAAGTTTGGTTCAATTCTATCGTTGGTGGGGTTCAGAATGCTCTTTGATTGTAGGTGAACTATAAATCCCAGCAACTACAACTCCCAAATGACAAAATCAATTTTTTGAGTGAAGGACATACGTTGGGTTGTTAGGTATCTTGTGTCCAAATTTGGTGTCAATTCATCCAGTAGTTGTTGAGTTCTGTTAATCCCACCAACGAACATTGCATTTTTATTTATATAGATGCATACACAAGGGTTGAATGAAAAGTAATGCCTCCACCTTCTTAACTCCTCAACAGATGGCAGTACTGGTATGCAGCAGATACTGGCTTGTTCAGTAGACTCTCCTCTCCTTCGTAACTTCTCAACAGATGGCAGTACTGGAATCTGGCAGGTACTGGCTTGTTCAGTAGACTCTCCTCTCCTTCGTAACTCCTCAAAAGATGGCATTACCGGTATGCAGCAGGTACTGGCTTGTTCAGTAGACTCTCCTCTCCTTCGTAACTCCTCAACAGATAGCAGTACTGGTATGCAGCAGATACTGGCTTGTTCAGTAGACTCTCCTCTCCTTCGTAACTTCTCAACAGATGGCAGTACTGGAATCTGGCAGGTACTGGCTTGTTTAGTAGACTCTCCTCTCCTTTGTAATTCCTCAAAAGATGGCATTACCAGTATGCAGCAGGTACTGGCTTGTTCAGTAGACTCTCCTCTCCTTCGTAACTCCTCAACAGATAGCAGTACTGGTATGCGGCAGGTACTGGCTTGTTCAGTAGACTCTCCTCTCCTTCGTAACTCCTCAACAGATGGCATTACCGGTATGCGGCAGGTACTGGCTTGTTCAGTAGACTCTCCTCTCCTTCGTAACTCCTCAACAGATAGCAGTACTGGTATGCAGCAGATACTGGCTTGTTCAGTAGACTCTCCTCTCCTTCGTAACTTCTCAACAGATGGCAGTACTGGAATCTGGCAGGTACTGGCTTGTTTAGTAGACTCTCCTCTCCTTTGTAATTCCTCAAAAGATGGCATTACCAGTATGCAGCAGGTACTGGCTTGTTCAGTAGACTCTCCTCTCCTTCGTAACTCCTCAACAGATAGCAGTACTGGTATGCGGCAGGTACTGGCTTGTTCAGTAGACTCTCCTCTCCTTCGTAACTCCTCAACAGATGGCATTACCGGTATGCGGCAGGTACTGGCTTGTTCAGTAGACTCTCCTCTCCTTCGTAACTCCTCAACAGATAGCAGTACTGGTATGCGGCAGGTACTGGCTTGTTCAGTAGACTCTCCTCTCCTTCGTAACTCCTCAACAGATAGCAGTACTGGTATGCGGCAGGTACTGGCTTGTTCAGTAGACTCTCCTCTCCTTCGTAACTCCTCAACAGATGGCAGTACTGGTATGCGGCAGGTACTGGCTTGTTCAGTAGACTCTCCTCTCCTTCGTAACTCCTCAACAGATGGCAGTACTGGTATGCGGCAGGTACTGGCTTGTTCAGTAGACTCTCCTCTCCTTCGTAACTCCTCAACAGATGGCAGTACTGGTATGTGGCAGATACTGGCTTGTTCAGTAGACTCTCCTCTGCAGTTCCATTTTGGCAGGAAGCCTTAGCATTGAACAGTTGTGTTGTTAAAGTGCAAAGAATGCAACACTGTGCAGACAGTCAGTCAATGAGACTTAAGCAACATGCAGTTATTGAATTCTTGACAACAGAAGTGTCACCCCAAAGGAGATTCATCAGAGAATGCAAGCTGTTTATGGTGATTGTGTTGATGTGAGTGCTGTGCGTCACTGAGCGAGTAAGTTTAAAGATGTTGAGGTGATACCTTCTGCTGTCAAGAATTCAATGACTGCATGCTGCTTAACTCACATTGTCTGTGCAGGGTTCCATACATTGCATTTTAACAACACAGCCGTTCAATGCTAAGGCTTCCTGCCAAAATGGAACTGTAGAGGAGAGTCTACTGAACAAGCCAGTACCTGCCGCATACCAGTACTGCCATCTGTTGAGGAGTTACGAAGGTGGAGGCATTAATTTTTATTCAACCCTTGTGTGTATGTGTGTGTGTATGTATGTGTGTGTATATGTACATATACATACATACATACATATATATATATATATATATATATATATGGAATGTCCAGGGTGGGGGAAAGAATCGTTGCCTCTTTAAAGCAAGTGTAAATGTTGCAATTAACCAGCTCAATTAGCATTGAGTAGTCTTGCAGCTGCAACGTCAAACAGTGAAGGTATCTGCATAGAGGTAGCCTGGTCTTTGTTTCCTGAAGGCACCCTCTATTTGGAAAGTATTAACTGGCACTTGATTGTGTTGTTGAAGGCTTTCATGGCCGGAACCACTAGATTGCTGTGAGTTTTTTGGGCTGTAACATGGCCATATAGCCCAAAAAAACTCCCTGGCACTTGATTGTTTACTGTCTGGAGTTCCCCTGTTTTGTGAGTGGTGTTCCAGAGTGCTATCCATGCGGATACATATTACAGGAACTGTCTTCATAGACCTGCCAGCAGATTTATTTATTTACCATGTCAGGAGCAAACCAAACCGTTCCTGACAAAATGGAACAGTTGTATTGCATTTTAAAACAAAAAAAAAACAACAACAACACACAAACAAAGCACAAAGTTTGCAAGCTTGGTAGTTGATTAAATGTCCTTTGACCAGTAGCTGGCCAGCAGATTATGATACTGTAAATCATTGCCTCCTCCTGAAAAAAGTGTATAATATCACAAAGGACTAACAACTCACCTGCTTCATAGGAAATCTGCTACAAAACAGGAGCTTTTTTGTTGAGTTCGAGGGCAGGAGAAGCAGGTGGCAAAAATAGAAGAACAGCCTGCCTCACAGGAGCATGCTTGCTCCATCAATGTTTAACATTTATACAAATGATCAGCCACTCCAGAAGGGACAGAGAGTTTCATCTATGCTGATGATCATGCCATCACTGCCCAAGCAAGAAGCTTTGGAATTGTTGAACTGAAGCTCTCCAGAGCCTTAGGTGCTTTTACTGCCTATTATAGGGAAAATCAGCTGATTCCTAATCCATCTAAAATGCAGACGTGTGCTTTTCATCTTCAGAACAGACAAGCATCTGGAGCTCTGAGAATGACCTGGGAAGGAATCCCACTGGAGCATTGCAATTTATTTGCTGCCCTTCTCACCCCAAAGGGGACTCAGAGCGGATTGCGGATTGCAAGAGATACACACACACACACACACACACACACACACACACACACATACATACAATATATTATATTATTAACATAGTACAATATCAGTATTAAATATTACTGTATTGTACTATACCATTATATACACAACACACCCAAATACCTGGGAATCACTCTAGACCATGCACTGACTTACAAGAAGAACTGCAAGAAGCAAAAAGCGGGTGCTTGAAATAACATCGTACACAAGAGCCAACCCATCCTTTAACAACAACAACAACAACAACACACTTTATTTATATTCCACTCTTCTCTCAGAGCAGATTACAGCATTTTACATACATAGGCAAACTCCTTTAAAGTTCACACTAAAATCCTGGAGCAAATGCACTGCCCCAATGGAACACAAGTCATAAAAATGCATACTTCCATCTATGAGGACTTAAAGATCAAACAGCAAAGACTCTTGCACAAGCCAGTCAAGCTGGTCCCAGTGGTGATCGGCACACTGGGTGCAGTGCCTAAAGACCTTGGCCTGCACTTAAAAACAATCGGCGCTGACAAAATCACCATTTGTCAGGTGCAAAAGGCCACTCTACTCAGATCTGTATGCATTATTTGCCAATACATCACACAGTTCTAGACACTTGGGAAGTGTCTGACGTGTGATCGAATACAAAAGCCAGCATAGTGATCTTGTTTGCTCTGGACTCATCTTGTTGGGTATATAATAATAATAATAATAATAATAATAATAATAGTATTTAAATATTGAACTGCAAAGACTCTGGCACAAGCCAGTCAAGCTTGTCCCAGTTGTGATCGGCACACTGAGTGCAGTGCCTAAAGACCTTGGCCTGCACTTAAAAACAATCGGCGCTGACAAAATCACCCATTTGTCAGGTGCAAAAGGCCACTCTATTTGGATCTGCACGCATTATTTACCGATACATCACACAATCCTAGACACTTCAGAAGTGTGATCGAATACAAAAGCCAACATAGGGATCTTGTTTGCCGTGGACTCATCTTGTTGGGTATATAATAATAATAATAATAATAATAATATTTAAATATTGAACTGCAAAGACTCTGGCACAAGCCAGTCAAGCTGGTCCCAGTGGTGATCAACACACTGGGTGCAGTGCCTAAAGACCTTGGCCAGTACTTAAAAACAATTGCCATTGACAAAATCACCATCTGTCAGGTGCAAAAGGCCACTCTACTTGGATCTGTACACTTAGGAAGTGCCCAACGTGTGATTTAATACAAAAGCCAGCATAGTGATCTTGTTTGCTCTGGACTCATCTTGTTGGGTATATGATAATAATAATAATAATAATAATAATAATAATAATAATAATGGTATTTAAATATTGAACTGCAAAGACTCTGGCACAAGCCAGACAAGCTGGTCCCAGTGGTGATTGGCACACTGGATGCAGTGCCTAAACACCTTGGCCAGCACTTAAAAACAATTGCCATTGACAAAATCACCACCTGTCAGGTGCAAAAGGCCACTCTACTCAGATCTGTATGCATTATTTGCCAATACATCACACAGTTCTAGACACTTGGGAAGTGTCCGACGTGTGATTGACTACAAAAGACAGTAGAGTGACTTTGTTTGCTGTGTACTGATCTTGTTGTGTATTTATTTATTTATTTATTGACTTCATTTGTATACCGCTCTTCTCAGCCCTTAGGCAACTCAGAGCGGTTAACAGCAACAGTTTCAGTATACACAATACGAGATCATTGGGCATTTAAAAGCAATAACATAACAAGTTAATTAAACAGTAAATATCAATACAACAATACATCAATATAACAAATCCATCAGATTGCATCAATAGAATCAAAAGCCAGTCTCGTTATCCATTATTCCATGTCCCGCTAATCAATCAATTGCACTGCTTAGTCAAATGCCTGTTCAAACAGCAAGGTCTTCACTTTTCTCCGGAATGCCAGTAAGGAGGGGGCCGATCTGATATCTGCAGGAAGGGCGTTCCACAGCCGAGGGGCCACCACTGAGAAGGCCCTGTCTCTTGTCCCTGCCAGGCGTGCTTGTGAAGCCGGCGGGACCGAGAGCAGGGCCTCCCCAGACAATCTTAATGTCCTAACTGGTTCATAGGAGGAGAGGAAATAAATATTTTTTTTTTATTTCTCGTGTCAGGGCAGCCAGCCAATTATATTACATTTCTAACAGAACAAAGCAAACAAACAGCGAAAGTACAAAATGTGTGAGTTTGGTAGTTGATTAAATGTCCTTTGACCAGTATCTGGCCACTTGGAGTGCTTCTGGTTGCTTCTGGATTGAGAGAATCAGCCGTCTACGAAGACGTTGCCCAGGGGACGCCCAGATGTCTTGCAATCCTGCAAGGAGGCTTCTCTCATGTCCCCCAATAAATAATAATAATAATAATAATAATAATAATAATAATTTATTTCCTACCCGCCTCTCTGCACAGCTCGAGGCGAATTGCAACATTGCTAAAACATATAATCGAAACACGTAATCATTTCAAAACACGCCGTAAAATAGACATATTAAAACATAGATTTCCCGTTCTTCTGCAATCCTTATGGGCAATTCTTCCTTCCTGCCCACCAGTTCTGTTGTTTTGTGTTTCATATATATATATATATATATATATATATATATATATATGGAAGTGAGTGGGAAAGAAGCTAAACACAAACACAAATCCTTGACAAATTTCTGTCACCGAGAAGCAGAGCCGGTTTCCCCCAAAAGGTCAGGCAGATGCTTGTCAGACGGATCAGAAATAACCATCTCTTATTTAGGTTCTCCTTGCGATGGCGGGGAAGAGCTCCAAAATACCACCGAGATTTAAAATTAGGCAGGGAAATTGCTTAGGGAAGGGCCTCCGCATCCTCAGAAGAATTCTGCGTGCAATTCCAATATTTATTTTATCAGAGTGTGTTGCCATATATATATATATATATATATATATATATATATATATATACCTGTCGGAAACAATCACAAGCGGAGCCCCAGGGGCTCATATGTCATGTCGATGGTGTGTGCCCTGGTAGCTTCTCATTCCTCTGCCCACTTTATGAGCCTGATTGCTTTCCTGTTTGTTCAGTAGATGATAGAAACTGGTTAGTGTCGGAAGGGATCCCCAAAGGCCATCTAGCCCAACCCCATCCTGCCATTCAGGGATACACAGCTAAAATATACATCAGAGATGATAACAAGTCTGGAAACCACGAATCCCTATGCGGAATGGTGAGCGAGCTGGGTATGTTTAGCCTGGAGAAAATAAGGTTTAAAGGGGGCATCATAGCCCTGTTTAAATATTTGAAAGGATGTCATATGGACGAGGAAGCTGCCTTGTTCTCTGCTGCTCCGGAGACTAAGACACAGAGCAATGGATGCGAATGTCAAGGAAAAGGCCCTAAACATTAGGAAAAAATTCCCAATGGTGAGAGCTTTTTGAAAGTGGAATCCACTGCTGTTTCAGAGTATGCTAGGTGTCTCCTTTTCTGGAGGATTTAAAACAGCAGCTGGATGGCCATCTGTTTGGAGTGCTTTGATGGTGTCATCCTGCATAGCAGAATGGGGTTGGACCAGATGGCCAATGGGGTCTCATTTACTGACTATCTATCTATCTATCTATCTATCTATCTATCTGTCTATCCATCTATCTATCTATTTTTCCCTGCAGAATGGGGTTGCACTGAATGACCCTTGTGGTCTTTTCCAGCTCTTTGAATCTATCTATCTATCTATCTATCTATCTATCTATCTATCTATTGGACAATCAATCGACTATCTATCTATCTATCTATCTATCTATCTGTCCGTCTATCCATCTATCCATCCATCTATCTATCTATCTATCTATTTTTCCCTGCAGAATGGGGTTGCACTGAATGACCTTTGGGGTCTTTTCCAGCTCTTTGAATCTATCTATCTATCTATCTATCTATCTATCTATCTATTGGACAATCAATCGACTATCTATCTATCTATCTATCTATCCATCCATCTATCTATCTATTTTTCCCTGCAGAATGGGGTTGCACTAAATGACCCTTGGGGTCTTTTCCAGCTCTTTGAATCTATCTATCTATCTATCTATCTATCTATCTATCTATCTATCTATCTCTATCCATCCTTTGATCTACCTGTCTATCTATCTATCATCTTATGGAGTTGGACTGAGTGGCCTTTGAGATCTCTTTCAACTATGAATCAATCTATCTATCTATCTATCTATCTATCTATCTATCTATCTATCCTTCTATCTATCTATCTATCTATCTATCTATCATCTACCTATCTGTGTTTACCAACTGAATATGATTGGATTGAATGGCCCTTGGAGTCTCTTCCAGCTCTATGATTAATTCTATTTTCTGTCTGTCTGTCTGTCGGACAAAGAGTTTCATCTATGCTGATGACCGTGCCACCACTGCTAAAATAGGGAGCTTTGAAATGGTTGACCAGAAACTTTCTGAAGCTCTAGGTGCTCTTCCCATTTAAAGGAAAAACAGCTGATTCCTAATCCATCCAAAACACAGACATTTGCTTTCCATCTCAAGATCAGACAAACATCTCGAGCTCTGAGGATGAACTGGGAAGGAATCCCACTGGAGTATCACAGCACACCCAAACACCTGAGAGTCACTCTGGACCATGCTCTGACTTACAAGAAGCACTCCTTGACTATCAAGAAAAAGTGGGCATTAGAAATAATATAATACGAAATCTGACTGGCACAACCTGGGGATCACAACTAGATACAATGAAGACATCTGTCCTATGCTTTTGTCTACTCTGCTGTTGAGTATGCATGCCCAGTGTGGAATACATCTCACCATGGTTAAACAGTGGATGCAGCTCTTAATGAGACATGCTGCATTATCATAGGATGTCTATGCCCCACACCACTGGAGAAATTATATTGTTTAGCCGGTATTGCACCACCTGATATCTGCCAGGAAGAAGCAGCCTGTAATGAAAGGATCAAGGCAGTGACATCTGCAGCCCATCCTCTGTTCGGATATCAGCCAGCACGCCAATGGCTTAAATCAAGAAACAGCTTCCAAGTATGTACAGAGATACTTGCAGGAACACCTCAGCAAGCAAGAGTCCAAAAGTGGCAGGTAAAACACCTGGAACCTCAATCATTGGCTGAGATCGGATGAGAGACTCCTCCCTGGGCACACAGAAGACTGGGCGACTTGGAAGGCGCTGAACAGACTGCGCTCTGGCACCATGAGATGCAGAGCCAGTCTTCAGAAATGGGGCCACAAAGTGGAGTCCTCGACATGTGAGTGCGGAGAAGTGCAAACCACAGACCATCTATTACTGTGCAGCCTGAGCCCTGCCACATGCAAAATGGAGGACCTTCTCACAGCGACACCAGAGGCACTCCAAGTGGCCAGATTCTGATCAAAGGACATTTAGCATAATGCCAAGTTTTTAACTTTGTTTGTGGTTTTTCTATATATTATAACTATATTCTCAATTCGTTTCTGACACAGTAAATAAAATCTTGCAGAATGGGGTTGGATTGGATGGCCTTTTAGGGCCCCATCCACGCCTTGTGACCATGCTGCCTAGGAGATTCCAGAAGTTGAATTCTGTGACAAAACACACGCCGTTCCAATTTTTCACCAAATGCATTTGCACCCTTTTCAGTTATGTTCCAACTGCACATGCTCAGAGGCACTCTTTTGGTGCTGCTCAACTCGGTTGTTTAAAGCTTCCTAACATGAGGCCAATGATGGCCCTGACTCCTTGTTTGAGACTAGGTTTGACTTGCTGGACTTGCCTTTATTTTCCTTTCTGGACTATATATATATATATTCCATAGCTGCTGTGCTACTGTGAAGAATACAAAGACAACCCAGTATCACATGCCTTTCCAGCAGATCCCTTCCTTGCCACCTCTTTCTCCAAGGTGTTAATTGGGACAGAGAGGGTGCGTGAGTGTGTGCGGGTGTGAGTGCGGGTGTCGGTGAAAGGAGGGAGGCAGCTGGCAGAGCGAGGCAAGCGTGAAACTTCATCAGCATCTGTACAAAGGGCCAGGGGGGAAAAGGAGGAGCCGACAGCTCTGGAAACTCTATGGAATGGAATGGCTAAATTGGGGGCTACCAAAGGGCTATCTAGTCTGGCCTACTCAGATCTCCAATCCTCAGAGGTACCATTGAAATAGAGCAATTTGAAACGGCTGTGGATAGTGATATCTGAGCTGCGGATACCGGAAACTGAGACGCGGATACTGTGTCTGTTAAGTGGCAACTTGTGAATCTGTGCCCCTGGCAAGAATAAAAGGGAAACCTGATGTATGAAAATAAAGCTCACCAAGTTGGAGAAGGAGCCACCAAGGTAGCTGGGTGTGATCCTGGATTCATTGAACATGAGGAAGAATTTCCTAACTGTGAGAGCCGTTCAGCAATGGAACTCTCTGCCCCGGAGTGTGGTGGAGGCTCCTTCTTTGGAAGCTTTTAAACAGAGGCTGGATGGCCATCTGTCAGGGGTACTTTGAATGCAATATTCCTACTTCTTGGAATGAGGTTGGACTGGATGGCCCATGGGGTCTCTTCCAACTCTAGGATTCTATGATTCATTGCTGAGCTTGGAACCCCAGGTTTCAGCGGTGACCAGGGGAGCATTTGCACAGTTAAAACTTGTGCACCAGCTGCACCCGTACCTTGGGAAGTCTGACTTTGCCATGGTAGTCCACACTCTGGTTACATCCCATATAGATTACTGCAACGCTCTCTATGTGGGGTTGCCTTTGAAGACTGTCCGGAAGCTTCAAATGGTCCAACGGACAGCTGCCAGATTGCTAACAGGAGTGGCACTCAGAGAGCATACAACTCCTCTGTTGCGCCAGCTCCACTGGCTGCCAGTCTGCTACCAGGCACAATTCAAAGTGCTGGCTTTAGCCTATAAAGCCCTAAATGGTTCTGGCCCAACTTACCTGTCTGAATGCATCTCCCCTTATGAAGCTGTCCGGGGAGGCCCTGTTCTCGATCCTGCCTGCGTCACAAATATGTTTGGTGAGGACAAGAGACAGGGCCTTCTCAGTGGTGGCCCTTCGGCTATGGAATGCCCTTCCTAGGAACATTAGATCTGCTCCCTCCCTCTTAACATTCTGGAAAAGAGTCAAGACTTGGCTGTTCGAGCAAGCGTTTGAAAATGCAATGGAAAAGACATAGGAACTTGGAACGACTGGATGACGAGATGGGATAATGTTTTTAATTAGGCTTATGTTTTTATTACTCTTGTTTTAAATGTTTTATGATGTTTTATGATGTTCGTGGGCATCGAATCGTTGCCTCTGTAAACCGCCCTGAGTTGCCTAAGGGTTGAGAAGGGTGGTTTACAAATATAGTAAACTAGCAATCCCCTGCCAGGCATTGCTGTGGCCCAGTCTGGTGATCTCGAAAATAAGGTAATGAGAAAGTGTTGGTTTCTAATATATGTAATGTCTTTCTGCTTGTGGGTAAACAGTATTTCTTGCTGTTTCTTTGTCAGTGTTGATGTAGAGAGTGTCTGGTTTGCCCACCCTGGAAGATGCAACATATAATTGTCTTTCTTTAGGGGTCCCTTTCAAATCTAGGATACTATATCTCTGTGTGTGTCAATCATATATATCTATCTATATCTATGGCTGGATGGCTCTTTGTCATTAGGACTTCGATTACGTTTTCTTGCCCTGGTGAAGGGAGTTGGACTGGATGGCCTTAAGTATTTTCTGTTGGTCATGGGGGTTCTGTGTGGGAAGTTTGCGCCGATTCTGTCATTGGTGGGGTTCAGAATGCTCTTTGATTGAGGTGAACTATAAATCCCAGTAACCACAAATCCCAAATGTCAAGGTCTATTTCCACCAAACCCCATTTGTGTGCATATTTGGGCATATGGAATATTTGTGCCAAGTTTGGTCCAGATCCATCATTGTTTGAGTCCACAGTGCTCTCTGGATGTAGGTGAACTACAACTCCCAAACTCAAGGTCAATGCCCTCCAAACCCTTCTAGTGTTTTCTGTTGGTCCTGTGTGCCACATTTGGTTCAATTCTATAATTGGTGGAGTTCGGAATGCTCTTTGATTGTAGGTGAACTATAAATCCCAGCAACTACAACTCCCAAATGACAAAATCAATTTTTTGAGTGATGGTCACTCCTTGGGTTAGCAGGTGTCTTGAGGCCAAATTTTGAGTCAATTTGTCCAGTGGTTTTCGAGTTCTGTTAATCCCACAAACGAACATTACATTTTTATTTATATAGATAAATAAATAAATAAATGTTATTCAGTCAGCCAAAAGTGATGCCAGCATGCGGTACTCCGCCAAAGTAAATTAAGATACTGTACAGTGCAAAAGAGTCATTTTAATACAATGCTACCCTTTGAAAGATTGGGAAAGATTGGGAAAGGCGTCTGGCAAGGCTGCATCCTCTCACCCAACCTCTTTAACTTGTATGCAGAACACATCATGCGATGTGCGGGGCTGGATGAATGCAAAGCTGGGGTGAAAATGGCTGGAAGAAACATTCACAACCTCAGATATGCAGATGACACCACTCTGATGGCCGAAAGCGAGGAGGAGCTGAGGAGCCTTCTAATCAAGGTGAAAGAAGAAAGCGCAAAAGCCGGGTTGCAGCGAAACGTCAAAAAAACCAAGATTATGGCAACAAGAACGATTGACAACTGGAAAATAGAGGGAGAAAACGTGGAGGCCGTGACAGACTTTGTATTTCTAGGCGCAAAGATGACCGCAGATGCAGACTGTGGCCAGGAAATCAGAAGACGCTTCCTTCTTGGGAGGAGAGCAATGTCCAGTCTCGATAAAATCGTAAAGAGTAGAGACATCAGACTGGCAACCAAGATCCATTGCCTAGTCAAAGCCATGGTCTTCCCTGGAGTCACCTACGGATGTGAGAGCTGGACCTTAGGGAAGGCTGAGCGAAGGAAGAGAGATGCTTTTGAGCTGTGGTATTGGAGGAAAGTGCTGAGAGTGCCTTGGACTGCGAGAAGATCCAACCAGTCCATCCTCCAGGAAATAAAGCCCGACCGCTCATTGGAGGGAAGGATACTAGAGACAAAGTTGAAGTACTTTGGCCACATCAGGAGGAGACAGGAAAGCCTAGAGAAGACAATTATGCTGGGGAAGGTGGAAGGCAAAAGGAAGAGGGGCCGACCAAGGGCAAGATGGATGGATGGCATCCTTGAAGCGACTGGACTGACCTTGAAGGAGCTGCTGGTGGTGACCGCCGACAGGGAGCTCTGGCGTGGGCTGGTCCATGAGGTCACAAAGAGTCGGAGACGACTGAACGAATGAACAACAACAACACCCTTTGAAATTCCCACTTCTGTTCTGCTGTACCCGGCTTCGCCCTGATTGGCTGGGCTCCGATGACATCAGGAGGAGTTCCCTATAGAGGCGGGAGTGCAGCACCCACCAGCCAATGGGAATGCATTCCTTGCTCTCAATGTAAATCTGCCCTCCAATGGATGAAGAGGGGCCAGGTAGTCCAGTGACCAAAGGGTGCTGAAATGACTCGAGTGGATTATGTGGTCCCAGCAGGGGACAAACAAAATGATCTAAATGATCCCAGGAAACTTTATTGTAACAAAGATGGCAATCTGAGTGGGTTCAGTACCTCTGGCATCATTGACCATTGTGCCCAAGTCAGGAAATGTTGTCCATCCTGATAGGATTAAGTGGTCAGTTGCTGAGAAAGAGGAAATGTCATTGTTGGAAAATGGGGCATGACTTTCCCATCCTTGGGAATTGCCATGCCAGGTGAGGGGTGTCTTTGTATGTCCAACAGCTACACAAAGGACTCATAAATATCATCTGCTTCAAGTCCGTAGCCCTCGAGGAGGCAACAGCTGGGTTTGGAAATAATATGGGGTTTGTTGTTAATAGCTGCTGGCTTGAACTTATGACAACTCTATAAATGAGAGACTTCCAAGCAACTGTATCATTAACAGCTCAATAGGAGTCTAGTGTCTAGATCCAGGGAAGTCATGCTATCCATGTTCTATTCTGCCTTGGTTAGACCACACCTGGAATCACACTGTGTCCAATTCTGGGCACCACAATTGAACAGAGATATTGAAGGATGACTCAAATGGTCAAGGGTCTGGAGAACAACTCCAATGAGGAGTGGCTTAAAGAGCTGGGCACGTTTAGCCTGCAGAAGAGAAGGCTGAGAGGAGATATGATAGCCATGTATAAATATGTGAGAGGAAGTCATAAGGAGGAGGAGCAAGCTTGTTTTCTGCTGCCTTGGAGACTAGGACGCGGAACAATGGCTTCAAACGACAAGAGAGGAGATTCCATCTGAATCTCCTTTCTGTGAGAGCTGTTCAGCAGTGGAACTCTCTGCCCCAGAATGTGGTGGAGGCTCCTTCTTTGGAAGCTTTTAAACAGAGGCTGGATGGCCATCTGTCGGGGGTGCTTTGAATGTAATTTTCCTACTTCTTGGCAGGGGGTTGGACTGGATGGCCCATGAGGTCTCTTCCAAGGAAAGAGAGAGGGTGAAGGAGGGAGGAAACAGATAAGGAAGGAAAGAAAGACAAAAGGGAAGGAAGGAAGGAGGAAGGAAGGAGAAAGAGAGGGGGGAAGGAGGGAGGAAAGAGAGAAGGAAGAAAAGAAAGAGAAAAGGGAAGAAAGGGAAGAAGGAAGGAGAAAGAGAGGGGGGAAGGAGGGAGGAAGGAGAGAAAGAAGGGAAGAAAGGCAAAAGGGAAGGAAGGAAGGAGGAAGGAAGGAGAAAGAGAGAGGGGGAGGGAGGGAAGAAAGAAAGAAGGAAGGAAAGACAAAAGGGAAGGAAGGAAAGAAGGGGGAAGAAAGAGGGGGAAGGAGGGAGGAAAGAGAGAAGGAAGGAAAGAAAGACAAAAGGGAGGGAAGGAAGGAAGGAAGGAAGGAAGGAAGGAAGGAAGGAAGGAAGGAAGGAGAAAGAGAGCGGGGGGAGGAGGGAGGGAAGAAGGAAGGAAGGAAGGAAGGAAAGACAAAAGGGAAGAAAGGGAAGAAGGAAGGAGAAAGAGAGAGGGGGAAGGAGGGAGGGAGGAGAAAGAGATAGGGGGAGAATGGAGGATAGTGAGAAGGAAAGGCAAAAGGGAAGGAAGGAAAGGAAGGTGAAAGAGAGGTGGGAAGGAGGGAGGAAAGAAGGAAGGAAGGAGAAAGAGAGAGGGGGAAGGAGGGAGGAAAGAGAGAAGGAAGAAAAGACAAAAGGGAAGGAAGGAATAAAGGAAGGAGAAAGAGAGAGGGGGAAGGAGGGAGGGAGGAGAAAGAGATAGGGGGAGAATGGAGGATAGTGAGAAGGAAAGGCAAAAGGGAAGGAAGGAAAGGAAGGTGAAAGAGAGGTGGGAAGGAGGGAGGAAAGAAGGAAGGAAGGAGAAAGAGAGAGGGGGAAGGAGGGAGGAAAGAGAGAAGGAAGAAAAGACAAAAGGGAAGGAAGGAATAAAGGAAGGAGAAAGAGAGAGGGGGAAGGAGGGAGGGAAGAAAGAAGGAAGGAAGGGAGGAAAGACAAAAAGGAAGGAATGAAAGAAGGAAGGAGAAAGAAAGGAGGAAGGAGGGAGGAAAGAGAGAGAATGAAGGAAGCATGAAAGTGTGGGAAGGAGGGAGATAGAGGAAGGGAAGGGAAGGAGGATGGGATGGTGAGAGAGAGGAGGGCCTGGGAAAAGAGCCCAAGGGGCCGCATCCAGCCCCCAGGCCTGAGTTTGCCCATACCTAATTTAGACAATATTTAGACAATACGGGAACTGGTTTTAGTTCTAACCCTAATCTATCCTTTCCCATCCCCAATGCCACCCCATTCCAAATAAACTTCCCGAATGCATTCTGTGGACATAATCCCACAAAACCAAAGAATGTTCCGACAGTGGCCAAATTGTATGTTTTTAATTTTCTTTTTTTCACAATCAGCAGCATCAACACCACCAAGTGTTTCGCAAGTGCTGGCAAGAAAGAGTGTTCTTTGTTAGCGGATAATTAAAAGAATATTGTTTATTTGGGCAGCTGTTTAATGCCAGTTTGTCCTGGGTGCCTAAACACTCTGAAAACAAATAAAAACATTATAACTTAACTCTTAAGTTATGTTTCCCTCTAAAAGCAGTTTAGGGTCTTCTTTTGCTGGTGCAAAGAAAAGCACTACAACTCCCAGAACCCACCAGTCGGCAAAGACAACGGCTGTGCTTGGGGAGATATAGTTTTAAAATCATAAAAAATGAAGGAATGTTTCCAAATGCAGTTTTTAAAATTTATTTAGCTTGGTGCTATGGAATTTTGGGAGCTATAGTTCTACAAGGCTTATAGCCTTCTGTGCCAAAAAGTGCTGGTGCCTCATCAAATGACAAATACCCAGGCTCCATAGTAATTCAAGTGGCTCCAAACTGCATTAAGGGTACAGTGTAGATCAGCATTTCTCAACCTGTGGGTAGGGAACACCTAGGGGGGGTCGCAAGGGAATGTCAGAGAGGTTGCCAATGACCATCAGAAAATTTTCTGTAAGTCATAGGGGTTTGTGTAGGAAGTTTGGCCCAATTCTATTGTTGATGTGGTTCAGAATGCTCTTTGTTTGAAGGTGAACTATAAATCCCAGCAACTAAAAGTCTCAAATGTCAAGGTCTATTTTCCTCAAACTCCACCAGAGTTCAAATTTGGGCATATTGAGTTTGGTCCAGATCCATCATTGTTTGAGCCCACAGTCTGGATGGAGGTGAACTATGACTCCAAAACTCAAGGTCAATGCCCACCAAATCCTTCCAATATTTTCTGTTGCCATGGGAGTTCTGGTTCAATTCCATCGTTGGGGGAGTTCAGAATGCTCTTTGATTGTAGGTGAACTATAAATCCCAGCAACTACAATTTCCAGATGACAAAATCAATCCCCCCAACCCAGTGGTATTCAAATTTGGGTGTATCGGGTATTTGTGCCAAATTTGGTGCGGTACATGAAAATATACATCCTGCATATCATAGAATCATAGAATCAAAAAGTTGGAAGAGACCTCATGGGCGATCACCCAGTCCAACCCCATTCTGCCAAGAAGCAGGAACATTGCATTCAAATCACCCCTGACAGATGGCCATCCAGCCTCTGTTTAAAAGCTTCCAAAGAAGGAGCCTCCACCACACTCCGGGGCAGAGAGTTCCACTGCTGAATGGCTCTCACAGCCAGGAAGTTCTTCCTCATGTTCAGATGGAATCTCCTCTCTTGTAGTTTGAAGCCATTGTTCCATTGCATCCTAGTCTCCAAGGAAGCAGAAAACAATCTTGCTCCCTCCTCCCTGTGGCTTCCTCTCACATATTTATACATGGCTATCATATCTCCTCCCAGCCTTCTCTTCTTCAGGCTAAACATGCCCAGCTCCTTAAGCCGCTCCTCATAGGGCTTGTTCTCCAGACCCTTGATCATTTTAGTTGCCCTCCTCTGGACACATTCCAGCTTGTCAATATCTCTCTTCAATTGTGGTGCCCAGAATTGGACACAATATCAGATGTTTATATTATGATTCATAATAGTTATGAAGTAACAATGAAAATAATATTATGGTTGGGGGTCACCACATCATGAGGAACTGTATTAAGGGGCTGCGGCATTAGGAAGGTTGAGAACCACTGTTGTAGATGCACCCTTATCGTGTCCAAAAAACAACACTTCCAAAGTCCGGTTCTTTGGAAATTCTCAAGCTTCTAATGGGGAGATTTGGCCTGTTCTTATAGGCATTTTTGGCCAATGTGATGCCTACTTTGCCCTCCCCATATCGACCCCCTTCGTAGTGACCGATTGTGTAGGGACATTGGAAGGGAGGGCCTGGACCATGGTCCTGCGGTGCTCCTGGAAGCCGGCAAACTCAGCAAACGCAGGGAACAAAGCCGGTGTCTATCACTAAGGTGATGGAGGTGGGACGGCGCAGGGAAGCCAGGAGGAGAGGACCCTAGAAACCAACTTTTATTAACAGAGGAGGGGAAATATATAGGGTTTTAATTTAAAAACAACATCAATCACACTCCGGGGGGAAAGGAGATCTCCAAATGTCTCCACATTCCCACAGCCGTCCTTTCCTTGTCCAAAGGCTGGGGAACAGCTGTAGTGGTGGAGAATGGCTGGGGAGGTGCCATCTGCTTCATCCAACTCCCTCCTGCGGTGGAAACCTGGGTCTTTTTAACTTCTTTTGGGGGGATTGTGAAGAAGAGAAAATTCTCACAAATTGCTAAAGAGGCTGGGAAATAGTCTGGGAAGACAACTCAGTGATCTCTATTAGGATCCTCTTCTCTTATCCCATTGCTAGACCCCTGTTGAGAGCCAAAGGTGGATGATTCCATGTGGGGTTACCGTCATTGTGCCCCATGTGCCTCTGTGCTAGGACTATTTCCAGACATTTCGTGGCATAAAATGACAGAGAAGACAGTGCCCATTCCTCTGAAAAGGTGACCAGCTTGGCAGCTAAATTTAATTTGAGCTCCAGCAACAGGACGGCTGAGGAGCACAGGGCAAATCAAAGTGAATGCGTGGCACACAGTTCTGTCCTCCAAGAAAAGGTGTGATGGAGAAAACTTGTCAGGGATGGTGTGCTGGTACAGCTGTACCAGAAGCTCCCACGTAATTTGCCTTGTATTAAGTGTTTGCTTGCAGCCCGAGGCTTGGGATTTTGCAGAAGGGTGGCTTCTTGTTAAAGTTTGCAGTTACAGGGCAGGCCACCTGTCCATCATCATTAGGTTCCTTAGTTCCGCCCCCTTTTGGGTTTTCAGAAGAGAAGGGAACCATTTTTAGTCAGTCACACACAAGGAAGCTAGTCTATAGGACGCAGACAGCTCGTCCCGTAGGAAAAGCTTCATTCCTCAGAACCATCCGGGGACCATCCGGTGATCATCCAGGGAAATAGGAACAGACGGAAGAGATGCCAAAGGCTCTGGCTGAGAGCTCACAGCCTCTCAGCCTCACAGCACCAGAGGGGAAAACAGCCCTGAAGTTCCCACAGGACAGCATTACAGAACCACTGAATTCCAGCTGAAGTATCATCAAGCCTTGGCTGGTAGGTTTACTCGATGTCCAGAAGCAGTTGGGGTCGGTAGTAAGACCCAAACCAGCGAGGCCCAGATAATAGACAGCCTGGGAGAGATTATAAAGGGTTCTTCCTTATGCTAAGAAAGTACAGTTAATTCAAGTCAGTGCCAGTCTCTTAAAGACTAGAACAAGAAAACCTTGAAATGTTGTCTGAAGATTTGTTGTCTGTTCCTTAATAAAGACTTTGTTGTACCATTAAAGTCTCCAAAGACCATCACTTGAGGAATTCCCTAAGAACCTCTCTTTGAGGCACCCCGGCTTCCCACTGGGTTAAAGTATACATCCTATAGAATAAAGACAATTTGTTCAGGCCCGGTGCGCGACGGAACAGACTGCCACTACACAATACCAGCCACTCAAAGCTATTATTGCATTGCTTAGTAGACTTGTGTGCAGAATTCGTTTCTGCCATTTCCTTCGGCACCTTTGGTGCTTTGGGAGCCCGTAACGGTAAGGACATCCCGATACAAAAATCCGCCCAACATGAAAGCGAACAGGACCTGATATCAGCTTTTCAGCATCACAGTTTAATCTTTCTTTCCCCCAGTAAACAAAAAGAAAACCCTTATTCCCTAAAAACTACTGCCATTTAACTCTCCTCTTCCTGGAAGTGGGAAGCCTCCTTAAAATGCCTTGGAAAGAGTGTGTGGCTGTATGCCATGGTGCATCCCAGGAGAGAAAGCACACTCCTCCTGCTGGCGTAGTGCAGCTCAGGAGAGAAAGCTCCTTCCTTCCTCTAGAAGAAGAAACTCGCCTGCTTGCCTTGGAAAGAGTGCATGTGGCAAGCAGGCCTGGGAGAGAAAGTATGGACAGCTACACCTGCCTGCAGCTGAGCGGCTCTCCTCTAGAGTAGATACAGGTAAGAATCGTCCTTAAAGTGTGGGCCTGCCTGCACCTGAGTGCCTCTCCTCTAGAGTAGAAACAGGTAAGAAGCCTCCTTAAAGTGCAGGGCTAACTGCAGCTGAGGGCCTCTCCTCTAGAGCTGAAACAGGTAAGAATCCTCCTTAAAGTGTGGGACTATCTGTAGCTGAGCACCTCTCCTCTAGAATAAAAACAGGTAAGAAGCCTCCTTAAAGTGTGGGCCTGCCTGCAGCTGAATGCCTCTCCCCTAGAGTAGAAACAGGTAAGAATTATCCTTAAAGTGTTGGCTTGCCTGCAGCTGAGCACCTCTCCTCTAGAGTAGAAACAGGTAAGAAGCTTCCTTAAAGCATGTACCTGCTTGCAACCAAGCATCTCTCCTCTAGAGTAGAAAAAGGCAAGAAGCCTCTTTAAAGCATGCGTCTGCCTGCAGCTGAGTGCCTCTCCTCTAGAATAGAAACAGGTAAGAAGCCTCTATAAGCGCGTACCTGCCTGCAACCAAGCACCTCTCCTCCAGAGTAGAAACAGGTAAGAAGCCGCCGTAAAGCTCGAGACTGCCTGCAGCTGAGTGCCTCTCCTCTAGAGTAGAAACAGGTAAGAAGCTTCCTTAAAGTATGTACCTGCTTACAACCAAGCATCTCTCCTCCAGAGTAGAAACAGGTAAGAAGCCTCCTTAAAGTGTGGGCCTGCCTGCAGCTGAATGCCTCTCCTCTAGAGTAGAAAGAGCTAAGAAGCCTCCTTAAAGTGTGGACCTATCTGCAGCTGAGTACATCTCCTCTAGAGTAGAAACAGGTATTAATCCTTAAAGTGTGGGCTTGCATGCAGCTGAGCACCTCTCCTCTAGAGCAGAAATAACTTAAATGCCAAAAATGATGGGAAGGAGAGCCTGGAAAGCCGCCCCCCCCCCCCCCCAATAATGGACCATTAGAAAATGGATCTTTCCGCACCCCAGAGTGAAAACAGATATCTGCCTTCCTGAATTCAGGAGGCTCCCAAAAATGGATCGGGGTCCCCAGCAAAAGCCAGGACACGAAACGAGTCAAGGTTTACCTAGAATGCACAAGCCTATTGCTTAGTATCAGAACCAATTCTTATTACTTTTAGGAATTGTCAAGGGTTAATATTTTGAACATTGGAGACCACAGTTTGAATCCCTTCTGGTTGACCTTGGGGAAGCCACTGCTTCTTAGCCACATTAAACCCTCTGATAGGTTTGTCTTAGTTAAGCTGGGGACGGCTCAAAGACACAACAAATTTGAGATTTTCTAAAGAGCTGAGCAAAGTGTGCTTTGGAGGCTACATCATGTTATATCTTTTTAGTCTCTCTACCAGGCATAGACAAACTTTGACCCTCCGGGTGTTTTGGACTTCAACTCCCACAATTCCTAACAGCCAGTAGGCTGTTAGGAATTGTGGGAGTTGAAGTCCAAAACACCCGGAGGGTCAAAGTTTGCCCATGCCTGCTCTAGACGCAGGCAAAAGGAAAGGAAGAAAGTGAATATACTCTCCTGGAAATGACAATTCGCCTTTTAAATAGGTCACAGGGCCCCCAGCACTGTTCAACGTTAGAAAACAAAAAGTATTTTTAAAAACTACCATTGGACTGTGAGTTCATTCTGGTATTTGTCGTGAGCAGCGAGTTGTGTATTTTTGGCACTTTGTATGAGGGCACAAAAAGGGCACTGTGTTACACCTGCCCTGTTTTTGGTTCAGTGTACATACTGCACAATATTTTGGTGAGCCTTTCTAATAGGTCTAAACCCTGATTGCAGGGTGAGATAAGAGTACATATGCACATGGCGATGTTTGGAGGAGTATGTATGCCCACCCATTGGATTCTGCTACCGATGGGATTGTGCGCACACATCCAACGTGTGCTGTTCTGTAAGACACCTATCTTTCTATTTCATTCTGATGAATGTATGAATCTCCATGCACTTTTCTTTGACTCGGAGGAGTGAGATGCATGCTTTTTTGGACATGAAATGGCGCACACTAAGCTATTGCTTTCACCGTGCTGGTGCTTATGTGTATTCTTTTGTATGCTTGCATTTCATGGGCTCAAGGCTGTGGCTTTGTGGACTGCCTTGTTCTCACTCTCCCCACCTTTCCTTCTGCCCACCCATCCCATGTACAAGATCTATTTTCCCTTTGTACCCCTGAGAAATGAGGCAATGTTCACAGTGTGCAGGAGGGATTGACACCATGGAGGTGGCAGATTTCACTGCTCCAGGCGATGAGGTTTCACAGCTGCAAACACACTGTTGTGATGTGCAGCCCTGAAATCTGGGTCTCAAGCCTCTTCGGATGGTATCCAGCCTCTCTGGAGAGTTCGTAGAATCATAGAAACTGGTTCCCCTGAGGGCCATTCAGCCCTACGCCAGTCTGTCATGCAGGAAATACAACCAAAGCTCTCCTGACAGATGATCATTCTGTCTCCTCAAAAAACCAAAAAAAGACTCCACCAGGCTCCAAGGTGGCACATTCCTCTATTGAACAACTCTTCCTGGAAGTTCTTCCTAATGTTTAGGTGGAATCTCTTTTTCTGCAAGTTGGATCCACTGCTCCATTGTGCCCCAGTCTCTGGAGCAGCAGGAAGTAAGTTTGCTCCCTTCTCAACACAGCCAAGCTTTAGCACAGCAGGTTAATCACCAGCTGCAGTTAAATCTTGCCAAGCAAAAGGTTGACAGTTCGAAGCCTGGGTCGGGGTGAGCTCTTGGCCTTTAGCCTGGTCTCTGGAGCAGCAGAAAGTAAGCTTGCTCCCTTCTCAACAGGGCAAGCTGCAGTAAATCTTGTCAAGCAAAAGGTTGACAGTTTGAAGCCTGGGTCGGGGTGAGCTCTTGGTCTTCAGCCTAGTCTCTGGAGCAGCAGAAAGTAAGCTTGTTCCTTCTCAACAGGGCTGGAGTTTAGTACAGCAGGTTAACCACTAGCTGCAGTAAATCTTGTCAACCAAAAGGTTGAGAGTTTGAAGCCTTGGTTGGAGTAAGCGTTTGGCCTTTAGCCCAGTCCCTGGAGTAGTAGGAAGTAAGGTTGCTCCTTTCTCAACAGGGCCGGGCTTTAGCACAGCAGGTTAACCACCAGCTGCAGTAAATCTTGTCAACCAAAAGATTGAGAGTTTGAAGCCCGGGTTGGGTTGAGCTCTTGGCCTTTAGCCCAGTCTCTGGAGCAGCAGGAAGTAAGCTTGCTCCCTTCTCAATAGGACTGGGCTTTAGCACAGCAGGTTCATCACCAGCTGCAGAAAATCTTGTCAACCAAGAGGTTAACCATTTGAAGCCCGGTTTGGGGTGGGCTCTTGGCCTTTAGCCCAGTCTCTGGAGCAGCAGGAAGTAAGCTTGCTCTCTGCTCGAAAGGGCTGTGCTTTAGCACAGCAGGTTAACCGTCTGCTGCAGTAAACTTGTCAACCAAAAGGTTGACAGTTGAAACCCTGGGTTGGGGTGAGCTCTTGACCTTTAGCCCAGTCTCTGGAGCAGCAGAAAGTAAACTTTCTCCCTTCTCAACAGGGCCAGTATTTAGTACAGCAGGTTAACCACCTGCTGCAGTAAATCTTGCTAACCAAAAGGTTGACAGTTTGAAGCCCGGATCGGGATGAGCTCTTGGCCTTTAGTCTGGTTTCTGGAGCAGCAGAAGTAAGCTTGCTCCCTTCTCAACAGGGCTGGGCTTTAGCACAGTAGGTTAACCATCAGGAAGGGACCTGAGACCGTTAGGAATGGTGGGAGTTGAAGCCCAACACACCTGGAGGGCCCAAGTTGGCCCATGCCTGGTCTAGACATTAGTTGTATATGTGTGGAAAGCTATCTGGGATATTTTGTAGGGCGACATGGGGGGATGGATAGAGAGGTAGATATATGGATGGATGCAGGAGGAGGGTGGAGAAGCTCTCCTGATGAACTTTATTAATCCCCAGGCGCCGGTTGCTGTCTAGTTTGGAAAGGAAGAAACACATATCAATAGTCTCTAATTAAGACAAAAGGAGCGGGAAGAACCTTTGATTGCATTTCCATTTAAAGCAACACTAATGACATTTCCCTTTTATGTATAAACTCTGCTCTCACCTCGTTTGCATGGAGTGCAACCCGATGCCCCCCCCCTCCCATTTCTTGATTCCTGCCCTCCCCCAAAACACACACACACACTTCACTGCTATTGCAAGGATGGTAGGTGAGAGTGGTATATGTTGAAGAACCCTTTGCAAAGAAATCAGCATCGTTGGTAAATACCAGTTGGTCGTACTTGCAGAGATAAAGCTAGAATGGAGATCAAATACAGCAATGTTTCTCAACTGGGGGTCAGGACCCCTGGGAAGGTTGCAAGGGGGTTTCAGAGGGGTTGCCAAAAACCATTAGAAAACACATATTTCCAATGGTCTTAGGAACCCCTTGTGCAGAGAAGGCTGAAGGTCTCTCTGCCTGTCCTTCTCTTCCTTTTTGGAAATAGTTGGCAAATCTTCCCACCGAAAGCCCTCCTCTGCTGTGATTGGTCAGCCTCTCAACCAAGGGGAGAGCTGTTTCTGAGATTCTAAGTCGGAAGGGGAGAGCAGGCATGCTTGGCGCATGGCAGCATGGTGCACAGTATGGGGCAAGGGAGAGCATGTAAGACTGGAGGGAGGCTCACGCCAGCAAATCCCTTCAAGGCATGGGGTTCTGTGTGGGAAATTTGGCCCAATTCTATCTCTGGTGGGTTCAGAATGCTCTTTGACTGTAGGTGAACTATAAATCCCAGCAACGACAACTCCCAAATCTTAAGGTCTATTTTCCCCAAACTCCACCAGTCAACATTTGGACATATTGAGTATTTGTGCCAAGTTTGGTCTAGATGCATCACTGTTAGAGTCCATAGTTCTCTCTGGGTGTAGGTGAACTACAACTCCAAAACTCAAGGTCAATGCCCACCAAAGCCTTCCAGTATTTTCCGTTGGTCATGGAAGTTCTCTGTGACAAGTTCAGAATGGAGTTCAGAATGCTCTTTGGTTGTAGGTGAACTATAACCAAACTACAGCTCCCAAATGACAAAATCAACCCCACAGTATTCACATTTGGGTGAATTGGGTATTTGTGCCAAATTTGGCCCAGTGAATGCGAATACATCCTGCATATCAGATATTTACATACTGATTCATAACAGTAGCAAAATGATAGCAACAAAAATAATTTCATGCTTGGGGGTCATGTCAACAGGAGAAACTGTGTTAAGGGGTCATGGAATTAGGAAGGTTGAGAAACACAGAAATACAGGAATTGGACCCAAATCAATCTACGAATTCACATAGGGCTGTTATCGTAATGACTTTTTGGATGCCGCAATTGTCCGGATATCTACACAGTGTGTAAATATGACTTTACCACATTAACCTGGGAAGTGTTTGAAAGAGGAGAGGAGAGGAGAGTTGTGTCTGCCTCCATTTACCACTTCATCACACTAAAGAAAAAAAAAATCCACTTAAAATCTGCTAATCACCACTGGGACCCCTTTGACTCGCTTTTGCCAGAGTCTTTACAGTTCAATCTTTAAATCCTCATATCATGTCAGCTTTTCCAGTTGCTTCTCATCAATCCTGCTGTCGCCTGGGATTGCAACATCGACGATCCATACTTGGTTTTTTAACTTGATCATGAGGTCAGGAGTATTGTGCTCCAGAACTCTGTCAGTCTGAATTCGAAAGTCCCAGAGGTTTCATTTTCTGTAACTTTTTCCGGCTTGCGGCACAAGTTCCAATAGATCACCTGAGCAATGGTGTTGTGCCTCTGCTTGTAGTCTGTCTGTAATCTTCTTGCAGCAGCTGAGGATGTGATCTATTGTTTCATCTGCTTTCTTGCAGAGTCTACACTTGGGATCTGTCATTGATTTTTCAATTCTGGCTTTGATGGCATTGGTTCAAATGGCTTGTTCTTGGGTTGCCAGAATCAGGCCCTCCTTTGTCTCGTTTTTCAGAGTTCCATTTGTGAGCCACAGACATGTTTTTTCTTTGTCAGTTTTGCTCTCAATTTTCCCCAGGAACTGCCCATGGAGAGCCTTCTTTGGCCAATTTTCTCTTCTGCTCTGTATTGTATTTTTATGGTATTCCCTCTTTGGTTTTTTGCACTTGAAGCAATTTACTACTACTGACTTCCCTCAATGTTGGTTCCTGACTGCCTTTCACATAATCTGCCAGTGCATGCTTCTCTTCTTCTACCATTTGTTTCCCTTGCAGAAGCCCCCTCTCTGCCTCCTGATTTTCTCGGCAGGTAAAGTCTGTCAACATCACTATGTGGGTGTAATGATTAGTGGATTGTCATCAGTTTTCTCATTTTTCTGTCCAGATCATCCAGCTCTGCTTGTGTCCAGTTCACAATTGTTGTTGTTGTTGTTGTTGTTAGCTGTACCCGGCCACGCATTGCTGTGGCCCTCAGAAAACAGAAAATTTCCAGACATGGAACAATCTGGGCTAGGGAACTCCTCCCACCAAAGGTTTCCTGCTGGCTTTAAGGTGCAAGGCTATTCAAAGGTAATCCAGGTGGGCAACTGCAACATTCACACTTGGCTCAAGTAGACATTGAGGGGAGCGGGTCCAGGGAGTCGTTTTCATGCATGCACTGTAATGTCTTTTTGGGTTTTTAAGTCCTTTCTGCTGTGTGTGTGTGTGGGGGGGGGGAGGGTTTTTTATGAGTGATGGTCACTCATTGGACTGAGAGGTGTCTTGTGTCCTAATTTGGTGTCAATTTGTCCAGCGGTTTTTGAGTTATGTTAATCCCACAAATGAACATTCAATTTTTATTTATATAGATTATTAGCTGTACCTGCCATGCGTTGCTGTGGCCAACCTCTCTCCTTTTTTCTTTCTCTCCTTCCTTCCTTCCCTCCCTCTTTCCTTACTTCCTTCCCTCTTTTTCTTTTCCTTCCACTTTCCCTTTTTTCTTTCTTCTCTATCTGTTTCTTTCCTCCCTTCCTTTGCTCTTTGGTTCCTTTCTCTCTTTCTTTCCTTCCTTCCCTCCCTCTTTCTTTCGTTCCTTCCTTCCCTCTCTCTTTCCTTCCTTCTTTCACTTTTTTATTTCCTTCTCTTCTTGCCTCCTTCTTTCCCTTTCTCTTCCTCCTTCTCTCCTTCCTTCCTTCTTTCCTGCCTGCCTGCATATATGTGTGCGTATATTTGTGTATATGTATATATGTGTGTGTTTGCATGTATATATGTGGTTTTGTGCATGGGTTGTAATGTAATTTTTTTGGTTTTTTGGCTTTTTAAGTCCCTTCTGCTGTGTTTCTCAGTGTTTTTATGAGTGATGGTCACTTCTTGGCCTGATACGTGTCTTGTGTCCAAATTTGGTGTCAATGGTTTTGGAGTTCTGTTAATCCCACAAACGAACATTACATTTTTATTTATATAGATGATGATGATGATGATGATGATGATGATGATGATGATGATTTATACTCTGCTGGAGCCCCCGGTGGCGCAGTGGGTTAAAGCACTGAGCTGCTGAGCTTGTTGATCGAAAGGTCGCAGGTTCGATTCCGGGGAGCGGCGTGAGCTTCCGCTGTCAGCCCTAGCTTCTGCCAACCTAGCAGTTCAAAAACATGCAAATGTGAGTAGATCAATAAGTACCGCTCTGGCGGGAAGATAACGGCGCTCCATGCAGTCATGCCGGCCACATGACCTTGGAGGTGTCTACAGACAACGCTGGCTCTTCGGCTTAGAAATGGAGATGAGCACCACACCCCAGAGTCAGACATGACTGGACTTAATGTCAGGGGACTACCTTTACCTTATCTTTCCCAAAGGAGACTCAAAGTGGCTTACATTAAAAGTGCGACCACATAATTTAAAATATACAAATATGCAAAACATTAAAACAGAATTAAACATAACATCATTAAATGTCATACAAGAAGGGGGATGAATCTGTTCGGAGTTGTTGTGCTAACTTTAAACAAACTTCCTGAGATGTGGAACCTGATATTTCAGAATACTTTCTGCAACTTGGATGCACAGTTCACTCTCCACTTTTACAGGTTTTACGTTTGCGGATTTAATTATTCATGGGTTTGATTAATACAGTCTCTCTAGACACCTCTGGGTCCTCCTGCACAACACTATGGTCAATTCCCAGTATCTGCCTGTGTCCTTACAGCCAGGCATGAAATGATGGCATGAGCCCCTGCAAGCTCCAGATAGCTGCCACCTCTCCCGGTTTGGTGAGGACAGGACTGGTTAATCTTTTGCTCCCGGATTCTATCGACTCCCATTTTCCTTCTTCGTCCTCTGCTTCTTTCAGTTGCTGCAAACTGCGCTCACGGTGTAAAAGTAGTTTGCACTCAATTTACTCAGCAGGAGGGAGAGGAGAGCTCATTTCAGTTATTTCTTTTTCCAGGCTTTCAATTCCAGAGGTTTTCTATTTACCGGCAGTAATGTTCTTCCTGGTCTGATTCAGGCTTTTACCTGATAGGTCTGATAGGCAGCCACTTGTTGCACAAAGGGAATGTGCCTCTCCTCTAAGCAACAGAACAGTTACTTTGGGGCTTTCTGTGGGAGTCATAGTTTTACCATAGCCATAGGCAAACTTTGGCCCTCCGGGTGTTTTGGACTCCAACTCCCACAATTCCTAACAGCCGATAGGCTGTTAGGAATTGTGGGAGTTGGAGTCCAAAACACCCGGAGGGCCGAAGTTTCCCCATGCTTGTTTTACAAGGCCAGACCGGGCTTTAGCACAGCGGGTTAAACCATGCCATGTATCATGTTCTGCAGTTGATGGTGGTTGGTGGTGGTAGGCCTAGCAGTTGATGATGGAAGGGTTAATGTAAGTCTTAGTTATAAAGGGTTGAGTAATCTCTAAGTAAGAGTTCGTGGGTGAAAGCAATTAAGGGTGGAGGTATGCAAGAGATAGGTTGCAGCTCGGTGTTTCTGGATATAATGAGCTATCCTTGGGACTGATCTTCAGGAGAAAAGTGTCTTATTTTGGTGGTAGATGCTGCTGGTTTCCCCCCAGGTTTGTGGATTTCTGGTATCCAGACCTGTCTCCTGAACCTTGAATCTTTGGACTGGCTTTCGAGTATAGTATAGACTCTTGAGCCCCCGGTGTTGACCGAAAGTTAGCAGGTCTGAATCCGGGGAGCGGCATAAGCTTCCACTGTCAGCCCCAGCTTCTGCCAACCTAGCAGTTCGAAAATGTGCAAATGTGAGTAGATGAAGAGGTACCGCTCCGGCGGGAAGGTAAAGGCGCTCCATGCAGTCATGCTGGCCACATGACCTTGGAGGTGTCAACGGACAACGCCGGCTCTTCGGCTTAGAAATGGAGATGAGCACCACACCCCAGAGTCAGACATGACTGCATTTAATGTCAGGGGACAACCTTTACCTTTTATAGACTCTTGATCCCTGGACTTTGCTCGGCGTTTGACCACTGCCTGGATCTTTTGACTACGGTATTATCTTGAACCTGCAACAGTGTTTGCTGTCAGTTTTTGTGTTATATTCTGTGGCTGAGTGCAATCTTGATGTTTTGGACTATTAAAACAGCCACTAAGTAAGTGCTGCTTTAATTAAATTGTTTAGCACAAACTGGGAGTTTGTTTGGTTCATCTCTGCCTCTGATCGGCAGAGCCTTGGCATTGGGACAAACTGTGAGCTGCAGAAAATCTTGCTGATTGAAAGGTTGACAGTTCAAGTCCGGGTTGGGGTGAGCTCCCAACTGTCAGACCAGGTTCTGCCCACTTAGCAGTTCAAAAACAGCAATGTGAGTAGATAAATAGGTATCACTAGGTTCTTGTGGGTTTTTTCGGGCTATAGGGCCATGTTCTAGAGGCATTTCTCCTGACGTTTCGCCTGCATCTATGGCAAGTATCCTCAGAAGTAGTGAGGTCTGTTGGAATTAGGACAATGGGTTTATATATCTGTGGAATGGCTGGGGTGGGGCAAAGAGCTCTTCTCTGCTGGAGCTAGGTGTGAATGTTTCAACTGACCACCTTCATTAGTATTTGAAGGCCTGGCTGAGAAGCTAGGGAAGCTGATGAGGAAACACAACATACAAACAATCTACAAACCCAACAAATGCTCCGTTCAGCAAAGGACAAGAGGGATCCTCTCACCTCTGCAGGAGTCTACCGTGTACCATGCAGCTGTGGACAAGTCTACATAGGGACCAACAAACGCAGCATTGCCCAGACACGCATCAAGGAACATGAAAGGCACTGCAGACTACTTCAACCAGAGAAGTCAGCCATAGCAGAGCACCTGATGAACCAGCCTGGACACAGCAGATTATTTGAGAACACAAATGCTGGACCACACCAACAACCACCATGTCAGACTACACAGAGAAGCCATTGAAATCCACAAGCATGTGGACAATTTCAACAGAAAGGAAGAGACCATGAAAATGAACAAAATCTGGCTACCAGTAATAAAAAACTCTAAAATTACAACAGCAAAACAGCAGAGAGGAAACAACCAGGCACAGATTAACACCTCTCAACAAAAGATTTTCCCAGGCTCAGCCAGGCCTTCAAATGCTAATGAAGGTGGTCAGTTGAAACATTCACACCTAGCTCCAGCAGAGAAGAGCTCTTTGCCCCACCCCAGCCATTCCACAGATATATAAACCCATTGTCCTAATCCCAACAGACCTCACTACCTCTGAGGATGCTTGCCATAGATGCAGGCGAAATGTCAGGAGAAATGCCTCTAGAACATGGCCCTATAGCCCGAAAAAACCCACAAGAACCTAGTGATTCCAGCCATGAAAGCCTTCGACAATACATTAAATAGGTACCGCTTGGTGGAGAGGTAATAAAAGGCACCCAGGCAGACATGCTGGCAATTTGATCGGGAGAGAGTCTAAGGCAGTGTTTCTCAACCTTCCTAATGTCGCGACCCCTTAATACAGTTCGTCATGTTGTGGAGACCCCCAACCATAACATTATTTTTGCTGCTACTTCCTAACTGTAACTTTCCTACTGTTATGAATCGTCATGTAAATATCTGATATGCAGGACGTATTTTCATTCACTGGACCAAATTGGGCACACATACTCGATATGCCCAAATTTGAATACGGGTGGGGTTGGGTGTGATTGATTTTGTCATTTGGGAGTAGTACTTGCTGGCAGGGCCGTAGCCAGAAAAAAATGTCGGGAGGGGTTAAAAATTTGGGGGGGGGGGGGTTGAAAATTTCACAGGGGGGGGGGTTGAAACCTGCCTCCTAGCTCACGCTGAAGCAAAGAGCACAGCAGAGGGCAGAGCAGCCTTCAATAGCCTGCAGCTCCGCCCCTGTCAACCACCTCCACCAAGTCTGGCCTCCTTAATGAGAGCATTCAACACACACACCCCACAACGACAGTAATAATAATAATAATAATCAACCTTTATTTGTACCCCGCTACCATCTCCCAGAGGACTCGGTGCGGCTTACAAGAGGCCGAGCCCAAATACAACAGTAAAAACAACAACAACAATACAGCAAAATAACTCAAAAACAAGGCAATAACATTAATAACACACCATGACGCAATTAAAATCTGTGGCAGGGCCAAATGTAATAATTAAAATTAAAAAGTGCTGGGCATGATCCGGTGAAAAGGGTAGGTGTTTGGAGGGGGATGGGCATGCAGTTATCCTGGCTGGGGCTTGCCTGGTGTCCTTAGGGAGAGAGTTCCAGAGTCGAGGGGCCATCACCGAGAAAGCCCTATCCCTCGTCCCCGCCAATTGCACTTGCGATGCAGGTGGGATCGTGAGTAGGGCCTCTCCAGATGAATGAAGAGATCGTGTGGGTTCGTACACAGAGATGCGGTCACACAGGTAGGTGGGTCCCAAACAGTATGAATAAATTGTCAATATTTGCCTGAGAGAGTGCTTGCAGTTCTGGAGGGACTCTTAATTTTTTGCATCTCATAGACTTAGCATGGGGATTTGGTTAACCAGTTAAAATTCATGATTAACCAGGTTTTTAAAAAAATCTGAAACATTTTGGGGGGGGGGTTGAATCCCTAACCCCCCCTCCCCTCGCGACAGGCCTGCTTGCTGGGATTTATAGTTCACCTACAATCAAAGAGGATTCTGAACTCCACCAACAATGGAATTGAACCAAACTTGGCATTTGGAGCTCACCCCGCTCACCGAATTCGAACTGCTGACCGTTTGGTCAGCAAGTTCAGCAGCTCAGTGGTTTAACCCGCTGCGCTACTGGGGGCTCCCTACTGAATAGATGTTTGTTTGTTTGTCGTGTCAGAACAACCAGTCAAATTATATTACATTTCTAACAGAAACAGAGCAAACAAGCAGATTACAGAATTTGTGAGTATGAGAGTTGATTAAATGTCCTTTGACCAGTATCTGGCCACTTGGAGTGCCTCTGGTGTTGCTGCAAGAAGGTCCTCCCTTGTGCATGTGGCAGGGCTCAGGGTGCATTGCAGCAGGTGGTCAGTGGTTTGCTCCTCTCCACACTCGCATGTCGAGGATTCCACTTTGTAGCCCCATTTCTGAAGGTTGGCTCTGCATCTTGTGGTGCCAGAGCGCAGTCCGTTCAGTGCCTTCCAGGTCGCCCAGTCCTCTGTGTGCCCAGGGGGGAGTCTCTCATTGGGTATCAGCCATTGGTTGAGGTTCTGGGTTTGAGCCTGCCACTTTTGGACTCTCGCTTACTGAGGTGTTCCAGCGAGTGTCTTTGTAGATCTTAGAAAACTATTTCTTGATTTAAGTCGTTGACGTGCTGGCTGATACCCAAACATGGGATGAGCTGGAGATGTCTCTGCCTTGGTCCTTTCACTATTGGCTGCTACTTCCCGGCGGATGTCAGGTGGTGCAATACCGGCTAAGCAGTGTAATTTCTCCAGTGGTGTAGGGCGCATCTACTGATAGATGCACCCTAGCCATTTGTCCTTCATCCTTAAGTGAATCACATGGAAAGGGAGGTGCAGGGAGCATTTTGCTTTTCTTCCACCTCAAAATGGACTTTGTGTAGCTCTTTAATCCTTAAGTAAATCACATGGAAAGGGGGGTGCAGGGAGCATTTTGCTTTTCTTCCACTCCAAAATGGAGCTTGGTGAATCTCCACTCCATGGGGAAACTTGACGTTACTCAATGCCCCTTGAATTTTCGCAACCCTCTTTGCGTTTGGCCAGTGGCGTGGGTTACTATGGACATCTGCCACATTCCAGGCCCCAACTCCATAGCGCTGGCTGGACCGTGGGGAGGGAGTGTGTGATTTTTGTGGGGTGGGGTGGGGGATATATCTGACATAAGTGGGGAAAAGAAAGAAAAACAGAGCCGGGATGGAGTGGCCCCCACGGAGAAGTTAAATATTGACGGATTGAAAAGTTCACTCTTCCCAAGCGGGGAGAATCCGTCATGCCTCCCGCAGCCTGGAGCATGAAAAGCCATTCTGGTGGGAACCTGTCTAGGAGCCGAGAGAAGCGAAAGGCCACCCGGACATAAAGCAAAGCAGGACAAAAGAGCCGAGGCCGGCCCGCCAGCCAAGGCAAGCGGTGTTTTTCTAAAATATCAAAATATAAGTATATAAGTGCCTTTCTCCCACTCTCCCTGTTGATTTAGTATCGGAGACCTGTGCCAAATCTCCACGGCTCATGTAAAGGTCAGCTCCCCTTCTCGTCTTGGCCGAGGTTTTTCCGAGCTGCCGGCTTTTGTTCGCTCCCAGCGCGGCCTCATATTGGATGCTTTCCTATCTCGGTAGGTTGCTGGTTCTGATCCAGTCACATTTCTGTCTAATGTGCGTGTGTGTGTGTGTAGAGCCGACACCACCGAGCAGTAAAGACAACAATGGAAATGTATTGTTTGCCCAACTAAAACAGATTCTGTCTGCATCCACAGCCGTCGAGGGGAATTCAACGGGTTTTATAGTCCGGCACATCAGGAGGGCGGTTGGGGTAATACGGAGATGTTTGCTTATCCAAGAGTCTTCCCAGCAAGGCCCAAATGAGGAGGTCCAGATGCTGCTTTGCTCCCGAAGAAGCTTCTCCAATTGCAAGAACAGATGCTCTCTTGATAATCCCAGAAGAATCCTGCAAAAAAAGGGGAACCTATAGCAATGCATGGAATGTTAGGTTGTTTTCGGGCTGTCTGGCCATGTTCCGGAAGCATTCTCTCCTGACATTTCTCCTGCATCTATGGCAGGCATTCTCAGAGGTTGTGAGGTCTGTTGGAAACTCGGAAAATTGGGTTTATATATCTGTGGAAAGTCCAGGGTGGGAGAAAGAACTCTTGTCTGTGTGAATGTTTCCATTGGCCACCTTAGAATCATAGAATCAAAGAGTTGGAAGAGACCTCATGGGCCATCCAGTCCAACCCCCTGCCAAGAAGCAGGAGTATTGCATTCAAAGCACCCCTGACAGATGGCCATCTAGAATCATAGAGTTGGAAGAGACCTCATGGGCCATCCAGTCCAACCCCCTGCCAAGAAGCAGGAGTATTGCATTCAAAGCACCCCTGACAGATGGCCATCTAGAATCATAGAGTTGGAAGAGACCTCATGGGCCATCCAGTCCAACCCCCTGCCAAGAAGCAGGAGTATTGCATTCAAAGCACCCCTGACAGATGGCCATCTAGAATCATAGACTTGGAAGAGACCTCATGGGCCATCCAGTCCAACCCCATTCTGCCAAGAAGCAGGAATATTGCATTCAAATCAACCCTGACAGATGGCCATCCAGCCTCTGTTTAAAAGCTTCCAAAGAAGGAGCCTCCACCACACTCCGGGGCAGAGAGTTCCACTGCTGAACGGTTCTCACAGTCAGGAAGTTCTTCCTCATGTTCAGATGGAATCTCCTCTCTTGTAGTTTGAAGCCATTGTTCCGCGTCCTAGTCTCCAGGGAAGCAGAAAACAAGCTTGCTCCCTCCTCCTCCCTGTGGCTTCCTCTCACATATTTATACATGGCTATCATATCTCCTCTCAGCCTTCTCTTCTTCAGGCTAAACATGCCCAGCTCCTTAAGCCGCTCCTCATAGAGCTTGTTCTCCAGATTTTTTATCATTTTAGTCGCCCTCCTCTGGACACATTCCAGCTTGTCAATATCTCTCTTGAATTGTGGTGCCCAGAATTGGACACAATATTCCAGCTGTGGTCTAACCTTGATTAGCATTTGATGGCCTGACGGTTTTTAGGTGTGGCTTGTTTCTGCCTAGGGGGATCCTTTGTTGAGAGGTGATTAGCTGTCCCTGAAAACTAACTAACAAAATGAAGTTCAACAGTGACAAATGCAAGATACTCCACTTTGGCAGAAAAAATGAAATGCAAAACGAAATGCAAAGATACAGAATGGGGGACGATGATGCCTGGCTCGAGAGCAGTACGTGTGAAAAAGGTCTTGGAGTCCTCGTGGACAGCAAGTTAAACATGAGCGAACAATGTGATGTGGCAGCAAAAATAGCCAATGGGATTTTGGCCTGCATCAATAGGAGCCTAGTGTCTAGATCTAGGGAAGTCATGCTACCCCTCTATTCTGTTTTGGTTAGACCACACCTGGAATATTGTGTCCAATTCTGGGCACCACAACTGAAGAGAGATATTGACAAGCTGGAATGTGTCCAGAGGAGAGCGACTAAAATGATAAAAGGTCTGGAGAACAAGCCCTATGAGGAGCGGCGTAAGGAGCTGGGCATGTTTAGCCTGAAGAAGAGAAGGCTGAGAGGAGATATGATAGCCATGTATAAATATGTGAGAGGAGGCCACAGGGAGGAGGAGGGAGCAAGCTTGTTTTCTGCTTCCTTGGAGACTAGGACGCGGAACAATGGCTTCAAACTACAAGAGAGGAGATTCCATCTGAACATGAGGAAGAACTTCCTGACTGTGAGTGCCGTTCAGCAGTGGAACTCTCTGCCCTGGAGTGTGGTGGAGGCTGCTTCTTTGGAGGCTTTTAAACCGAGGCTGGATGGCCATCTGTTAGGGGTGATTTGAATGCAATATTCCTGCTTCTTGGCAGGGGGTTGGACTGGATGGCCCATGAGGTCTCTTCCAACTCTTTGATTCTATGATTCTGTGCTGCCTCCAAAAAATCCTGCAAATCTCTTAGGAAGACAGGCGGACAAATGTCAGTGTGCCGGAAGAAGCAAAGACCACCAGCACTGGCGATGCTCCTCTGCCATCAACTTCGCTGGACTGGCCACGTTGTCCGAATGCCCGATCACTGTCTCCCAAAGCAGCTACTCTACTCTGAACTCAAGAATGGGAAACGGAATGTTGATGAGCGAGGAAAGAGATTCAAAGATGGGCTTGAAGCCAACCTCAAAAACTGTGGCATAGACACCAAGCACTGGGAAGCCCTGGCCCTTGAGTGCTCTAACTAGAGGTCAGCTGTGACTAGCAGTGCTGCAGAATTTGAAGAGGTACAAATGGAGGGCGAAAGAGAGAAATGTGCCAAGAGGAAGGCACATCAAGCCAACCCCAACTGGGACCATCTTCCACCTGGAATAGGGCTCCATAGTCACCTACAGACCCATCCTTGAGGATTATCAGGTTCAAATCCGGGGAGAGGCGGATGAGCTCCCTCTATCAGCTCCAGCTCCTCATGCGGGGACATGAGAGAAGCCTCCCACAAGGATGATAAAACATCAAATCATCCAGGCGTCTCCTGGGCAACGTCCTTGCAGACGGCCAATTCTCTCACAACAGGAGTGGCTTGCAGTTTCTCAGGTCGCTCCTGACACGACCAAAAAAAAATCCTACTTGGACAATGAGGGATTGCCTAAGAACACAAATATTTACACCCACACAAAGTACATATACAAAGACTGGGCCACAGCAATGCATGCCTGGAGATGGCTAGTATATAATATTGTGCTATACCAGTGGTTCTCAACCTGGGGTCCCCAGATGTTTTTGGCCTTCAACTCCCAGAAATCCTAACAGCTGATAAACTGGCTGGGATTTCTGGGAGTTGTAGGCCAAAAACATCTGGGGACCCCAGGTTGAGAACCACTGTGCTATACTAATAACTGGAGGCCAGCTGTGACCAGCAGTGCTGCAGAATTCAAAAAGTCACAAATGGAGGGCAAAGGGGAGGAATGTGCCAAGAGGAAGGTGCATCAAGCCAACCCTGACCTGGACTGCCTTCCATCTGGAAACCGATGTCCTCACTGCGGGAGAACATTCGGATCAAGAATAGGGCTCCACAGCTACCTACGGACCCACTGCCAAGACACCACATCTGGAAGACCATCATCCTTGAGCTACGAGGGAATGCCTAAGTAAGTAAATAAGTAAGTAAGTAAGTAAGTAAGCAAGCAAGTATCTGTTGGGAGGCCTTGGATTGGGTGTTCCTGCGTGGCAGGGAGTTGGATTGGATGTCCTTTGGGGTTTCTTCTTGTTATTGTGATTTTATGATGCGAAGGGATGGAGAAATAAGGAGGCCTCCTTGGCCTTTGCCCCCTCCTCTCCAGGGGACGGTCCCAGGGCGCTCTGAGCATCTTTCCTTCCTTCTCCTCCCATCTGGCTCCTCTCTTGTTTTCCTCCCGCAGCCAGAGCATCTCCCCGCAAAGGCTGTCACCCCTGCTGCACCCGGCGTCCACATCCCGTCTCTTCTCTCACATCACAACCTCCTCTCTGTCTTTGCCGTTCACACTTCTCTGCGTTCTGCTATCTCTCTCGCTTGTTCTTTCTCCTCTCCTTCCTCGCACCTTTCCCTCTGCCTCCCCTCCCTGTTCTCGCACCCCCTGGTCTCACCCCCACTCTTTCCCCACCCTCTCCACCCTCCCCATTTAGGATCTATCTTTAGCTCCCCATGGAAACACAGGCAATGGTTTATTTCATCCCCCCCCCCTTCGCTACCCGCCACATAACACTGATTGGGGAATTGGCATTTGCAAAGAAATTAAATCGCAAAAGTGCTGTTGGATTGCTGATGTGTTGTTTGTGTGTGTCACAACAAGAGTCTTCTTATCCTTTCCTTTTCCCGACGCAAAATTCTTTCTGAGTTGCAATACATTTTGCTCAGAGTTTTGTTTGGTCACCACCTCTTTAAGCATTTTCCCTTAAACTTTTAGGGGAAAGTGACAGGAAAACAACATGTGTTTGCTTTGCCGTTTGTCATTGTTGGCTCCACTTTAGTTTAAGCCAGACTTCTGTCTTTAAGGCAAAAGCATAAGCTGAACATATAGCAAGGCTAATTTGGTCAGTGTGGATTATCATATCTCGAGCAAATACTCAGAGGCACACCTGGAAGATGCTGCAGAAAATTGGGTGGCTCAAGCTAGTGAACTAAGCTGAGTACCGCAAAAGCCAAATTGCAAGAGCGAAAAGAGTGAAACAGAGCCGTGTTTCTCGACTTTCTTAATGCTGGAGAGAAAGCATGCACCTGTCTGTAGCTGAGCACCTCTCCTCTAGAGTAAGAAACAGATCACTTGCTTCCTTGTCTTAGAAAGAGTGTGTGGTGTGTAGGCCTGGGAGAGGAAGTGTGGGTGCCTGCCTGCAGCCAAATGCCTCTCCTCTAGAGTAGAACCAGGGAAGAAGCCTCCTTAAAGCATGTGTCTGCCTGCAGCTGAGTCCCTCTCCTCTAGAATAGAAATAGGTAATAAGCCTCCTTAAAGCACGTACCTCTCTGCAACCAAGTTCCTCTCCTCCAGAGTAGAAACAGGCAAGAAGCCTCCTTAAAGCGTGTACCTACCTGCAACCAAACACCTCTCCTCCAGAGTAGAAACAGGTAAGAAACCTCCTTAAAGCTCCAGACTGCCTGCAGCTGAGTGTCTCTCCTCTAGAGTAGAAAAAGGTAAGAAGCCTCCTTAAAGCGCGTACTTGCCTGCAGCTGAGTGCCTCGGCCTAGGAGAGAAAGTGTGGGTGCCTCCCTGCAGCCAAACGCCTCTCCTCTAGAGTAGAACCAGGGAAGAAGCCTCCTTAAAGCATGTGTCTGCCTGCAGCTGAGTGCCTCTCCTCCAGAGTAGAAACAGGCAAGAAGCCTCCTTAAAGCGTGTACCTGCCTGCAACCAAGCACCTCTCCTCCAGAGTAGAAACAGGCAACAAGCCTCCTTAAAGCTCCAGACTGCCTGGAGCTGAGTGTCTCTCCTCTCCTCCAGAGTAGAAATAGGTAAGAAGCCTCCTTAAAGTTCAACCAAGCACCTCTCCTCCAGAGTAGAAACAGATAAGAAGCCTCCTTAAAGCGCATACCTGCCTGCAACCGAGCACCTCTCCTCCAGAGTAGAAACAGGTAAGAAGCCTCCTTAAAGCACGTAACTGCCTGGCAACCAAGCACCTCTCCTCCAGAGTAGAAACAGGTAAGAAGCCTCCTTAAAGCATGCCTCTACCTGCAGTTGAGTGCCTCTCCTTCAGAGTAGAAACAGGTAAGAAGCCTCCTAAAGCTCAAGACTGCCTGCAGCTGAGTGCCTCTCCTCTAGAGTAGAAACAGGTAAGAAGCCTCCTTAAAGTGTGAGACTGCCTGCAGCTGAGTGCCTCTCCTCTAGAGTAGAAACCGGTTAGAAGCTCCTTAAAGTGCGTACCTTCCTGCAACCGAGCACCTCTCCTCCAGAGTAGAAACAGGTAAGAAGTCTCCTTGAAGCGTGCACTTGCCTGCAGCTGAGTGCTTCTTCTCTAGAGTAGAAACAGCTTAAACACTTAAAATGATAGGAAGGGGAGCCTGGGAAGCCTCACCCCATAATGGGCCGATAGCAAACAGATTTTTCGGCACCCCAGAGCGAAAATAGATATCTGACCTCCCGATTTCCGGAGGCTCCCAAAAAATAGATCGGGGCCTCCACCAAAAGGCAGGACATGAAACGGTTCAAGGTTTACCCAGATTGCACAAGGCAAGCCTAATATTCGGTTTATGAGGTGACTGAAACATCCCAATGAAAGAATCAAGTGCATACCTGGCCAGCAGTCATTGATAACCTGTCCTGTTTACACATGAGGCCTTGAACCTGGGGCTTCTTTCACTGAAGCTTCTCACACCAGGCCTTTCTCATACTCAGCCTTCTCATAGATTAAGGCCTTTCTCACACTGAAGCCTACCTCACAGACTGAGACTTTTCTCCCACTGAGATTTACCTCAGACTCCTCAAGATTCAGTGTAGACCAGGCATGGGCCAACCTGGGCTCTCCAGGTGTTTTGGACTCTGACTCCCACCATTCCTAACAGCCTCAGGCCCTTTCCTTCCCCCCCTCAGTGAGGTAGGCCTCAGTGTGAGGTAGGCCTTACTCTATGAGAAGGCCGAATATGAGGAAAGCTTGGTGTGAGAAGCTTTTTACACATAGCAGCCTTTATACTGGAGCTTTACACATGAGGCTTTACACACAAGACCTTGAACCTTGGACTTCTTTCAGTGAAGCTTCTCACACCACACCTTTCTCAAACTTGGCCTTCTCACAGATTAAGGCCTTTCTCACACTGAGGCCTACCTCACAGACTGAGACCTTTCTCCCACTGAAAGGTTTACCTCAGACTCCTCAGGATGACACTAGTGCGATAGATTCAGTGTAGATCATGCATGGGCAACTTGGGCCCTCCAAGTGTTTTGGACTCCAACTCCCACAATTCCTAACAGCCTCAGGCCCTTTCCTTTTCCCCCTCAGTGAGGTAGGCCTCAGTGTGAGGTAGACCTTACTCTATGAGAAGGCCAAGTATGAGGAAGGCCTGGTGTGAGAAGCTTTTCACACATAGGGCTTCTTTCACGGAAGCTTCTCACACCAAGCCTTTCTCATACTCTGCCGATCTCACAGATTGAGACTTTTCTCCCACTGAGGTTTACCTCAGACTCCACAGGATGACACTAGTGCGATAGATTCAGTAAGTCTTCTCACACCACACCTTTCTCAAACTTGGCCTTCTCACAGATTAAGGCCTTTCTCACACTGAGGCCTATCTCACAGACTGAGACCTTTCTCCCACTGAGATTTACCTCAGACTCCACAGGATGACACTAGTGCAATAGAGTCAGTGTAGACCAGGCATGGGCCAACTTGGGCCCTCCGGGTGTTTTGGACTTTGACTCCCACCATTCCTAACAGCCTCGAGCTTGAGGCTGTTAGGAATGGTGGGAGTCAAAGTCCAAAACACCCAGAGGGCCCAAGTTGGCCCATGCCTGGTGTAGATGCATCCTATTTTGCCACATCATTCTGTTTCTGCTTTCCTGCCATTCCAGGATCCCTGTCTAGCTGGATCATGTTCCATGGTGTATCTTTTTCAGCCTCCCACTGTGGTGGTCTTCATGTTCATCAGTGTGACTCACCTGGTCTATTATTATTATATTTATGAGTTCTGTGGTTGGGCACGTACAGATACGGCACAGCAGTTTCCTCCGTACCACGGTCTGCCTCCTAGAAGTCGCTCATCCAAATGCCATTCTCTGCTTGCACATTGACATGGGTTAATATAATTGATTACCGGGAGATGGGCCTTATTTGTGGGCCATTTAGCTAATTACGCCTGGATGGGGGAAGCGTGCGCGTTAATTGCCGCTCACGGATAGCTGTGCCAAATGGCTGCAGGTGCAGCTTGCCACAGAGTCCTGCTAATGGCTGGCATGCGCAGGCAACGGGAGATGAAAGGCACAGACGCCCATCTTCTTTGCGACATCAGTTCCCAGCAAGGGAGGATTCGCAAGTCTAAGGGAAATGACGACAACTAGATAGGGCATTGCTCTTTGCAGTGGTGAGTAAGAGACGGAGTGTCATTTCTGGCAGGCTGTAGCGTAATGGTTGCAGATTTCTGGGGGGAAAGAAGAACACAGATGGAACCTTGATTTGTTTCTGAAATGGTGGTTGTGATGCTCATGCGGTGGCCTTCAGATGTGTAGAATGACACTCTCCATCATCGCCAGTTGTTTATGTGCTTTCAAATCAGCCCCATGAGCAAGACACCTCCAAAAACTGGCCTATTAAGGTCTTCAATCTCTGGGTTGTGGCTTCCTTGATGGAGTCTATCCATCTGGAATGTTGTTTTCATCTTTTCCTACCAATTTTCACCTTTTTCAGTGAGTCGTGTGTATGATGTTTCCTGCAAATCTCTTGGGAAGACAGGCAGACAAATGTCAGTGTGCTGGAAGAAGCAAAGACCACCAGCACTGAAGCAATGGTCCTCCGCCATCAACTCTGCTGGACTGGACATGTTGTCCAAATGTCAAAAGCAGTTACTCTACTCCAAACTCAAGAACAGAACCGGGATTGTGGCGCAGCTGGCTGAGTGTCAGCTGCATTAAGATCACTCTGACCAAAAGGTCATGAGTTCAAAGCCAGCCCGGGTTGGAGTGGGTTTCCAGCCAATTGTGTAGCCTGTTGTTGGCCTTTGCAACCCGAAAGACAGTTGCATCTGTCAAGTAGGAAAATTAGGTACCACCTTAAAGTGTGGGGAGGCAAAATTAACTGATTTATGAGGCCATAAAGAAGACTCCAGCAAAGCATTCCAGCGGGGAAGCATGCGGGGAATGCGGAAGTGCTTCTCAGCGTCGCAGATGGACGATGAAAGCGACAGCTCTCCTGGCGGCCAGAAAAAGTTAAATAGCCTCTGTGTATGTCTGTATATGTTTGTATGTCAAAATTGGCATTGAATGTTTGCCATATATGTGTACACTGTAATCCGCCCTGAGTCCCCTGCGGGGTGAGGAGAAGGGCGGAATATAAAAGCTGTAAATAAATAAATAATAAATAAATTTTGGAGGACAGGAAAAGAGATTCAAAGATGGGCTCAAAGCCAATCTTAACAACTGTGGCATAGACACCGAGAACTGGGAAGCCCTGGCCCTTGAGCGATCTAACTGGAGGTCAGCTGTGACCAGCAGTGCTGTAGAATTTGAAGAGGCACGAATAAAGGGCGAAAGAGAGAAACGTGCCAAGAGGAAGGCTCACCAAGCCAACCCTGCCCGGGACCGCCTTACACCTGAAAACCGATGTCCTCACTGTGGGAGAAGCTACAGATCAAGAATAGGGCTCCACAGCCACTTACGGACCCACGGCCAAGACACCAAACTTGGAAGACAATCCTACTCGGACTACTCGCCAAAGTAATGATGTGTCCAAGGTCTGATAACACCAGTTTTGTCATTTCAGCACTTGGAATCATAGAATCATTGAGTTGGAAGAGACCTCGTGGGCCGTCCAGTCCAACCCCATTCTGCCAAGAAGCAGGAATTGCATTCAAAGCACCCCCAACCTCTGTTTAAAAGTCTCCAAAGAAGGAGCCTCCACTACACTCCGGAGCAGAGAGTTCCACTGCTGAACAGCTCTTTCTCACAGTTACGAAGTTCTTTCTCATGTTCAGGTGGAATCTGAGGCTGAGAGGAAACATGATAGCCATGTATGAGAAGAAGTCATAGGGAGGAGGGAGCAAGCTTTTTTTCTGCTGCCCTGGAGACTAGGATGCAATGGAGAAATGGCTTCAAACTACAAGAAAGGAGATTCCACTGAACATTAGGAATAACTTCCTGATTGTGAGAGCTGTTCAGTAGTGGGACTCTGCCCCGGAGTGTGGTGGAAGCTCCTTCTTTGGAAGCTTTTAAACAGACTGGATGGCCATCTATCAGGGGTGCTTTGAATGCAATATTCCTGCTTCTTGGCAGAATGGGGTTCGACTGGATGGCCCATGAGATCTCTTCCAACTCTATGATTCTATGACTCTAGGTGTGTTGTTGTGAACTGGTGCATTCTCTTGCAGAAGGTGGACACCTTTGGTGAGCATGCCACATTGTCTCATGGTTTTGATGACCTCCCACAATGTTCTCAGCAGAGAAGCATAGTATGCTTCAATGATCATGGGACCCTTTGCTAGGAAATCCATCAACCCTACTCCGTGCTGGTCCCAAAATTCTGTGAGCATGACCTTGCCATGCTTTCTTTGGAGGCGACGAGTCATGATGCTTCCATTGCATTGACTGAAATTGAATATCAAGATCAGAGTGATGGACCCAGCTTTCCTCCTGTATGATCAGTCTGTTGAAAAAGTCCTCCTGGTTTCCATGGCACATCATTGTCAAGAGAGCCTGAGAGCATCTGACTCATTCCTGCTTCTGGAAAGGTGTGAGTAGCCAAGGGACCCGGTGAGAAGATGGTCTTGGATTATTTTCTCCATGGCTCCCACACTTATATTGACATTTTGGGCCAGGTGGCAAATGTTTACCCGGCGATTTTCCAAAATCTTGCTGGATGGTGTGTTCCTCAATAGCAGAGTGGGGTGGCCCTGGAATGGGATCCATTTGCATCAAAGTCCAACCACATTGGAATTGACGATGCCGGTTCTTGATTCCATCATATGATGAGGAATCCTCACCATAAACCTCTTTCATCTCATCAAACGTCTCCTTTGGTGTGAGGCCTTTTAAGTCAAGGAACTTGAGGACTGCTCTGTCTTCCACTGGGTCCATTATCAAACCTCACTCCATTTCAGCATCTGTAAAATCAAGACCGTTATCAGTTCTGAGTTGTAAATTGGCACATAACCTATAGAGACTTATATCATTGCACGTGTGCAGTTTCAGCATCCTGTGATAAATAGAAGTGGGTCTGGGGAAATCTTTAATGAATGCCCCTTGTACTTGCCCAAAATGGCAACCCTGGCCTGGTTTGTACCAATCATAGAGACAATGAGACTTATCAACCGCAATGAACTGCACTTTATTTATAGCCTGGTCCCTGAAATCATGAGGGCGCTCCATCTCAGTCCAGTTCATCTGGTTCTTGGTCCCAGTTGGGATTTTCCCCTCTGAATTTGGGTCCGCCACTCTTCTTGGCCACCATGACTTCACTCACTCCCAGCAGTGTGACGGCCATCTGGGTGGCCAACCGGATGCCTCGTTGTTTCACTAAGAATGGATCTAGCAGGCTTTCCTTGGCGGCGTCGATGGTGCCGCCTTCCTCCAAGGCCAATGTGATGCCGGTGTTTTGCAAACCTAGTTGGTGCTGCACTTCTAACTTGGCCATCACTTCATTGACTCGGAGGCCTGAATTTTCGGCCAAGGTGGCAGGGAGTGTTTTCAACGCTTGGGAGAACTCTACCACTCCATACTGCTCCGAACCTGGATAGTACATCCCCAGGGTATTGAGCCGCACCGATAGCGCCGTCTCCGTTGCGCCAGCACCTGGCAAGAGACGGCCATCCTTGCCCAAAATCTTGTAGACGTTGACTCCATCATGGATGGCTTCTTCCAAGCAATCCAGCATGTCGCTGGTGGCTCCTCTCAGCACTATGGTGGCAACAGGACGAGTGGTAGGATCCTGATTGAAAATCACCACAGTGGTGCTGCCGATCTCGGTCATGTAGACGCGGCGGCAGTGTCCAATCTCTTCCGGAGACGGGACGGCTATGTCAAGCATCAGAGTGGCTCCCAGAGCCGTACACAGGTGCTGCAGCTCCATGCGGGAGGTCAACCGGACCACCAGTATCCGATACCGGTTGGCATAGAAGAGGGCCAAATCGTCCACCTTCCCTCCAACCACCACCACATTGATGGTAGCCTTTGCAAGGCCCAGGACCTGCTGCTCCACGAGCCTCTCTTCCCCTTTGCTGTAGCTCTTCATGTCTGTGGCGTTGTCGAAGACTACAGTGCTCTTTAATTCCAATCCCGGTGCGCCAAAGTTGCAGCAGTAGACCGCAATACGGGCTCTCTCCACCCGCTTGACAGTCCCTTCAACCTCTTTGCAGACGACCATCCCCTCCACAAGGCAAGAGTCGGTGATGCCACCCCCTGGGATTTTACATAAGTGGATGAGATCCGGGTTGAAGGTGGTACACTCTGGAGGCATCACCAAAACACAAGCCTTGGCCACCAGTTTGGACAAGAACTTCTGGTGGCCAAAGACTTTGCTGCCCACAATGGTCTGAAGGACCAACCGCACCTCATCCACGTCACGTGGGTTTTTCAGCACGTGACACACCAGGCTAGGCAGCAGGCGCAAAGCTTCCTTGCAAGCCATCTCATAGCCAGACTGAACGTGGACCACTGGTAGCCCTGACCGTAGCAGCTTCTCAGCATTCTCCAAAAGTGCCCCCGCCAGGAGGATAACAAAATTTGTGCCATCGCCCGTCTCTTCCTCTTGCGTTTCAGCAGCCGAGCGCAGCAAACAAGCCACGGGGTTCTCCAACTCCAATTCGCGCAAGATGGTGGCAGCATGGGAAGTGTGGAACGTCTTGCCAAGATGGTTGATCACCAGCTTGTTGTGGCCCTGCGGACCGTAGCAAGTACGCAAGCAGCGCACCAAAGCTTTACAGGCTGTGATGTTGCTGAAGAGGGTTTCCTGGATGCCACTGAAATACTTCATGCCCGCCTTGAGCATCTGTGGAAGGCCTGGAGGCATGGGGACGTGGGTAGCCATTACCTGCAGAGAAAGGAGAAGCAAGTAACCAAGGTTTGGGAGGACACCATGACAACTGGGATGTATGCCATCACCATGGTAGTGGAACAAGTGCAAAGGAAAGCTACACCCGTTTCAAGAGGTGAAAAAAGCAAATACAATACTATTCATCCAATGCTACCCCTTCGACTGTCCAGATCGCTGAGGCTTGGGCAAACTTTGTCCCTCCAGGTGTTTTGAACTTCAACTCCCACAATTCCTAACAACCTCAGTCCCCTTCCTCCCCCCCCCCCCCCCCCCCCGCCACTTAAGACCACATCAGCTCTAGATTTGAGATTGGGAGCTTTGAGATGGTTGAACAGAAGCTCTCCAAAGCTCTAGGTGCCCTTTCCGCCTACTACAGGGGAAACCAACTGATCCCTAATCCATATAAAACACAGACATGTGCCTTTCACCTTAAGAACAGACAAGCATCTCAAGCTCTGAGGATTGCCTGGGAAGGAAGGAATCCCACTGGAGCATTGCAGCACACCCAGAGTGGGAGTCACTCTGGACCGTGCTCTGACCTACAAGAAGCACTGCCTCAATATCAAGCAAAAAGTGGGTGCTAGAAACAATATCATACGAAAGCTGACTGGCACAACCTGGGGATCACAACCAGATACAGTGAAGACATCTGCCCTTGCGCTATGCTACTCTGCTGCTGAGTATGCATGCCCAGTGTGAAACACATCTCACCACGCTAAAACAGTGGATGTGGCTCTTAATGAGACATGCCGCATTATCACGGGCTGTCTGCGCCCTACACCACTGGAGAAATTACACTGTCTAGCCGCTATCGCACCACCTGACATCCGCCGGGAAGGAGCAGCCAACAGTGAAAGGACCAAGGCAGTGACATCTCCAGCTCATCCCTTGTTTGGGTATCAGCCAGCACGTCAACGACTTAAATCAAGAAATAGTTTTCTAAGATCTACAGAGACACTCGCAGGAACACCTCAGCAAGCGAGAGTCCAAAAGTGGCAGGCTCAAACCCAGAACCTCAACCAATGGCTGATACCCAATGAGAGACTCTCCCCTGGGCACACAGAAAACTGGGCGACTTGGAAGGTGCTGAACAGACTGCACTCTGGCACCACGAGATGCAGAGCCAACCACAAGAAATGGGGCCACAAAGTGGAATCCACGACATGTGAGTGTGGAGAGGAGCAAACCACTGACCACCTGCTGCAATGCAACCTGAGCCCTGCCACATGCGCAATGGAGGACCTTCTTGCGGCAACACCAGAAGCACTCCAAGTGGCCAGATACTGGTCAAAGGACATTTAATCAACTACCAAACTTGCAAATTCTGTTTTGTCTGTTTGTTTGTTTTTGTTAAAAATGTAATACAAATGTCTGGTTGCTGATGGCACAATAAATAAATAAAATAAATAAGTATTGTCGAAGGCTTTCATGGCTAGAATCACTAGGTTCTTGTGGGTTTTTTCAGGCTATCGGGCCATGTTCTAGAGGCATTCTCTCCTGACGTTTCGCCTGCATCTATGGCAAGCATCCTCAGAGGTAGTGAGGTCTGTAGGAAATAGGAAAATGGGTTTACATATCTGTGGAATGACTGGGGTGGGGCAAAGAGCTCCAGCAGAGAAGAGCTCGTTGCCCCACGCCAGCCATTCCACAGATATATAAACCCACTGTCCTAATTCCAAGAGACCTCACTACCTCTGAGGATGCTTGCCATAGATGCAGGCGAAACGTCAGGAGAAATGCCTCTAGAACATGGCCCGATAGCCCGAAAAAACCCACAAAAATAAATAAGCTCTAGATTATTAAATATGGTTTTCTGTGAGCAAGCAGATGATGACTACTGGATGGCATATGTTCTGTATCAGAAACGAGAGCTGATGTGGTCTATCCAATGCAATTTTATGAATCAGCACCCCAAATAACCAAACCAAATCTAAAGTTGACCTGAGAACTGATTCATAGCCCTTTTGGTACTAATGTTGGAGAGTTGTCCCAGTTAAAGTGGTCCCTGATCAAAAAAAGATTGGGAACCACTGTTTTAAAGCTCCAGGCAGGCATTCTGTTACTACTTGATGCCAATGGCTCCCTTTCTCCTAGGTTGTGTAAAACTGGGGAGAGATGGCAAACAAAAAATCTGTCAATTCTGAGCAGCCTATTTCTCCAACACCTCTCTGTACTTCCTTACGGTTGCTGCGTCGGCAGACTTTTTCCTTCTGTCGCCCACCGCCTACACTGGCATAGTCACTCCGGAGTAGTTCACCAAGAAGGCCTTTATCTGCTGCATTATTTTCCTGTTATGTTGTTTTGGTGTTGTTTTGCTTAATTTCTACTCCGTCTCGAAATTTCATATGATGAATGACAATAATAATATAATACATTGTATATGCATATAATATTGATAATAATATTATAATGTAATACAACATGATACTAATAATAATACGGTATAATAATTGTATATTATATATTACATGTAATATTACTGATAATATTGCAATATGATAATAATTATATATTTTATATTACATTTAATATTACTAGTGGTAGTATAGTGGTAGAGTACAATACAGTAATATATAATACTAATATTGTACTAGGCTAATAATATAATATATATAATACTAGCCATCCCCTGCCACGCATTGCTGTGGCCCAGATCTGGAAAATAAAGTAATGAGAAAGTGTTGGTTTCTAATATATGCAATGTCTTTCTGCTTGTGGGTAAACAGTACTTCTTGCTTTGTCAGTGTTGATGTGGAGATTGTCTGGTTTGCCCACCCTGGAACATGCAACATGTAATTGTCCTTTTTTAAGGGGTCCCTTTTAAAATCTATGATACTATATCTCTCTGTGTGTGAATCATATCTATCTATCTATATCTATGGCTGGATGGCTCTTTGTCAGGAGGGCTTTGATTATGTTTTCTTGCCCTGGTGAAGGGAGTTGGACTCGATGGCCTTAAGTATTTTTATTTTTTACAGCAAATTTTCTGTGTGGGAAATTTGCTCAATTCTATCATTGGTGGGGTTCAGAATGCTCTTTGATTGAAGGTGAACTATAAATCCCAGTAAATACAACTCCCAAATGTCAGGGTCTATTTCCCCCAAACTCCATCTGTGTTCGTAGTTGGGCATACTGAGTATTCGTGCCAAGTTTCGTCCTGATCCATCATTGTTTGGATCCACTTCGGGGCAGTGGAACTCTCTGCCCCGGAGTATGGTGGAGGCTCCTTCTTTGGAAGCTTTTAAGCAGAGGCTGGATGGCCATCTGTCAGGGGTGATTTGAATGCAATATTCCTGCTTCTTGGCAGAATGGGGTTGGACCGGATGGCCCAGGAGGTCTCTTCCAGCTCTTTGATTCTATGATTCTATGTTTGAGTCCACAGTGCTCTCTGGATGTAAGTGAACTACAACTCCCAAACTCAAGGTCAATACCCACCAAACCCTTCTAGTATTTTCTGTTGATCGTTGGAGTTCTGTGTGCCACATTTGGTTCAATTCCATTATTGGTGGAGTTCATAATGCTCTTTGATTGTAGGTGAACTATAAATCCCAGCAAGTACAACTCCCAAATGACAAAATCATAATTTTTTGAGTGACAGTCACTCCTTGTGTAGTGAGACGTTTTGTTGCCAAATTTGGTGTGATTTCGTTCATTGGTTCTTTTGTTTTTAATGTACTCATTATGCACAGAACATTTTTATATATATAGATAAGTAATACAATATAATAATATAATAATTATATATTTTATATTGCATTTAATATCACTAATTATATTGTAGTATAGTGGTATAGTACAATATAGTAATATATAATACTAATATTGTGCTAGGCTAATAATATAATATATTGTATGTACATATAACTTGTAAACCATTCTGAGTCCCCTTTGGGGTGAGAAGGGCAGGGTATACATAAATAAATAAATAAATAAATAAATAAATAAATAAATAAATAAACATTTTAAACATAGTAGTAAAGCACTGATTAATCCTAATCATAATATACTTCTCCACCATTAATTGTTGCCTCCATTCCTAATCTTGTAGGTATGGTCCTTTCAACTATTTCCTCCATTGGGCAATGGCCTTTCCTCTCATTTTGGAGGTAGATAGTGCTACGTAATCACTACCACTGCTATCAATAAGAAGCCATAAAGGAAGAGATACCACAATGAGCCAAAGATCATTCCTCGTTGTCGTATCTTGGTGGTCCTGGGCTTAAGAATAAGGTAGTTCCATGAATCAAGGTTACCTTAGTTCTTCAAGATTAGTGTTTCTGCAAATTTCTAGGGCCACACAGACCATAAAGTAGGCTAGGAATTAGTATCATATATAGTTGATTTGAGTTGAGAAAAGTTCTGGGGCTTCACATGGTATGGGAAGCATATCTACACACCCTACAACAGTTTGCAGCTGGAAATGGGGACATGTCTGGCCTAGCAAGACCAAAAATGAGGTCGATTTGACATTTTGAATTAGAAGAGAACATGGAGACCAAGCCAAAGAGAGAACATGGAAGGAGGAGATATTTTAGAAGTCTGCTAGACTCTGAGAGTTGGCAGTCTATGCCCAATTTGGCTGTCCCTTTGACCTTTTCTTCATGGACCAAGAGGGCAAACCTACTGAAGAGAAGTGAGTAGAGTCCAACTCGAGATGCCAGAGTCCTGAGAGATGCTAGGACATGAACAATGGAAGCAACCAGTAAACAGTTGCTCTGATCAAGAAGCTATGGAGGAAGTGATGTCACAATGCCATGTTCTAGTGGTCAAGAAGAGGAATGAGACCTCTTGGTAAGGCCGAAGACTACACGTGAAGCTCCTGAAGCCATATCTTCTGTATTGTCCACATTGGAAATAGAGTGAGAAGTGAAACCTGTCCTGTTCACCTTGTACAGTGCATGTACCAAGGTGAAGATAGATAACTGTTGGATGCTGTGGATGGGTGCAGTCACATTGGTCCCTCAAAGAAGACCTTAGAGCAGTGGTTCTCAACCTTCCTAATGCCTTCTGACAAGGCCAAAGGCTACATGTGAAGCTTCTGAAGCTATATCTTCTGTATTGTCCACATTGGAAAAAGAGTGAGAAGTGCAACCTATCCTGTTCACCTTGTATAAGTGCATGTACTAAGTGAAGGCTGTTAACCATTGGATGATGTGGATATGTATGGTCACATTGGTCTCCCGCAGAAGACCTTGACGAGTTGCACAAACTCAATGGCACCCCTTCCAGAAATACTCTTTTTTATGCCTGAAAATACCAGTATTTGTGGAATTTGGTGATTTTTTTTTTACCCTGCTTCACCAGCTAAGTAAATGAAAGTCTAGATTGGGTGTATTCAAGTGAACATATAGTATGACTCCTAGATCCCCCTTTAAGGATTTGCTAAGTCAGTGTTTCTCAACCTGGGGATCGGGACCCCTAGGGGGGTCACAAGAGGGGGTGTCGAAAAAAGTCGCCAAAGACCATCAGAAAACACAGTTTTTTCTGTTGGCCATGGGGGTTCTGTGTGGGAAGTTTCGCATAATTCCATCATCAGTGGGGTTCAGAATGCTCTTAGACTGTAGGTGATCTATAAATCCCAACAACTACAACTCCCAAATGTCAAGGTCTGGTTTTCCCCAAGCTCCACCAGTGTTTACGTTTGGGCAAATTGAGTATCTGTAGCAACTTTGGTCCAGATCCATCATTGTTTGATTCCACAGTGCTCTCTGGATGCAGGTGAACTACAACTCCCAAACTCAAGGTCAATGCCCACCAAACCCTTCCAGTATATTCTGTTCATGGGGTTTCTGTGTGCCAAGTTTCATGGGAGTTCTGTGTGCCAAGTTTGGTTCAATTCTATCATTGGTGGAGTTCAGAATGCCCTTTGATTGTAGGTTAACTATGTTGTTGTTTATTTGTTCAGTCACTTCCGACTTTTGGTGACATCCTGGACCATCCCATGCCAGAGCTCCCTGTCGGCCGTCACCACCCCCAACTACTTCAAGGTCAATCCAGTCACTTCAATCCATCCATCTTGCCCTTGGTCGGCCCCTCTTCCTTTTTCCTTCTATTGTCCCAAGCATCACTGTCTTCTCTAAGCTTTCCTGTTTTCTCATGATGTGACCAAAGTACTTCATCTTTGCCTTTAATATCCTTCCCTCCAGGTGAACTATAAATCCCAGCAACTACAACTCCCAAATGTCAAGGTCTATTTATCCTAAACTCCACTACTGTTCACATTTGGGCATATTGAGTGTTAGTGCCAAGTTTGGTCCAGATCCATCATTGTTTGAGTCCACAGTGCTCTCTGGATGTAGGTGAACTACAACTCCCAAACTCAAGGTCAATGCCCACCAAATCCTTCCATTATTTTTTGTTGGTCATGGGAGTTCTGTGTGCTAGGTTTGGTTCAATTCCATCGTTGGTGGAGTTCAGAATGCTCTTTGATTGTAGGTTAACTATAAATCCCAGCAACTACAACTCCCAAATGACAAAATCAACCTCCCCCCCCAACCCCACCAGTATTCAAATTTGGGCATATCAGGTATTTGTGCCAAATTTCACCCAGTGAATGAAAATATATCTTGCATATCAGATATTTACATTATAAGTAATAATAGTAGCAAAATGACAGTTGTGAAGTAGCAACAAAAATAATGTTATGGTTGGGGGTTACCACAACAAGGGGTCACTGCATTCGGAAGATTGCGAAACACTGTTCTAAGTAATTTAGGGCAATTCTATGGTAATTTCAAGCATTACATATATAATTTCCAGCATTAATGTCAATTGGTTTCATTTTTATCCACAATTTCCTATTTCCATTGTAAATTCAGGAGTATATCCCCTGTGGATACGGGGGTTGTACGATAGTCAACAACTTTCAAGCCTTTCTCAATATGTTTTGGTTCCCACTTTGGAAAGACAGATGCTCAGTTCACATGGGAAGCTATTATATTTCCCTATATCTAGAGAACGGTGGGATAAAAATAAAGTAAATAAGTAAAAATATTAATTAGTTTACTCTCTTGTGCCAAACCTAGGCAGCCAAAGGAGCTGTTGTGAAGATCCCATACCTTCTGGTGGGATAGAGGCTGAAATAAATTTCCCTGCTCTTCAAGGGAGAGCTTGAAGAGTGAAAAAGTTAGGGTTGGTTGCCATCAAGTTGCTTCAACTTAAGGCACTTCTATAAATGAGGGATCTCCCAAACCGTAGTCATCCATCAACAGCCTTGCTCAGATCTTGCAAATTCAGGGCAATCATGGCTTCACCTTTTCCCCATTGCCTTCTACTTTACAAAGCATTATATATTTTTATCCAATGATAGCCGTCCCCTGTCAAGCCTGGGTTTTGTATTTAAGCATCCTGGAAGTGGGCTAGGCAAAACTACGGGCACAATTCAAAGTGCTGGTGTTAACCTATAAAGCCCTAAACGACTCCGGCCCTGTTTACCTCTCCGAATATATTCTCCCCTATGAACCGTCAAGATTATTAATATCGTCTGGAGAGGCCCTGCTCTCGGTCCCACCGGCCTCGCAAGTGCGTCTGGTGGGGACGAGGGACAGGGCCTTCTTGGTGGTGGCCCCTCGACTCTGGAACTCTCTCCCACTGGAGATCAGAACCGCCCCTTCTATCCTGACATTCAGGAAACAGGTGAAGACGTGGTTATGAAGACAGGCATTCGACGAGTGAGCCAACACCCTGAGATATGGATGGAGGATGATGAACAATGCTTTTAGTAGGACGACTGACCATTGTAGTTATTGAATGTAATTTCTGTTTTAATGTTTTATTGTAATATGAATTATGATGTTTTATTGACTGTATATGATTTTATGGTTGGAAACCGGTCTGAGTCCCTCAAGAGAGGTGAGAAGGTCGGTATACAAAACTTTTAAATAAATAAATAAATAAATAAATACGGTGAGGTGGCTCTGTAATTGGTTCAATGGACGAACCCAGAGGGTGCTCACCAATGCTTCCTCTTCATCCTGGAAAGAAGTGACGAGCGGAGTGCCATCAGCAGGGTTCCCTCCTGGGCCCGGTCCTGTTCAACATCTTCATTAATGACTTAGATGAAGGGCAAGAAGGCAGGATCATCAAGTTTGCAGACGACACCAAATTGGGAGGGAAAGCCAAGACTCCAGAGTACAGGAGCAGGATTCAAAACGATCTTGACAAATTAGAGAGATGATTGGCCGAAACTAACAAAATGAAGTTCAACAGGGACAAATGCAAGAGACTCCACTTTGGCAGGAAAAACGAAATGCAAAGATACAGAATGGGGGATGATAAGGCCTGGCTCAAGTGCAGTACGTGTGAAAAAGATCTTGGAGTCCTCATGGACAAGAAGTTAAACATGAGCCAACAATGTGATGTGGTGGCAAAAAAAGCCAATGGGATTTTGGCCTGCATCAAGAGGAGCATAGTGTCTAGATCTAAGGAAGTCATGCTCCTCATGCTCTATTCCGCTTTGGTTAGACCACACCTAGAATATTGTGTCCAATTCTGGGCACCACAATTCAAGAGAGGTATTGACAAGCTGGAATGTGTCCAGAGGAGGGCGACTAAAATGATCAAGGGTCTGGAGAACAAGCCCTATGAGGAGCGGCTTAAGGAGCTGGGCATGTTTAGCCTGAAGAAGAGAAGGCTGAGAGGAGATATGATAGCCATGTATAAATATGTGAGAGGAAGCCACAGGGAGGAGGGAGCAAGCTTGTTTTCTGCTTCCTTGGAGACTAGGACGCAATGGAACAATGGCTTCAAACTACAAGAGAAGAGATTCCATCTGAACATGAGAAGGAACTTCCTGACTGTGAGAGCCGTTCAGCAGTGGAACACTCTGCCCCGGAGTGTGGTGGAGGCTCCTTCTTTGGAAGCTTTTAAACAGAGGCTGGATGGCCATCTGTCAGGGGTGATTTGAATGCAATATTCCTGCTTCTTGGCAGAATGGGGTTGGACTGGATGGCCCATGAGGTCTCTTCCAACTCTTTGATTCTATGATTCTATAATTGTCCTCCTTTAGCGGTCCCTTTCAAATCTATGACACTGTATCTCTCTGTGTGTGAATCATATATATCTATCTATATCTTTGTCGGGAGGGCTTTGATTATGTTTTCTTGCTCCAATGAAGGGAGTTGGACTGGATGGCCTTAAATATTTTCTGTTGGTCATGGGGGTTCTGTGTGGGAGGTTTGCCCCGATTCTGTCGTTGTACTCCAGAGTAGGAATGCCTCTGTCCTTAAACACCACACCGGCTTGGTATAATCAGCAAGCAGTTTATCGATGAATATATGTAAACAAAGCAGTAAAAATGGTAAAAACAGTTTAATCTAAAAATACAAGATAATCCATGAGCTTTGAGGCACAAAAGTAAAACACAAGGCACAAAGGTAAATCACAAAATCCATAGAACAAGGCAGCATGAAAATCCAATACACAGATCAGGAGCCTGACAAAACTTGGAACATGAAACTAGGAACACTTGGAAACAAGACCATCATGAAATCCCAACGTTATTTATTTATTATTATTTGCTTTATTTCTATACCGCATTTTTCAGCCCAATCAGGCGACTCAATGCGGTTTACACGGTACAAGTTCTCACAACAATGTCATAAGCAATTAAAAACACATCATACACAACAGACAAATCAAAGCAATTATTATCATATCATAACGTTGACAAGATTGAGCTAACTCTTTCGTTTGTATCAATATAAAGCTTTTCCTGACCCCAGGACCAAAAGGAAAACATTTCTCTTGCCCTTACAACCGGCTAAGGATCTCTTATCACTCTTTTCCTGCAGATGAATTGACCTTTGTTGCACCTGGGAACTTTTTCTCTGTTTATAAAAGCCTTGTTTTCTATCTTCACTCTCATTAAATTCTGCACCTGACAAATCATCCTCAGAAGAAAGTTGTTTCCCAGAGAAAGACTGCTGAGGGCCTCTCCCAGGAATGTGACCTTGTGAATCTGCCGGAGAAACACTCTGTTCATGATGTTACCGTATATGCATGTATATAAGTTTTTGTAAGGATCGTCTCCTGTGTGTGTGTTGAGGAAAAACATCTGGATAATTGAAGCAATTAAGCTTGAACCATTCCCTGAATGGAGTATAACATGAGGAGTGTTTTCTGGTGGATTTTGGGACTTGCTGAACCACTTACTTCAAGACTTGTCTCCTTGCACCACTAAAGAAGAAGAAGATGCATGGATTTAATGCATAGGACTTTTGTGTGAGTTTTATTTCTGCAAATGGATTGAGTTATTTTCAAAGCTGGATATTTTTCTGAAGCTGTTTATTTAACTCTGTTACTCAAGAGTAAATTTTGTTTTTCCCATTTACTTGGCTCATATTTACTCTTTGTGGCTGAACAAAGGGCTAGGAAGTCTGGACAGGACTGCACAATTACTGGGTTAGCTTTCATATAAACCGCAACACATGAGGCACCTCAGGCCTCTCACCTGGGTTTAACTCAGGCCAAGGAAAACCCTCATCCCCAGTGCCAACTTACCCAGGCTCAGAAACACCTTCAACCTCATTACCACCAGGAAGATCAGACACAGTCACAGGCTGAACTACAACAACAGATCAGAGCAGAAAACAGGCTCCGTAGGTCGGAGATATTACATGAGAAAGTAATAGAGAAAATTGTGGGAAACAGAATGATTTCATGGGTGTCTATTAATTAGCAAGTTATTTACCTTAAAGTTAGTTCAGGCAATGTAGCATTCAAGTGAGAAGCTAGGCCTGAGTTCTCCAGTTCTTGTCAAGTTAAGCCTTGGTTTTGGATTTAGGTATCCGGGAAGTTTTCTATGTCTTTATTTTATATTCCTGCTCAAGTTTTACTAAGTATACCTTTTGCTCGTGGAGTTATGCAGTACTTCTGATTTTTGGCTATTCTTGGACTGTGTTACCTTTGGATCTGTATGAGACATTTGGATTCTTGTTTGGTTATCACCTATTGCCAAACCTTTTTTTTTTTTTTTTTTGGATTCTACCTCTTCTTTCTTTATTCCTGATTTTTTTCCATATATTTTAATGTGTTTTTATTGTAAATGATTTGCTTATACTCTGGGCTCTTGTCTGGTGCTGTGGTCATAGGTCAGTGTTTCTCAACCTGGGGGTTGAGACCCCTGAGGGGGTCGTGAGGGGGTGTCAAAGGGGTCGCCAAAGACAATCAGAAAACATAGTATTTTCTGTTGGTCATTGGGATTCTGTGTGGGAAGTTTGACCCAATTCTATTGTTGGTCGAGTTCAGAATGCTCTTTGATTGTAGGTGAACTATAAATCCCAACAAGTACAACTCCCAAATGTCAAGGTCTATTTTCCCCAGACTCCACCAGTGTTCACATTTGGGCATATTGAGTATTCATGCCAAGTTTGGTCCAGATCCATCATTGCATGAATCCACAGCACTCCTCTGGATATAGGTGAACTACAACTCCCAGTCTCAAAGTCAATGCCCACAAAACCCTTCCAGTGTTTTCTAATCGTCATGGGAGTTCTGTGTGCCAAGTTTGGTTTAAATCCATCGCTGGTGGAGTTCAGAATGCTCTTTGATTATAGGTGAACTATAAATCTCAGCAACTACAACTCCCAAATTACAAAATCAATCCTCCCGCAACCTCACTAGCATTCACATTTGGGCATATTTTGTATTTGTGCTCAATTTAGTCCAGTGAATGAAAATACATCCTGCATATCGGATATTTACATTACGATTTATAAAGTAATAAAATGACAGGTATCAAGTAGCAACAAAAACAATATTATGGTTGGGGGTCACTACAACATATGGAACTGCATTAAGGGGTCACGGCATTAGCAAGGTTGAGAATCACTGTCATAGGTGTTTCCAGGAAAGCAATATAAGCCTGATGTTCTATATGCTATTTAGATCTTGGGGATGTGGGGATTTCACTATGGGGACGGCCAGAGTGTGGAAGAGGGACATTTTGGACTACTGTGCCCAATATCCTCGCTGTCTGGGAGATTTGGGGAGTTCTAGTCCACAAAAGGAACCTTTCTGAGCTCCGTTGCTAGCACAGGTGGTACGTGCAGTTACCTTGCTCCAAACAATTATCTCTCAAGCTGTCACTTGGCCACACCATATCCTTTTGACAAAGCCTGACAGATCTTGGGTGTTCTCTTTTCTCCAAAAGCTGTTGAGTTGTACAGATTGTCTCTCGCTTTCTGCAGGAACAGGATGTCCAGACACGATGGACCAAAAGGACTTGGAGAGTTCTTGCATCCCCTTCCATTCTGGCAGAGGCTGGCAGAAGACTTCCCCCCCAATAATGGGATACTTACAAAATCATCACTGGATAATTTGCTTAACGATGCCCTTTTTGCAAAGGCTTTAATGACTTTGGTAACATATCCCTTAATTTATCCGGGTCGTGTGGATTTTTCAACAGCAGCAGAAGCAGCTGCGCCGTTCGGGGTGATGGACTTATCTTAACACTCTTGGCAATCCTAGAACGTTCTCTGCTTGTTTATATGCAAACTAATGATTCCAACCAATTTTCTGAAGGGAGTCAATCCTGATCTAGCTCATGGAAGCGAACCGAGCATTTGTACTTTGTGATACTGATACAAATGTGTGGCTGTGAAGACTGGAGGAATAGTTTGGAAAAATCTGCAAGCACTTCAGGAGAGAGTAAAAAAAACTGTGCAGAAATACATGGGATTTGCTAATCTGGGAAATAGTAGAATCAAAATTGGAGGGGACCACAATTTAGTCAAAAAGTTTCCCCTGATATTAAGTCTAGTTGTGTCCGACTCTGGGGGGTGGTGCCCATCTCCATTTCTAAGCCAAAGAGCCGGTGTTGTCCATAGACGCCTCCAAGATTGTTCTGTCGTGCGCTGGGCCTGTAAATAATTGACTTTAAATAGGACGTGTGACTTGAGCCCAGCGGGAAGCCAGGGCCCCCCGAAGAGAAGTTCTCAGAGGTTTTCCACCACAAATGATCTTTAGATGGCTTGTGAAGTATAACAAAGTCCTTATTAATGAACAATCAAACAGAAACTTTTCTTGTCTTCAGTAAAGATAAACAAATGATTCCAGGCTTTTATGCAACTGGTGGCTTCCTAATCTTGTCCACAAAGGACAGGCAATTGTCTTCAAAAACTGATTCTTTACTTTAAAGCAGTGTTTCTCAACCTTCCTAATGCCGCGACCCCTTAATACAGCGCCTCATGTTGTGGTGACCCCCAACCATAAGATAATTATCGTTACTACTTCCTAACGGTAATTGTGTTACTGTTATGAATCATAATGAAGATATCTGAAATGCAAGATGAATTTTCATTCACTAGACCAAATTTGGCACAAATACCCAATAACAGAGCTCCATGCAGTCATGTCGGCCTTGGAGGTGTCTATGGACAACACCAGCTCTTCAGCCTAGAAATTGAGCACCAACCCCCAGTCTTGGACTTAATGTCTGGGGAAAACTTTTACCTTACCTTACCCAATATGCCAAATTTCAATACTGGTGGGGTTGAAGGGAGAATTGATTTTGTAATTTGGGACTTGTAGTTACTGGGATTTATAGTTCACCTACAATCAAAGAGCATTCTGAACCCCACCAACGATGGAATTGAACAAAACTTGGCGCACAGAACTCCCATGACCAAGTGAAAATACTGAAATTGTGGTAGGCATTGACCTTGAGTTTTGGAGTTGTAGTTCACCTACATCCAGAGAGCACTGTGGACTCAAACAATGATAGATCTGGATCAAACTTGGCACGGATACTCAAAATGCCCAAATGTGAACAATGGTGGAATTTGGGAAAAATAGATCTTGACATTTGGGAGTTGTACTAGTTGCTGGGATTTATAGTTCACCTACAATCAAAGAGCACTCTGAATCACACCACCGATAGAAATGGGCCAAACGTCCCACACAGAACCCCCATATCCAACAGAAAATACTGGAGGGATTTTTGAATGAACTGACAGTGATTTAGGGGAGATGTAGTTCACCTACATCTAGAGAGCACTGTGAACCCAAACGACTATGCCAAAGGGATTCTTAAGACCATCAGAAATATGTGTTTTCTAATGGCTTTTGGCGACCCCTTTGACACCCCCTCGCGACCCCCTCAGGGGTCCTGACCCCCAGGTTGAGAAACACTGCTTTAAAGGAAAATCCCCTTTTAAACTTCTCCCACGCTAACCCTTACTGATGTGGGCTCCGCTACCGGGTCGAATTGCATCTCGAATGCCGAATGGACCTACCAGTAAGGCAGTAGATTCTCCAGCTGGAGTTCTTTGGTCTTTAGGGCTGTTCCCTGGAAATCTTTGGATGCTCTTAAGACTGTTTTCCCCCGGAAAGTCTTAAGGGTTGAAGCTTTTATACAGGGGAAGATTGCACACGCCCTGTACATTAGCTTTCCTTGCTGAGACTAACTAAAAAAATCGCTCCCTTCCCTTCCCAATTGCTCTGAGCAAGGGGCGGAACCAAAACTTAACGATGATGGACAGGTGACTTGCCCTACGACTGCAACCAAAGGAAGCCACCTTTCTGCAGAACCCTGAAACCTAGGACTGCAAACAAACATTTAATACAAAGCAAATAAAGTTGGAGCTCCTTGTACAGCCAAACCAGCACAAATATCATGTCGCCAGAATGAATGCATGGAATGCCATTACCCTCCTACAGAAGCAGTACCTATTGATCTACTCACATTTGCATGTTTTTGAACTGTTAGGTTGGCATCACCTCACTCCCTGGAACTTGCTCCCCTTTTGGTCAGCAAGTTCTGCAGCTCAGCGGTTTAACCCGCTACGCCACCAGGGTCCCGCCTCCCACCTTAATGACCTACAATCAAATCATTCCACTAATAATAATAATCATCATCATCATCATCATCACCATCAGAAGACCTACAAGCCACTCTAAACACCTTTGCAAAAGCTTAGGAGAAAGCTCAGCCTGTCATTGAACATCGAGAAAACCAAAGGGCTCTTCCAGCAGTCACCAGGCAATCCCTCTCCAATGCCAGAAATACCCCTTAATGGTGTAACGTTAGAAAATGTTGACCATTTTCGCTACCTTGGCAGCCACTTCTCGACACCGAAACATCGACACCGAAATACAACACCGCCTGAGCTCTGTGAGTGCAGCTTTTTTTCCAAATGAAGCAGAGAGTGTTTGAGGACTGCGACATCCGTAGAGAGACCAAGGTGCTTGTTTATAAAGCTATTGTCCTCTCAACCCTGCTATATGCCTGCGAGACGTGAAATATCTACATTTCACATCTCTATAGAAATATGGAACAATTGAATGATGAAACTGGATCCTGATTCTAATTATAAGATGCTAATGAGATGTTTATTGGTGTATAATTGATTGTTTAATATGCTACACTTTTGTTTAAACTGTTTTGTGTTGTTCTGAGCATTGAATTTTGCTATTGTTAACCGCTTTGAGTTGCCCAACGGCTGAGAAAAGCGGTATACAAATATAGTGAATAAATAAATAAATAATAAGACGTCACACTCAACTCCTGGAACGATTCCATCAGCACTGCCTCTGAAAAATCCTGCACATCTCTTGGGAAGACAAGCAGACAAATGCCAGCATGCTGGAAGAAGCAAAGGTCACCATGACTGAAGCGATGGTCCTCCGCCATCAACTCCGCTGGACTGGCCACGTTGTCTGGATGCCTGACCACCGTCTCCCAAAGCAGTTGCTCTACTCCGAACTCAAGAATGGAAAATGGAATGTTGGTGGACAGAAAAAGAGATTTAAAGATGGGTTTAAAGCCAACCTTAAAAACTCTGGCATAGACACTGAGAACTGGGAAGCCCTGGCCCTTGAGCACTCCAGCTGGAGGTCAGCTGTGACCAGCAGTGCTGTGGAATTTGAAGAGGCATGAATGGAGGGCGAAAGAGAGAAATGTGCCAAGAGGAAGGCGCATCAAGCCAACCCCGACCGGGATCGCCTTCCACCTGGAAACCAATACCCTCACTGTAGGAGAAGATGCAAATCAAGAATAGAGCTCCACAATCACGTATGGACTCACCACCAGTACACTGATCCTGGAAGACTATCCTACTTGGACAACAAGGGATCGCCTAAGTAAAGTAGTCATCATCATCATCTTTGGGTTGTTGTAGGTTTTTTCGGGCTATATGGCCATGGTCTAGAAGCATTCTCTCCTGACGTTTCGCCTGCATCTATGGCAAGCATCCTCATTTTTGTTTATATCCTGCCTTCCTCCCCATGGAGATTCAAGCCGGCTAACATCTATCCACACTAGACAGTTTTAAAAGTGCAATACAGAAGTTTTTAAAAAGCCCAATTAAATACTAACAGTGTGGCAAAAACAGAATTAAAATACAATAAATACACTAAAATTGCCATTGAGATACACTCTGTTCTCTCCACCTTTCAATCCCATTAACTTCTTATCTTAGACAACTTGCCTCTTTTTGCCAGTTCTCTGTTATTTCAATACAAATCACGAGGTTGCCTTAAAATTGCAATATGCACCATTATTTCAATATTGATCAAGAGATTACCCTAAAGCCCTCACTATCGGAACAATACTGTGTAGGTTCTTACTCTCAAACCTGTGATTTAACTCAGGATTGCAAGACTTTTTCTGCCTGGCAAGTTATGACTGGTGAAAGCAAAGCGATAGCGCTCCCAATCCTCTTTCTGCCTTGATATCATACAAGTATTATGACTTTATCCTACATCTTCGGTGGATTTACATCTTAACACTGAGAGTGCAAACTGAAAGGCTGGGTATAGTACGAGGCTTGAATGAAAAGTAATGCCTCCGCCTTTGTTACTTGGGTTTGGATGGGAATATTTTAATAAATCAAACGCAGAAATAATCCTTAGAATGTGCTCTTTAACTACCACTATTTTCCACATTATCACCAGACAATTGGATACACTTCTGCCAACAATGAACAAGTTTTCTGAAGCCATCACGGAAGAAGTCGACACTCTGTTTGCGCAACCAGCATCTCACAGTTCTCTCAACATCTTCATCAGAAGCATAATGATGTCCCCGCAGATCTTCTTTCCTTATCAGGAACAGACAGTGCTAAATCTGGACTGTATGGAGGATGCCGTACGGTGGTGAGATCCAGTCTCTGAGGTTTCAAGTCTGTGCACTTTCATTTCAGGCATCAGCATCCTGGGTATCCATCATGCACAGATCTTCTGATAGCCGAGCAAAGCAATAATGTGACCCACACGTTCTTGTGAAATGCCAGTTATGCTTGAAATTTCTCTCTGAGTGATACGACGATCATCCTGAATCAATCTGTCAACCTCACACCTCTGAGGATGCTTGCCATAGATGCAGGCGAAACGTCAGGAGAAATGCCTCTAGAACATGGCTCTATAGCCCGAAAAAACCCACAAGAACCTAATCCGTCAACCTTTTGCTTCTGAAACTCAGTGGTTGCTGTCACAGGACGTCCAACTCTTTGTTTGTCACACAAGTCAGGTGTTCCCACCTCATCATCTTTAAACTTATTCACCCAACGATGCACAGTACTCACAGCAACACAATCACCATAAACAGCTTGATTCTCTGATGAATCTCCTTTGGGGTGACACCTTCTGCTGTCAAGAATTCAATGACTGGTACCTGGGTATCCATCATGCACAGATCTTCTGATAGCCAAGCAAAGCAATAATGTGACCCACACATTCTTGTGAAATGCCGATTACGCTTGAATTTTCTCTCTGAGTGATACGACGATCTCCCTGAATCAATATGTCAAACGTTTACTTGTGAAACTCAGTAGTTGCTGTCACAGGACTTCCAACTCTTTGTTTGTCACGCAAGTCAGATGTTCCCCCTTCAACATCTTTAAACTTACTCACCCAATGACACACAGTACTCATATCAACACAATCACCATAAACAGTTTGCATTCCCTGATTAATCCCCTTTGGGGTGACACCTTCTGCTGTCAAGGATTCAATGACTGCACGTTGACTGACCGTCTGCGCAGGGTTCCATACTTCACACTTTAACAACACAACCATTCAATGATAAGGCTTCCTACCAAAATGGAACTGTAGAGGAGAGTCTACTGAACAAGCCAGTACCTGCCGCATACCAGTACTGCCAACTGTTGAGGAGTTACGAACATGGAGGCATTACTTTTCATTCAACCCTCATACTTCCAATGTATCCAGATTTAGGGATATTATTATTATTTCGGAGCTCCCAGTGGCACAGTGGGTTAAACCTCTGAGTTGATCAACTTGTTGACCAAAATGTTGCAGGTTCAAATCTGGGGAGCAGTGTACGCTTCCACTGTCAGTCCCTGCCTCTGCCAACCTAGCAGTTCGAAAACATGCAAATTTGAGTAGATCAATAGGAAACAAAGACTGGCTCATCCATCTTAGGAGGAATGATTGTCAGCACTGGTGATAAATACATTGACATGTCTACAAAGACCAAGATTCAGAAGCTGACCAAGATCATGAAATAGACTGTCTAGTCAAAGCCCTGGTATTCCCTGTAGTCACCTACGGATGTGAGAGCTGGACCTTAGGGAAGGCTGACTGAAGGAAGATCGATGCTTTTGAGCTGTGGTGCTGGAGGAAAGTGCTGAGAGTGCCTTGGACTGTGAGAAAATCCAACCAGTCCATCCTCCAGGAAATAAAGCCCGGCTGCTCTTTGGAGGGAAGGAGACGAGAGGCAAAGTTGAAGTACTTTGGCCACATCATGAGGAGGCAGCAAAGTCTAGAGAAGACAATTATGCTGGGGAAAGTGGAAGGCAAAAGGAAGAGGGGCCGACCAAGGGCAAGATGGATGGATGGCATCCTTGAAGTGACTGGACTGACCTTGAAGGAGCTGGGGGTGGTGACGGCCGACAGGGAGCTCTGGCGTGGACTGGTCCATGAGGTCATGAAGAGTCGGAGACGACTGAACGAATGAACAGTGATCATCCAGAATTTTTTTTCATGAAAACCTATTCTACTCTCTTATGGAAAGAATAAAAATGGCTCTCCTTAAAACAAAAAAGGTACTGCTCCGGTGGGAAGGTAATGGCGTTCCATGCAGTCATGCTGGCCACATGACCTTGGAGGTGTCTACGGACAACGCTAAGAAGGCTGCAACAGATTGAGAAGCTACGGTCATCTTGGTAAACTATGCCACCTGAGGAACCTCACTCTGTGAAGACTGTGTGTTGATCAGTGTGCACTGACCTCCACACATTAAAAAAATTCATGCACAGGCGTCTTCCAAGGGAGAAGATGCAGATCAACTATAAGGCTCCACAGTCACCTACGGACCCACTGCCAGGGTACTACACTTGGAGGACCATCATCCTCAGACTATGAGGGATTGCCTAAGTAAGTAAGTACGGAGAACGCTGGCTCTTTAGCTTAGAAAAGGAGATGAGCACCACACCCCAGAGTCGGACACGACTGGACTTAATGTCAGGGGAAAACCTTTACCTTTGACTATTATTACTTCTGAAGGAAGAATGATGCATGTAAAGTGAGGAATATCATGGGTACAAACATTAGCCATGTGCATGCAGTTGCTCCAACCAGGAGCTTACAAAATTCTCAGCAGAAGACTCATAATGCCATCTCTGTCCTAATAGCAACCAGTCTAAGCAGTGGGAATTGTCCAAAAGGTCCCCTTTTTCCAGTACTGATCCGCTGTATGTGGTGCATCTGAGGCAACACTGAAAAATGCTTCGTGGTTCTTTTTTTCCCCCCACAAAAAAGGTGGAATACAATTTCACTTGAGCCTTGCAATGTGGACCAAATAAGAACTTCTTCCTATCCTGCCCAGTTTCCAGAGGGATCATTTGCAGATACGGACAGTCGAATGCCATTCCCTCCTGGAAGAGAAGCCCGGTTTCCAACCCCTTTGCCTCACTTGTCTTGAGAAGGATTATCATGTGAAAGAGGGAGACCAGAGCAGGTTGGAGAGGAGGAGAGAAAGGGGGCCCGGCATGGGGGGAACATCTGGAAAGAAAGTGGCTGCACAAAAGGGGGCAGGCAGGGGTCCCCTGACCCTGGCGATGTAGGTCTCCGAGAGAGGGCTGTGGGGTCAGGAGGTCAGCTTGAAGGCTGTCAGCCACAGCAAAAAGAAGAGAAGCCAGGCCGCTGATGGGATGGGGATGGGGATGGTGGGCCAAAGCGGGGGAGCAACCGCCTCTGGGAAGACCCCTCAATAATGCAGGCAGGGAGCAACGGGGATGCTGTTTGAGGCTGAATGGAGGCCATAACTGAGCTACCAGTATTAAAAAACTCTAAAATTCTAAAAATTAAAACAGCACAACAACAGAGAGGAAACAAACAAGGACATCTAATCACCTCTCAACAAAAGATTGCTCCAGGCACTGCCAGGTAATCAAATGCTAATCAAGGTGATCAGTTGAAACATTCACACCTAGCTCCAACAGACAAGAGTCCTTTGTCCCACCCTGGTCATTCCACAGATATATAAACCCCTTTTCCTAGTTCCAACAGACCTCACTACCTCTGAGGATGCTTGCCATAGATGCAGGTGAAACGTCAGAAGAACATGCCTTTAGAACATGGCCATATAGCCAGAAAAATACCTACAACAACCCAAGACTCACCCGTTGCTCTAAGGCAAACTTGGACCCTCTAGGTGTTTTGGACTTCAATTCCCACCCCTTCCTAACAGCCTCAGACCCCTTTCCTTTTCCCCTCAGCGACTTAAGCAGACTTATTTATTTATTTATTTATCGTGTCAGGAGAAAGCCAAACAGTTGTATTGCATTTTTTTAACAAACAAACAAACAAAACACAAAGTTTACAGGCTTGGTAGTTGATTAAATGTCCTTTGACCAGTATGTGGCCACTTGGAGTGCCTCTGGTGTTGCCGCAAGAAGGTCCTCCATGGTGCATGTGGCAGGGCGCAGGTTGCATTGCAGCAGGTGGTCAGTGGTTTGCTCCTCTCCGCACTCGCATGTCGTGGATTCCACTTTGTGGCCCCATTTCTTGAGGTTGGCTCTGCATCTCGTGGTGCCAGAGCGCAGTCTGTTCAGCGCCTTCCAAGTCACCCTGTCTTCTGTGTGCCCAGGGGGGAGTCTCTCATTGGGTATCAGCCATTGGTTGAGGTTCTGGGTTTGAGCCTGCCACTTTTGGACTCTCGCTTGCTGGGGTGTTCCAGCGAGTGTCTCTGTAGATCTTAGAAAACTATTTCTAGATTTAAGTCATTGGCGTGCTGGCTGATACCCAAACAGGGGATGAGCTGGAGATGTCTCTGCCTTGGTCCTTTCACTATTGGCTGCTATTTCCCGGTGGATGTCAGGTGGTGCAATACTGGCTAAGCAGTGTAATTTCTCCAGTGGTGTAGGGCGCAGACACCCCGTGATAATGCGCATGTCTCATTAAGAGCCACACCCACTGTTTTAGCATGGTGAGATGTGTTCCACACTGGGCATGCATACTCAGCAGCAGAGTAGCATAGCGCAAGGGCAGATGTCTCCACTGTGTCTGGTTGTGATCCTCAGGTTGTGCCAGTCAGCCTTCATATGATATTGTTTCGAGCCCCCACTTTTTGCTTGATGTTCAGGCAGTGTTTCTTGTAGGTCAGAGCATGGTCCAGGGTGACTCCCAGGTATTTGGGTGTGCTGCAATGCTCCAGTGGGATTCCTTCCCAGGACATTTTTGATAATGGAATGGATCAAGCACTTGCTATGTATTTTGGGAATGAGCAGACAGTAAGGGGGAGAGGACCTGGGTCTAGGTTTTGCAGTGTCCTTAAAGCAAGCATGGGCCAACTTAGGCCCTCCAGGTGTTACTTTTAATAGTAACTTTATCTGCTTTGGGTCTATATGGGTGTATAGACTCATATAATCCAGTTCACAGCAGATTATATGGATGATCTCCTTTTATAATCTGGATTATATGGCAGTGTAGAAGGAGCTTTAGAATTGGGGGTGCAGATTTATTTCTGTTGGTAGTACTGAAATTGGTAGTGTGCATTTCACGCTAGATGGCATCCTGGAATTGAAGAAATACGGGTAATAAATATATAGAACAACGATAATAAAAATCCACAAGCATGGGGACAATTTCAACAGAAAGAAACCATGAAAATGAACAAAATTTGGCTACCAGTATTTTAAAAACTTGTAAATCATAATAGTAAATAAAGAACAACACTCAAAAACAGGGGAATTCCAGACAAGAAACAATCAGGGACAGCTAATCGCCTCCCAACAAAGGATTGTCCCAGACGGTAAGAAGCCAGACCTGGAAACTGCTGGTACATTAAGTGCTAATCAAAGTGGCCAATTGAAACATTCACACCCACCTTGAACAGACATTTTGATAGTTTCCAACAGATCTCACTGCAGATGTGGGCAAAACGTCAGGAATGAATGCTTCTGGAACATGACCATACAGCCCAGAAAACTCACAACAACCCAGTGATTCCGGCCATGAATGCCTTCAGCAATACAACAACAATAGCCAAATTGACAAAGAAAAAACATGGCTGTGGCTCACAAATGAAACTCAGAAAAAGGAGACAAAGGAGGGCCTGATTCTGGCAGCCTAAGAACAAGCCATTCGAATCAAGGCCATCCAAGCAAGAATTGAAAAGTCGATGACAGATCCCAAATGTAGACTCTGCAAGGAAGCAGAAGAAACAATAGATCCCATCCTCAGCCACTGCAAGAAGATTGCGCAGACAGACTACAAGCAGAGACACAACAGCGTTGCTCAGGTGATTCATTGGAACTTGTGCCACAAACATCATCTGCCTGCGACAAAGAACTGGTGGGATCACAAGCTGGAAAAAGTTACAGAGAATGAACACGTCAAACTCCTCTGGGACTTCCAGATTCAGGCAGACAGAGTTTTGGAGCACAATACTCCTGACCTCACGATCATGTTAAAAAACAAAGTATGGATCGTTGATGTCGTAATCCCAGGTGACACCAGGATTGAAGAGAAAGAACAGGAAAAGCTGACACGATATGAGGATTTAAAGATCGAACTGCAAAGACTCTGGCACAAGCCAGTCAAGGGGGTCCCAGTGGTGATCAGCACACTGGGTGCAGTGCCTCAAGACCTTGGCCTGCACTTAAAAACAATAAGCATTGAGAAATTGACCATCTGCCAGCTGCAAAAGGCCACCTTACTGGGATCTGCATGCATTATTCGCCGATACATCACACAGTCCTAGACACTTGGGAAGTGTCCGATGTGTGATCCAATACAACAGCCAGCAGAATGTCTGCTGTGGACTCATCTTGTTGTGTTTCTAATAATAATAATAATAATAATATTAATAATAATTTGAAATAGTGTTGTAACCCTGACAATATGGCGAAGCTGAGAGCGAAAGTCAGCCATCGCAGCTGCCTGGAGGTCTTGGAAAAACTGGCTGCATTCAGATGCTTCTGGGTGAAAGGACTCAAGTCTTGCCAGCGTATATATAACCCCCTCGCCTCCCTTCTCTTTATTCCCCCCATCCTGCTTGTCTGGAAGAAGAAATCCATTTGGATCCTCATTATGAGCAACACCCATGGCTTCCAGGTAGCATAACATCCTCCGCCGGCTGCCAGGAAGGTAGATTAGCCGACTGTTTTGCACAGCCTTATCGGCCCAGGAGCCCTCGGTGGGCCTGGATTATCAGCGGGTTCCCAGCGAGCCCTGTTATTAAGTCCCTATCTTCTGGTTGCCACCACCAGCGGTTTAGGCGGTGGAGGGGCTTTGATGGACGTGAGTTGGCGACAAAAGGGACCCCCGCCAAAAGGCGGAGGAGATTGTGGTTCGTCAAGGAGGAGAAGTGGCAATTAAAAGCAGGGAAAAGGACATGCTGCCTCGAGGGATGGGATCGGCAGCATTTTTCTCAGGCGGGTTGCCATCCGTAACATGGCACCCGGCAGAGAGGACTAACCTCTGGAGGAAGCCGGGATGCGCACCAGACTGTGCTGTACTCACACCACGGGTTGTTAGGCTTCATGCTTTCCCTCTTCTTCCAAAAGAGACAGAAATTTAGGGAATCCTTTGGGGACGGGGAAAGGGTTATGGGAGAAAGAAATCGGTTTATTATGGTCTTGTGGTCTCTTCTAACTCTAGGATTCCAATTCTGCATCCACTCATGGCCGTTGAGGCCGTGAATCTACTGCAGGTGGTAATGCAAACTATACTTCTTACTTAGGCAATCTCTCGTTGCCGAGTAAGATTGTCCTCCAAGTATGGTGTCCTGGCGGTGGGTGACTGTGGAGCCCTATTCTTGACCTGCATGTTCTCCTACAGTGAGGACATTAATTTCCAGTTGGAAGGTGGTCCCGATCAGGGTTGGCTTGACCCGCCTTCCTCTTCGCACGTTTCTCCCTTTCACCCTCCATTCGTGCCTCTTCAAATTCTACAGCACTGCTGGTCACAGCTGACCTCCTGCTAGAGCGCTCAAGGGCCAGGGCTTCCCAGTTCTTGGTGTCTATTCCACAGTTTTTAAGGTTGGCTTTGAGCCCATCTTTAAATCTCTTTTCCTATCCTCCAACATTACGTTTCCTGTTCTTGAGTTTGTAGTAGAACAACTGTTTGTGCGAAAGTGGTCGACCATTTGGACAACATGGTCGGTCCAGCAGAGTTGATGATGGAGGAGCATTGCCTCAAGAATTTTCTGTTGCTCATTGGTGTTCTGTATGGGAAGTTTGCCCCAATTCTGTCATTGGTGGGGTTCAGAATGCTCTCTGATTGGAGGTGAACTATAAATCCCAGTAACTACAACTCCCAAATGTCAGGATCTATTTCCCCCAAACTCCATCTGAGTTCACATTTGGGCATATGGAGTATTCGTGCCAAGTTTGGTCCAGATCCATCCTTATTTGAGTCCAGGTGAACTACAAATTCCAAAGTCAAGGTCAATGCCCACCAAACCCTTCTAATGTTTTCTGTTGGTCACAGGAGTCCTGTATGTTATGTTTGGTTCAATTCTATCATTGGTGGAGTTCAGAATGCTTTTTGATTTTAGGTGAACTATAAATCCCAGCAACTACAACTCCCAAAATCAATTTTTTTGGGTGAAGGACATATATTGGGTTGTTAGGTATATGCTGTCCAAATTTGGGGTCAATTCGTCCAGTGGTTTTAGAGTTCTGTCAATCCCACAAACGAACATTACATTTTTATTTATATAGACTAGCTGCACCCGCCACACATTGCTGTGGCCAAGCTTCCCTCCCTCTTTCTCTCCTTCTTTCTTTTTCTCCTTCATTCCCTCTCTCTTTCCTTCCCTCTTTTTCTTTCCCTTCTTTCTTCCTTCTCTACTTGTTTCTTTTCTCGTTTCTTTTGCTCTTTGGTTCCATCCTTCCTTGTCTCCTTCCTTCCTTCCTTCCCTCCCTCTTTCTTTCATTCCTTCTCTCCTTCCTTCCCTCTTTCACTTTTTTATTTCATTCTCTCCCTCCTTTCTCTCCTTCCCGCCTTTCCCTCTTTCTCTCCTTCCTTCCTTCTCCACCTTTCTTTCTTTCCTTCTCTCCTTCTTTCTCCCCCTCTCTCTCCTTCCTTCTCTGCCCTTCTTTCTTTCCTTCCTTCTCTCCTTCCCTCTTTCTTACTTCTTTCTCTCCTTCCCTCCTTCTTTCCCCTCTTCTCTCCTTCTCTACCCTTCTTTCTTTCCTCCCTTCTCTCCTTCCTTCCTTCCTCCTTTCTGTGTATGTGTTTTGTGTGTGTATATGCATATATGTGTTTGTGGTTTTGTGTGTGCGTTGTATTTTTTGGTGTTTTGGCTTTTTAAGTCCCTTCCGCTGTGTTTTTCGGTGTTTTTATGAGTGATGGTCACTCGTTGGCCTGAGAGGTGTCTTGTGTCCAAATTTGGTGTCAATTCGTCGAGTGGTTTTAGAGTTCTGTCAATCCCACAAACGAACATTACATTTTTATGTATATAGATGAACGCAGAAACCAGTATATAAGCAGTCCCAGATTTCAGAACAAAGTACACAGTCGATCCTTACTGGTTTGCCAGACAATGAACAAGAAACAGCCCTATCTGAGGTTTGTTTTGCTCCGCAGACTAGCTGCCAGAAAATTAAAATTGTTTTCTATTCCCTTTACTCTGGACTTTACCAAAGGCTTAGATGCCTAGAAAGCTGTGTCCTGTCTCTTTCCTTCATCCTAGAAAACTCTGGGTTCTGCTCCATAGTAGGACATAATATTTCAAAAGCTGGCAACCCGAATCTTTCCTAGTCCAAGTCGTAAATGGTCGCTCCCCGGTTTCTTTGTGTTTGCCTTTCTTTCTCTCTTGCATACAGGCAGCTAGGTACAAAAAATGGCTTCGGCTCCTGGCTGCTGTGACTCAGTGTATATTCCTAGGTGGTCTCCTACAAAGTGCAGTAATCCATTAGGGCTGATTGTCCTCCATCAGCGATCACGGCACACAAAGCCACTTGATGTGATGTACCAGCATGGTTCACATTAATAGCATAGAGCGGCAGAGGGAAGGTGGCCACGGATACAATACGCTTCTAATAAGATCGGCTCAGCTATGGCACCTGATGCATGGAGCTTGCCTCCTAGTGAGCAGCCGCCTCCTTTATCGGCTTGTGCCCGTATAGTTGATCGGGAGGCATTTCCCTTTGTTTGGCGCGTGTGAGTCGTTGAAGACAAAAAGCACGGTTGCTTTAATCACGCAGGATCTTCGGGTGCATTATGAGGCTGTGGCAAAATTGGCCAATTTCACACAGCACTTAGTTTTGTTCTGCTGACACTTGTGAGCAAAGTTAAGCGGTTGTCAAAGCCGGGCTTAAGCCACCCTGACTAACTGAAGCTACAGCCGCTGAGACCCCCTAGTCATGCCTTCGGTTATTGTTCCCCTTACAAATGGGCTTCTCCTATCATCCTTCCTTGGATTGTGAAGCCCTTGCTTCAGATGAGCTATGTGTTGGTTGAGGAAATCTACCACCTAGTGACTGAAGATGGTAGTACATGCTTCAACCACCGATATTTTATTTTATTTGAAACTAGCCGTCCCCTGCCACACGTTGCTGTGGCCCAGTCTGGTGAATGTATTGTCGAAGGCTTTCATGGCCGAAATCACTGGGTTGTTGTAGGTTTTTTCAGACTGTATGGCCATGATGGTGAACCTATGACACGCGTGTCAGGACTGACACACATGGCTATTTTTATTATTTATTTATTATTTTATTTATTTACTTCACTTATATACCGCAATTCTCAGCCTAATGGCGACTCATTGCGGTGTACAACATAGAAAACAGGTGCAAAATACAACATAGAATAAAATAATCCACAATACATCATTATCAAAAACATCTCATCAAAAAAACATCAACATTACTACAAGTCGTCTCATCGTCAAATTCACAATCCGATACCATTTCCGTTGTTCCATTCCTATGGTCGAGTTACCAGTCAATTGCACTTCTATTCAAATGCCTTCTTAAACAACCAGGTCTTCAGCTTCCTGCGGAATATCAACAGGGAGGGGGCTAGCCTGATGTCCATGGGAAGCGTGTTCCACAGCTGAGGAGCCACCACCGAGAAGGCCCTATCTCTTGTCCCCGCTAGCCGTGCCTGTGACGCAGGCGGGATCGAGAGCAGGGCCTCCCCGGAAGAGCTCAAAGTCCTCGTGGGCTCATAGGCCAAGAGGCGGTCAGTTAGGTATCTTGGGTATTTTTGATGACACACGGCCACAAGCGGCCGCATACAGAGAAGTACACCTTATAAGACCCAATCTAATTCCATCCTTAAATTTGTAAAACGCTCTACAAATTTAACATCTGCATGTTTGAGCATTGTTCACTCCATAACTCAGCATGGAATATACATTTTTTCTTATTTAAACTATAAATATTGCAAAATTACGTTTATTTTTTCTCGAAGTTGACATCCCACCCAAGTTATGGTCAGGTTTTTGGCAAATTTGGACACACCAAGCTCAAAAGGTTGCCCATCACTGGTCTAGAGTCATTCTCTCCTGACGTTTTGCCTGCATCTATGGCAAGCATCCTCAGAGGTAGTGAGGTGTGTTGGAAGTAGGAAAAGGGGTTTATATATCTGTGGAATGACCAGGGAATGACCAGAGAAGCCATTGAAATCCACAAGCATGTGGACAATTTCAACAGAAAGGAGGAAACGATGAAAATGAACAAAATCTGGCTACCAGTGTTGAAAAAACTGTAAAATTGCAACAACACAACAACAGAGAGGAAGCAGGCAGGGACATCTAATTACCTCTCAACAAAAGTTTGTTCCAGGCACAGTCAGCCCATTGTATGCCAATCAAGGTGGTCAGTTGAAACATTCACACCAAGCTCCAGCAGACAAGACTCCTTTGTCTCACCCTGGTCATTCCATAGATATATAACCTCTTTTTCCTACTTCAAACACACCTCACTACCTCTGAGGATGCTTGCCATAGATGCAGGCGAAACGTCAGGAGAGAATGCCTCTAGACTATGGCCATACAGCCCGAAAAAACCTACAACAACCCAGTCTGGTGATCTGGAAAATAAAGTAATGAGAAAGTGTTGGTTTCTAATATATGTAATTTCTTTATGCTTGTGGGTAAACAGTATTTCTTGTTTCTTTGTCAGTGTTGATGTAGAGCAGTGTTTCTCAACCTTCCACAAGCTGCGACCCCAGTTAATACAGTTCCTCCTGTTATGGTGATCCCAGCCATAAAATTATTTTTATTGCTACTTCATAACTGTAATTTTGCTACTGTTATGAATCGTAAATATCTGATATATTTTCATCAGTGTATTTTCATTCACTGGACAAAATGTGGCACAAATACACAATGCGCCCAAATTTGAATACTGCTGGGGTTGGAGGGGATTAACTTTGTCATATGGAAGTTGTAGTTGCTAGGATTTATAGTTCACCTATAATCAAAAAGCTTTCTGAACTCCACCAATGATGGAATTGAACCAATCTTGGCACACAGAACTCCGATGACCAACAGAAAATACTGGAAGGGCTTGGTGGGCATTGACCTTGAGTTTTGGAGTTGTAGTTCACCTACACCCTCCACAAACAATCTGCTCCATCCCTATCTTATTCTGATTTTAGTATTTTTAATATCTTAGTTTTTATCTTGCATATGTGGCTCACTCATTGTTATTTTATTTTACTGTGTATGATTTTGCTTTATCGTCTTTGTACTCATATGTTGTATGTATTTTACTGTGTTGTTATTTTGGTTTTACCTTATTGTAATAGGCCATTGGGCTTGGCCTCATGTAAGCCACCCTGAGTCCCCATTGGGGAGATAGTGGTGGGATATTAAATAACGATTATTGTTGTTGTTATTATTATTATTATTATTACATCCAGAGAGCACTGTGGACCAAACTTGGCACAAATACTCAATATGCCCAAATGTGAACACTGGTGAAGTTTGGGGAAAATAGACTTATAATGGCCTGACAGTGCCTAGAGCAAACTTTTGTTGAGAGGTGATTAGATGTCCTTGTTTGTTTCCTCTGTGTTGTTGTGCTGTTCTAATTTTAGATTTTTTAAATACTGGTAGCCAGATTTTGTTCATTTTCATGGTTTCCTCCTTTCTGTTGAAATTGTCCACATGCTTGTGGATTTCAATGGCTTCTCTGTGTAGTCTGACATGGTGGTTGTTAGAGTGGTCCAACAACATTATGTGTCCAGGTTAGTTCATCAGTATTCCGAACGTATTCTCCCCTACGTACCATCAAGACTACTAAGATCGTCTGGAGAGGCCCTGCTCTTGGTCCCACCGGCCTCGCAAGCGCGCCTGGTGGGGACGAGGGACAGGGCCTTCTCAGTGGTGGCCCCGCAACTTTGGAACTCTCTCCCTCTGGAGGCCAGAACCGCCCCATCCATCCTAACATTTAGGAAACGGGTGAAGACGTGGCTGTGGAGTCAGGCCTTCGATGAATGAGGACCCTGGATGGAAGTTGATGTAGATCCATCTTAATAGGACGACTGACCACTGTAGTTTTATATATAGTGTTTTTAAAGTTGTTTTTGTAATTGTGATATATGATATTTTAATGAGTGTATATGGAAACCGGGCTGAGTCCCTCAATGAGGTTGAGAAGCTCAGTATAGAAAACTGTGAAATAAATAAATAAATAAATCAGGTGCTCTGCTATGACTGATTTCTTTGGTTGAAGTAGTGTGAAGTGCCTTTCATGTTCCTTGATTCGTGTTTGGGCAATGCTGCGTTTGGTGGTCCCTATGTGTTGACTTGTCCACAGCTGCAAACAAACAAGGACATCTAATCACCTCTCAACAAAAGTTTGCTCAAGGCCAGTGGTTCTCAACCTGGGGTCCCCAGGTGTTTTGGGCCTACAACTCCCAGAAATCCCAGCCAGTTGACCAGCTGTTAGGAGTTCTGGGAGTTGAAGGCCAAAAACATCTCGGGACCCCAGGTTGAGAACCACTGCTCTAGGCAATGTCAGGCCATTATATGCTAATCAAGGTGGTCAGTTGAAACATTCACACCTAGCTCCATCAGACAACAGTCCTTTGTCTCACCCTGGTCATTCCACAGATATATAAACCCTTTTTTTCTAGTTCCCACAGACCTCATTACCTCTGAGGATGCTTGCCATAGATGCAGGCGAAACGTCAGGAGAGAATGCCTCTAGACTATGGCCATATAGCCCGAAAAAACCTACAACAACACAGTGATTCTGACCATGAAAGCCTTCGACACAATATCTGCTTTGAACTGGATTATCTAAATCCACACTGCCATATAATCCAGTTCAATGTGGATTTTATACAGCTGTGTGGAAGGGGTCACTGTGTCATATATTGATGAGTGTATTAAAAGGGAGTATCCCCAGCATTAAATATTGGGAAAGCTCTGGCTTAAGAGCATAATGGGTTCTCCAGTGGGCCACAGCTGTAACTGGAATGATTTATATCGTTGTTGATTGTTTGATTAGTAACAACAAACAAATTTGTCTCTTAAGAGATTTGTTCATGCATGGCTGGAGAATGAATGATGTGACCAAGGGATGGGAAATATTTCACGTTCCGCTTTTGAAATATATGAGTTTTGTAAGAAAACACGGGAAAGGCGGACCATTATTTCTACCTGTTAATTTGGCGTCTAACACACCACTGAGCACACGAACGATAAAACTGCCCCCTCACTTTTGTACGTTAAATAAAACAGTCTATTCCATAAGTCATTTTGAAGAACACATATTTAATATCGGATTTCTGTAACATCCAATTTCTGGCTTTGCAAGCAGTATTAACACCTTAAACCTGGCTCTGTCGCATGCATGTGCATGCTCTATTACCCTCAATATATATGTAACTAGCTGTACCCGCCACACGTTGCAGTGGCCAATCTTCCCTCCCTCTTTCTCGCCTTCCTTTCCTCCCTCTTTTTCTTTCCCTTCTTCTTTCCTCCTTCTCTAGATGTTTATTTCCTCACATCCTTTGCTCTTTGGTTCCTTCCCGTCCTTGTCTCTTTCCTTCCTTCCCTCTTTCTCTCTTTCATTCCTTCTCTCCTTCCTTCCCTCTCTTTCCTTCCTTCTTTCACTTTTTCCCTTCTCTCCTTTCTTCATTCTCTACCTTTCTTTCTTTCTTCCTTTCCTCTTTCTCTCTTTCATTCCTTCTCTCCTTCCTTCCCTCTCTTTCCTTCCTTCTTTCACTTTTTCCCTTCTCTCCTTTCTTCATTCTCTACCTTTCTTTCTTTCTTCCTTCCCTCCCTCTTTTGTTCCTTCTCTTTCCTTCCCTCTCTTTCCTTCCTTCTTGCACTTTTTCCCCTTCTCTCCTTTCTTCATTCTCCACTTTCCTTTCTCTCTTTCTTCCCTCCCTCCTTCTTTCTCTCTTTTGTTCCTTCTCTTTCCTTCCCTCTCTTTCCTTCCTTCTTTCACTTTTCCCCTTCTCTCCTTTCTTCATTCTCTACCTTTTTCTTTCTTCCTTCCCTCCCTCTTTCTCTCTTTCGTTCCTTCTCTCCTTCCTTCTCTCTCTTTCCTTCCTTCTTTCACTTTTTCCCTTCTCTCCTTTCTTCATTCTCTACCTTTCTTTCTTCCTTCCTTCCCTCCCTCTTTCTCTCTTTCGTTCCTTCTCTTTCCTTCCCTCTCTTTCCTTCCTTCTTGCACTTTTTCCCCTTCTCTCCTTTCTTCATTCTCTACCTTTCTTTCTTCCTTCCTTCCCTTCCTCTTTCTCTCTTTCGTTCCTTCTCTCCTTCCTTCCCTCTTTCCTTCCTTCTTTCACTTTTTCCCTTCTCTCCTTTCTTCATTCCCCACTTTTCTCTCTTTCTTCCCTCCCTCCTTCTTTCTCTCTTTTGTTCCTTGTCTTTCCTTCCCTCTCTTTCCTTCCTTCTTTCACTTTTTTCCTTCTCTCCTTTCATTCTCCACTTTTCTTTCTCTCTTTCTTCCCTCCCTCCTTCTTTCTCTTTTGTTCCTTGTCTTTCCTTCCCTCTCTTTCCTTCCTTCTTTCACTTTTTTCCCTTCTCTCCTTTCTTCATTCTCCACTTTTCTTTCTCTCTTTCTTCCCTCTCTCCTTTCTCTCTTTTGTTCCTTCTCTCTTTCCTTCCCTCTCTTTCCTCCCTTCTTTCACTTTTTAATTTCCTTCTCTCCTTTCTTCCTTCTCTACCTTTCCTTCTTTCTTTCTCTCCCTCCTTCTCTTCCTTCCTTCCTTTCCCCTTTCTGTGTATATGTGTTTTGTGTGTATATATGTGTGTATATATTTGTGTATATGTGTATATATGTGTGTTTGTGTATATATGTGGTTTTGCGCATGCATTGTAATGTATTCTTTTTTTGGCTTTTAAAGTCTCCCCTGCTGTGTTTTCCAGTGTTTTTATGAGTGACGGTCACTCGTCCAAATTTTGTGTCCGTTCGTCCAGTGGTTTTTGAGTTATGTTAATTCCACAAACGAACATTACATTTTTATATAGATTTTTTAGCTTATTTTTAAAAATTTACCAGCCATTTTTTGTTTCAATTTCCAATTTTTGGTAGGACTCTTATTTTACCCAAGAGCTTTTCTCCTCACCAGAGACTAAAACATTCAAAGCTAATCCAGGATCCATTCGCACTTCCTGATTTGGACAATGGACTTCTCTGAGGCTCCGCCCCCAACAGCTGATTGGCTCTCCCCAGGACCAGCCCCCTCAGTCTCCGCCCCTCTACCAGGGAATCCCCACCTGGAGGTGGTGACATCATCACAGTGCCAGCCAATCAAGACGCTGCTCCAAGCCAGCCCTCTGAACAGAGCGGGCAGAGTGGAAAATTTGAATGGCTGCCAATTGTATAAAATCTCATGTTTATGTATTTCACAAAGTCTAACATTTTGCTCACCTCAGATTCAAAATATTTCAATTTGATCTGTTGCCGACCAGCAGTATAAAACATTTCTCAGTATTAGGGGTATACTTTAAATATATATATATATATATATTATTTAGAAGTTTTATATACCGGTCTTCTCACCTCGAAGGAGGGACTCAGGCAAAAAAAGTCAATGGGATTTTGGCCTGCATCAATAGGAGCATAGTGTCTAGATCTAAGGAAGTCATGCTACCCCTCTATTCTGCTTTGGTTAGACCCCTACCTGGAATATTGTGTCCAATTCTGGGCACCACAATTCAAGAGAGATATTGACAAGCTGGAATGTGTCCAGAGGAGGGCGACTAAAATGATCAAGGGTCTGGAGAACAAACCCTATGAGGAGCGGCTTAGGGAACTGGGCATGTTTAGCCTGAAGAAGAGAAGGCTGAGAGGGGATATGATAGCCATGTATAAATATGTGAGAGGAAGCCACAGGGAGGAGGGAGCAAGCTTGTTTTCTGCTTCCCTGGAGACTAGGACGCAAGGGAACAATGGCTTCGAACTACAAGAGAGGAGATTCCATCTGAACATGAGGAAGAACTTCCTGACTGTGAGAGCCGTTCAGCAGTGGAACTCTCTGCGCCGGAGTGTGATGGAGGCTCCTTCTTTGGAAGCTTTTAAACAGAGGCTGGATGGCCATCTGTCAGGAGTGATTTGAATGCAATATTCCTGCTTCTTGGCAGAATGGGGTTGGACTGGATGGCCCATGAGGACTCTTCCAACTCTTTGATTCTATGGTTCACAACATGTGTTCATATACAATAATATACAAAACAGCACAATGCATCATCATTATACATTAAAATATCAGTACAATAAAAACATCATCATCACATTACACAAGTCAAGTCGTCAGTACAGTCATAATTCGTCGCCCTCCTTCCATGTGGACAAGGGTTATTGACTCAATCCTGAAATGCCAAGTTCCAAAGCCAAGTTTTTATTAGTTTCCTAAAGGTCAGGAGGGAAGGCGCAGATCTAATCTCTAGTGGGATTTCCAAAGCCGAGGGGCCACCACCGAGAAGGCCCCGTCCCGTTCCCACCAGACGTGATTGCGAAGGAAGTGGGACCGAGAGCAGGGCCCCTTTGGAAGATCTTAATAACCTTGATGGTTCATAGGGGAGAATCCGTTTGGACAGGTAAACTGGGTCAGAGCTGTTTAGGGATTTATAGGTCAAAACCAGCACTTTGAATTGTGCTCGGAAGCTAATCGGCAGCCAGTGGAGCTGGCGTAACATGGGGGTCGTATGGTCTCTGTACCCCATATTTTGTGAATTTGGGGGGAAATAAATCCTGATAACAATGTACCACACTCGCAGTTCATACATTTTTTGTATTCCTCAGTTGTTTTCCAATTTTAAGTGCAGATGGATGGTGGACGGTGGTCCCTGCTCTCGTCACATCTAGGATACTCTACTGCAACGCACTCTACGTGTGTTTGCCTTTGAAGACTGCTTGGAAGCTTCAAATAGTCCAATGAGAGGCAGCCAGGTTAATAACTGGGGCGGCATATAGGGAGCACACAACTCCCATGTTACGCCAGCTCCACTGGCTGCCTGTTTGCTACCGGTGTGCTGTCACTTCCTGACTGTGGGAGCCGTTCAGCAGTGGAACTCTCTGCCCCGGAGTGTGGTGGAGGCTCCTTCTTTGGAAGCTTTTAAACAGAGGCTGGATGGCCATCTGTCAGGGGTGATTTGAATGCAATATTCCTGCTTCTTGGCAGAATGGGGTTGGACTGGATGGCCCATGAGGTCTCTTCCAACTCTTTGATTCTATGATTCTATGACTGACAAGTGAGGCCTATATAACTGAGGAGACATGAAGAGTTTCCCGCTCTTTTTCGAGGCCCCGCCCCGGAAACCGCTGTTTGTTTTTTCCCCTCGCGAGCTCTGACGTGGCCCTGTCAATCAGGAAGCTATAGCCCCGCCCACTCACTAGCCTCGCTCAATGAGGAATCCATAACTCCGCCCACTCAGTAGGAAGCGATGGCCCCGCCCACTCAGTAGCCTCGCTCAACAACGAAGCCATAACCCCGCCCCCTTCCCTATCAATCAGGAAGATATAGCCCCGCCCACTCAGTAGCTTCGCTCAATAACGAAGCTATAACCCCGCCCCCTTCCCTGTCAATCAGGAAGATATAGCCCCGCCCACTTAGTAGCCTCGCTCAATAACGAAGTCATAACCCCGCCCCCTTCCCTGTCAATCAGGAAGATATAGCCCCGCCCACTCAGTAGCCTCGCTCAATAACAAAGCCATAACCCCGCCCCCTTCCCTGTCAATCAGGAAGATATAGCCCCGCCCACTCAATAGCCTCGCTCAATAACGAAGCTATAACCCCGCCCCTTCCCTGTCAATCAGGAAGCTATAGCCCCGCCCACTCAGTAGCCTCGCTCAATAACGAAGCCAAAACCCCGCCCCCTTCCCTGTCAATCAGGATGGTATAGCCCCGCCCACTCAGTGGCCTCGCTCAATGAGGAATCCATAACTCCGCCCACTACCTCCCGCTTGTCAATCAGGAAGCGCTGGCCCCGCCCACTCAATAGCCTCGCTCAATGACGAAGCTGTAACCCCTCCCCCATCCTTGGCACCAACGGTCGCTCTGCTCTTTGGGGTGTGACCACGCCCCCTCCGAATTCCCAGCCATCCCATTGGCTCTCCGAAAGGCCCTCGCGCTCCTCCCTTAAAGTTTCCCCGTTGCCCGTGGCAACGTTGATGGGTGGAAGGAAGCAAGAGTTTGGGGAGTTGTAGTTGGGAAGGGAGATCAAGGGCGAAGTTGGGAGACGGGAAAAGGTGTGTCTGGAGGAGGGGGAAAGTATTTTTTGGGGGGTTGGGGGGAAATTATGGGATGGGGGAATGAAACAGAAGGACAGACTGGAAATGGGGGACGACGGTGGCTCGCAAGGGACAATTCAGAGCCAGTGTGAGAGTTTCAGCTGAGAAAAGTGACTTCTTTGGATGATAATTCCCAGAATCCCCCAACCAGCAGTGTAGTGGCTTGGTTAGTCAGGGGATTCTGGGATTTGGAATCCCAAAAAAGCCACTTTCCCAAGGTTTAGGTCAGGCTTAGGCCAACTTGGGCCCTCCAGGTGTTTTGGACTTCAACTCCCACAATTCCTAACAGCCGATAGGCTGTTAGGAATTGTGGGAGTTGAAGTCCAAAACACCTGGAGGGCCCAAGTTGGCCCAAGGCTGAGCCAGGCAATTATTAGACTTTACTGATGGAAAAGAATAATTGTAGATTATCTATTATTTATTTATGTATTATTTATTTATTTACGACATTTATATGCCGCCCTTTTCACCCCGAAGGGGACTGAGAGCAGCTTACAAGTTATATGTACATACAATATATTATAATATTAGCATAGCATAATATTAGTCTTATTGTACTGTACCACTATACTGCAATATTATTAGTAATATTACCTGTAATATAAAATGTATAATTATTACATCGTGTTATTATTAATATTATGTCGTATTACATTATAATGTTGTCAATACTATATATATTATATAATTATTATATTGTGTTAATATTAGTATTATATTGCTTTACATTACAGCATTACTATCAATATTATATGTGTATACAATATATTATATGATTAGCCTCTCACAATATTAGTATTATGTATTACTATACTGTACTATACCACTATACTGCAATATTATTAGTAGTATTGCATGTAATGTAATATAAAATAAATTATTATTATATTGTATTATTATTAATATTACATTGTATTACATTATAATATTGTCAATATTATATGTGTATACAAGATATTATTACCTAGCACAATATAAGCACAGCACAATATTAGTATTATATATTACTATACTGTACTATACCACTATATTGCAATATTGTTAGTAAGATTGCTGTGTAATATAAAATATATAATTCTTATACTGTATTATTATTAATATTATATTGTATTACATTATAATATTGTCAATATTATAGCCTAGCACAATATTAGTATTATAGATTACTATACTGTACTATACCACTATACTGCAATATTATAAGTAATATTGCATGTAATATAAAATATATAACTTTTATATTGTATTATTATTAATATTACATTGTATTACATTATAATACTGTCAATATTATATGTATGTACAATATATTATTAGCACAGCACAATATTAGCATTATATATTACTATACTGTACTATACCACTATTCTGCAATATTATTAGCAATATTGCATGTAATGTAAAATATATAATCATTATATTGTATTATTATTATATTGTATTACATTGTAATATTGTCAATATTATATGTGTATATAATATATTATTAGCACAGCACAATATTAGTATTATATATTGTTATACTGTACTATACCACTATGCTGCCATATTATTAGTAATATTACATGTAATATGAAATATATAATTATTATATTGTATCATTATTATATTGTATTACATTACCAGGCATTGAATGTTTGCCTTTCCTGTTTGGAATCCGCCCTGAGTCCCTTCGGAGAGATAGAGTGGAATATAAATATTTATTATTATTATTATTATTATTATTATTATTATACATCATAATATTATATCAATATTATATGTGTATACAATATATTATATATTATATATACAATATATTATATTATTAGCACAGCTCAATACTAGTATAATATATTACTATACTGTACTATACCACTATACTGCAATATTATTAGTAATATTGCATGTAATATAAAATATATAATTATTATTTTGTATTATTTGATTATATTGTATTACATTATAGTATTATTATCAATATTATATGTGTATACAATATATCATATTATTAGCACAACACAATATTAGTATTATATATTACTATTATATATTGTACTATACCACTAGACCAGGGGTCCTCAAACTTTTTAAACAGAGGGCCAGGTCACAGTCCCTCAAACTGTTGGAGGGCCGGATTACAATTTGAAAAAAGAAAAACAAAACATGAATGAATTCCTATGAACACTGCACATATCTTATTTGTAGTGCAAAAAACACTTATAAACAATACAATAATTAAAACGAACAATTTTAAGAAATATAAACATTAGTATTTTAGTAGGAAGTGTGGGTTTCGTTTTGGCTGATGAGATAAGATTGTTGTTGTTGTGTATTTTCAAGTTGTCTTAGGTTGACCCTGAGTGAGGGCTGGATAAATGACCTTGGAGGGCCGTATCTGGCCCTCGGGCTTTAGTTTGAGGACCCCTGCACTAGATTGTAGTATTATTAGTAGTATTACATATACTAAATATATATATATAATTATTATCTTGTATTATTATTCGGTGTTTTTTTTTTGTCGTGTCAGGAGCAAGTCACTTCTGGTGTGAGAGAATTGGCCGTCTGCAAGGACGTTGCCCAGGGGACGCCCGGATGATTTGATGTTTTTATCATCCTTGTGGGAGGCTTCTCTCATGTCCCCGCATGAGGAGCTGGAGCTGATAGAGGGAGCTCATCTGCCTCTCCCCGGATTCGAACCTGCGACCTGTCGGTCTTCAATCCTGCCGGCAAAGGGGTTTAACCCACTGCGCCACTGGGAGCTCCATTATTAGTATTATATTGTATTACATTATAATATTATTATCAATATTATATGTGTGTGTATGTATATGTGAATCTACCCTACTGAACAATTTCAGCAAGAAAGTAGCTTGAGGAGATGCCAGGGAACGCATTATTTATTATCTCACTATTATATTATTACACTATACGCGTTTTGCTAGAGCAGGCATGGGCAAAGTTGGGCCCTCCTCCAGGTGTTTTGGACTTCAGCTCCCACAATTCCTAACAGCCTACCGGCTGTTAGGAATTGTGGGAGCTGAAGTCCAAAACACCTGGAGGAGGGCCCAACTTTGCCCATGCCTGCTGTACATGCTGGAGTTGTGGAGTCTTTGTGCCAAATTTGGTACTCATCGTGTCAACTTTCCTAATACAAATGGCTTCTTGCAGGATCCAGCGGTGAAAGATGAGCGCTCGGCGGCGCGGTGCGTCTGGCGACAAGAAAGGTCGGCGGAGCCGTGGGCCGACCCCACCTGCGCCAAAGCCTGAGACCCCCCTGCCAACCTCCACCCCTGAAGAAGCCACTGGTATTTTCACAGAAGTGTTTTTGTAAATTGAGGCTCGGGGATCCCAGTCCTTCTGCCACTTCTCTGCTGGCTTAGATCCCTTGCCCAGGGAGCCTTTGACGCTTTTGACAAGGCTTTTGGAGTGAGAGGGAGCTCTTTTAGACACTGCGTGGGTAGGCTCCCTTTTTAGGCAAGGCTCTGTGTCCTTTGTGCTCACCAAAGCTGCCCAGATTTGGCTTGATTTTGTGACCCGAGCGACCGAAAGTGACCGAAGGCTAAAGCTGGCCAACGTTGCCCATGTCAGCCTGCGTTTTGAATGAATTTGCTATCCACAGAAGGGAGAAGCCTGGGCTTTTTGAGCATCCCTCCCTTCCCCACCACAACAAGTCCCGCTCAGCCCCAAACTGTCGTTTGACATTTCTCACACCTTCAATCAAACCTGCTTTGCTAGGCACAAAGACTAAGGCAGGCTTTTAAAAAGAAAGAAAAGGAAGAAAGAAAGGAAGCCGAGCTCCTTAGAGTGCTGAATTTCATGTCCATTATTAAAGCTTTCATTTTCTGTATGTGTGAGAGGTGTGAGCTTAAAAGCACAGAGCACACACAGGCCTTTTTACGGGAATGGTAGCAAGCAGGTGGGTGGTCGCTGGAGAATTTTGGGAAACTATTGCTGAGACGTGGGTTCTTTATCCTGAGACCTGTCTCTGTCTTCTCGGTGATTTCTTCCCCGCCTACGGGCACAGGAGGGACTTAGGCTATCTCTGTCAACTTTGTAGAAAGTCCCTTTATCTTGTTCTCAAAGGCTTTCATGGTCAGAATCACTGGATTGCTGTGAGTTTTCCAGGCTGTATGGCCATGTTCCAGAAGCATTCTCTCCTGACATTTCGCCCACATCTATGACAGGCATCCTCAGAGATTTAGGGGTCTGTTGGGAAGTAAACAAGTGGAGTTTATATATCTGTAGAATGTTTAGGGTGGGAGAAAATGTTGGAGTATGTAGAAATCAGTTAGCATGTGTGTGTCAACTTTAAAATAAGATTTATTTATTTATCATGTCAGGAGCAAACCAAACAGTTGTATTGCATTTTTTAACAAACAAACAAACAAAAGACAAAGTTCACAAGCTTGGTAGTTGATTAAATGTCCTTTGAGCAGTAGCTGGCCACTTGGAGTGCCTCTGGTGTTACTATAAGAAGGTCCTCCATTGTGCATGTAGCTGGGCTCAGGTTGCATTGCAGCAGGTGGTCTGTAGTTTGCTTTTCTCCACACTCACATGTTGTGGATTCCACTTTGTAGCCCCATTTCTTAAGGTTGGCTCTGCATCTCGTGGTGCCAGAACACAGTCTGCTCAGCGCCTTCCAAGTCGCCCAGTTTTCTGTGTGCCCAGGGGGGAGTCTCTCATTTGATATCAGCCATTGGTTGAGGTTCTGGATTTGAGCCTGCCACTTTTGGACTCTCACTTGCTGAGGTGTTCCAGCGAGTGTCTCTGTAGATCCTAGAAAACTATTTCTTGATTTAAGTCATTGATGTGCTGGCTGATACCCAAACAGGGGATGAGCTGGAGATGCATGAAATAAAATAAGATGCATGAAGCTGATTGGCCTGGGAGCTAGCTGAGCCTGGAACTTTTGTTTACTGTTAATTTTTTACACCTGGGATGTGCAGATGCTTGCAGGGAAGCAGAGAGAAGCAGAGAGAGTGATGGTTTTGAGTGTACTCTTGCTTCATATGCTGCTGATGGAAGTTTCTCCACATGGACAAAGGAAGACCATTTTAAATCACTCTAAAAGGACATTATGTCAGTCGATGCAACTGGTCACATGATTGTTAACATGCCATTCCAAATTATGAAGAGTAGACTACTTGGTCTTTGTTGATAATCTGCATGGCATTTTTTTTTTCCTCTGGCAAGACAGTGTGTGGATTGATCAAACGTGAACTACACGTGCATGATTTTCATTTTGTCACAGAAAGAACTCTTGTCTGCTTGAGGCAAGTGTGAATGTTGTAAATGGCCACCTTGCTTAGCGTTGAATGGCTTTGCAGCTTCAAAGCCTGGCTGATTGTTGCCTGGGGGAATCCTTTGTTGAGAGGTGTTACCTGGCCCTGATTGTTTCATGCCTGGAATTCCCCTCCTTTTTTAGTGTTGCTCTTTATTAACTATCCTGATTTTAGAGTTTTTAAGGAACTGTATGAAGGGGTTGTGGCATTGGGAGAGTTGAGAACCCCTGCTTTTACAGAAATTGACCTGGATGACCAGAGGCATTTCTATTTCCAACCCTCCTCTTGCCAGAATGGATTTTGTGCTTTCAGAAGTCTCTCTTTCCTCTCTCCCTCCCTATGTCTGGACCCCTAGTATTTTCAGTCCTTTTATATCTGGGGAGGAAAGTGTCACCATCGACAACTTTCAGCCCCAAATGTGTATCTTAACCAGTCCCGTGAGTTTTCCGCGTTGCCTTCCTCCGGCATGTTACCACAGTAACCCTTTGGGATTTCCAGCGGCAGCTTTTCAAAGCTCCGACTCACTCTCCCATCCTGGCAGTCATTGGTGCCTAATGTAACGTGTACAGAACCCCTCCACTCCAATCCCATCTGCCACAACAGGCGGGGAAATGACATCCCCTGTCAGGCGGCTGCACGCCGTCTGAATTGGGAAGTACAGGCCTGGTGAGCACCCCGCAAGCCAAAGCCACAGGAGGGTTTCATTTCAGCAAAGCGCAGGGGGTTTGATTATGGAACAGGGAGTGTGGGAAGGGAGGGGAGATGAAAGGAGAAATCTGACTGCTAGCACTTGGGTGGAAGCACGGGGAGACCCCCCTGAAGTTTCCTATTTGGGGGAAGGAGGCAGTCTGTTGTTCTGGCCTCTCGTTCTGTCTGTCCATTCCGTTTTGCATGTGTCTGTGAGAGAGCGAGAAAGAAAGAGAGAAGAGTGTTTTGCATGCTGACTTATTTACTTATATCATAGCTCACTTGTTTTGAGGGCTAAGGAAGGGAGGAAGCCCAGCTGGTGAGCAGTTCAGCACTTTAAATGCTGATTAAAATCTCACATGATCGGAATGGAATAGGACGGGAAGTCTGCACGAAAGATAACTACAACCCAGGAGGTTTTTAAAATGAGGATGCTGTTTGTCCCGCTGAAGAAACCAAGCACGACTTCCTTCCAGCAGCTGTAGGGAGCTGAGAAGAGGGGTCAAGAAGCTGATGGGGCTCCGTCAGGCCAGTGACAAGGGCTCCTTTATAAATAAATACATAAATAAACTTTATTTATACCCCGCCACCATCTCCCCAACGGGGACTCGGGGCGGCTTACATGAGGCCAAGCCCAAACAACAAATTACAACAAAATTAAAATCAACACACCAGCAAAAACAGTAAAAGACAGACATATAAATAGCAATAATTTTAAAAAAGCAATATACAAATACAATATCCACAGTCATAATGACAATGAGCGGGCCGCGTGTACAAGATAAAATGTTAAAAACTCAGGGTGAGATAATAGGAGTAGGTTATTTGCGAGGGAGAGCTTGTATAAACATGGGTTGAACAAGGCCTTTATATAGTGGGGGGAGAGTGTATTCCAAGGACACGAACGTTGAGGGGAGCAATAGTATAAGACTGCGTGGTTGCTTTCTTCCAAATCAGGATGAGAGGCTGCTTGTAATCGTGCCTCATTGTGGTGTAAGGTGTAATAGGTGTGTGCCGTTGAGTTCAGTTGCAAGACCTGCTTACAGTTTCCTGGGGCTTCCAGTTCACCAGGGCTCCCAACAGTGTGGCTTGCTTGTAGTTTCCCAAACCTCCCAGGGCGCTTCCAGACAGCACTAAATCACGAATTTTAAGCAGCGGCAAAAAATCCTGGGACTTCTGAAGAGGTCCACATACAGACCTGTTGGTCCCTAGATTTCTGCCTCTGTTGTCTCTGTTGGTGCTTTGTTGTGAGATTTAGAGACTCCCAAGATGTCTGCTGTGGAACTTCCTCCAGAAACTTGGGCAGTTAAAAAAAAACTTCCAAGATATGGATATAGATTCATAGAATTGGAAGAGACCTGATGGGCCATCCAGTCCAACCCCCTGCCAAGAAGCAGGAATATTGCATTCAAAGCACCCCCGATAGATGGCCATCCAGCCTCTGTTTAAAAGCCTCCAAAGAAGGAGCCTCCACTATACTCTGTGGCAGAGAGTTCCACTGCTGAACAGCTCTCACAGTCAGGAAGTTCTTCCCCATATTCAGATGGAATCTCCTTTCTTGTAGTTCCATGTCCTAGTCTCTAGAGACAGAAATGAGGTGAAATCTTCTGAATAGGGGCACAGGCAGCAAAACAGACACTTGTAGGTAGGTAGGTAGATGCTGGAATTACACTTCAAATGTACCTGTTCCAACTTACATACATACACAAACGCCACTTTCACCTTTTTGCCCATGTCCCTGCATCATTTCCAATTTTAACTTTATATTTGGCCTTCCCACTGTTTTTAATTGTGTGTTGTTTTATTGTTAATTGTTGCATATTTTATTGTCTATGTTTTTTTAAAAAAATTAATTGCTTGTATTGTTGTTATTATTGCTTGTATTGTTGTATTTGGGCTCGGCCTCTTGTAAGCCGCACTGAGTCCCTTGGGGAGATGGTAGCGGGGTACATATAAAGTGTTATTGTTGTTGTTGTTGTTGTTATTATTATTATTATTCAACTTAAGAACAAACCTATGGAAGCTATGTTATGTTGTCAAAGGCTATCTTGTTCGTAACTTGGGTACTGCTGTATTGGGAAGGAGGTCACATAGAAAAAGAATACTCAGAAGTGGTGGCCCGTGAACCAGAGCTGGCTGTTGGCCCCAGCAAGTCTCCACAAAAGAATGAAACAGTTGTAGTCAAGGGGCTCAAATATGATACTAGTCCCTGGCACATGGGGGAGATTGCTCCCCCCCCCCCCCCATTTGCTAGCTTAAGATGTTCTGAGGTAGAATGTGAAGTTTTCTGCTGCTCTGGGGGCTAGAACATGAGCCAGTGATTAATATTGCAAGAAAAGAAATGCTACATGAACATTAGAAAAACATCCTGACAGTAGGAGCTGTAGAGAGTGGAGTAGAAGGTCTCAAGGGCTGGTGGACTTTCCATCTTAGGAGGCTTTTAACTCGAGGTGGGATGGCTACGAGGAGTGCTTTTCCTGTGATTTCCCACGTGGCAGGGGTTGGAATAGATAGCCTCGAGATCCTTTCCAAACCAATAATTCTAGGGGTTGAAGACTGAATTCTGTGTTAAGTGTCCCCACTCTTTCTTCCCCTAATCCCATCACTGAAGAGTGAGCAGGCTGAAGGCTGCTGTGTCTTTTCCTGCAGGATATTGGGAAGGTCCCAGCTCTTTGCACATATTTGTACCTCAGAAGGTTCTTTGTCTGGTTCCACATGAGAACCATCTGGTTGTATTGCCCAGGAGAACTTGGGGGAACAAAACCAACTCCTCAAAGTTTCTAAGGGGCAATCTGGACCTGTTCGGGGCAATTTGAGGCTGAACATTGTCTCCTTGGGTTTTGGCCCAGTGTCTTATTTTTGTCACATAAGAGATTTGCTTTCGAGGGAAGTGTGGAGAGCTCTGAGTACATTCCTCCGGGCTGCTTGGACCAGTGGAGTTCCCTGAGAACTGTGCTGGAAGAGATGCTGCATGGAGAGCTCTGGTGGCTATATAAAGTGAGATGTGATTTCTTTCCTCTCACTGGTGCACACACTTTGTGGGGTAAAATGACAGCCCCTTACTTTATGCATGAATGGAGCAGACACTCCATCTATCCCTGAGCAGCTAGTTGGAAGCAGGACACAAATCCAAAAAGGGGCAGCATGGCAGCTTCCCATTTCTTCTTCATCTGATGGGGCTCATATCAGCAACAGCAACAGAAGGAAGGCTGGTGGCGAGCGGGAGAAAGACAGAAGGGAGGAAGGGACCTTGTCTGTCATACAACAATAGCAGGTGACCACCGTCAGATGGCCGAGAGGAGAGGGAGGAGGAGGATGACAGGACGGTTTCCATCTTCTCAAGCTGCATTTGGTGAATAATTAAGATTTTGGTTCATATATTTAAAAAAAGCTCTGTGTATGCTAAGATACATAAAAACGTGTTTCTTTGAGAGAGGTTCGCAGCTTCCTGGGGAGACCTTCTGGAGAGGGTTGGCTTTGCAGGTCTGGGCTGAAGAAGCCTTCCTCATGCAAAGAGGTGGAGCAGACCTTGAGGGTCAACTCCAGACCTGAGGATGTGAGGCAGGGATGGATCTCTGTGGCCATTTAGACATAATTGGACAGCCCCTCCCATCATGTTTCACATAGCCTGTACTGGCCAAGACTGGTAGACCCCAAACACTTCATCCTTCACTCAAGCTAGAGTGTAAGCTTTCTGCCTTCCCATCACAGCAAACCGGCGAGCCATAAGGTCTTTTAGTCTAACGCAGCTAGTCTTCCACAGTTGTCCTGAAGGGGAGATGTGTCTTTTCCTATCTCACTCTTTGCTGGCTGAGTCTGAGCTTTCTGGAGCAGAAGTTCCTTTTTTATCCAGCTTGACTATATTGACCTGGTTTCCCAAATGGTGAGAGCCAGCAATAATTTCTCCCTTGATGCTTTTTGAGCAATTTTAATCTTGTGGATGAGAACCTCTGCACTTTGCCAATAGAGGTGGCGTTGCCCAGGGCATAGGTAAGAGAAGGGTTTGGGGTGCTATTGAGGGCAACACAGGGTGAGTCAAGACCAGTTAGAGCCCCCTAAGGCTCCCACATGTTATATTACTACGAGTCTTCATATTTAAGGATGTTTTAATTGTTATGAGTGGGAAAAGTAACTTGCCATCCCATTGCAAGTATCTGCAAGTAGGAGGCAAAATTAAGCACAACCTACCAACCAAATCGAGAAAACCAAAGTGTGTTTCCAGCAGTCATCAGCCAATCCCTCTGCAATGCCAAAAATACAGCTTCGTGGTGTAACATTAGAAAATGATGACCATTTCCACTCCCTTGGCAGCCACCTCTCCAGAAAAGTCAACACTGACACAACACTACCTGAGCTCTGCGAGTGCAGCATTTTTCCAAATGAGAGTGTTTGAGGATTGGGACATCTGTAGGGATATCAAGGTGCTTGTTTATAAAGCTATTGTCTTTCCAACCCTGCTATGTGCCTACAAAACGTGGTCTACAGACGTCACACTCAACTCCTGGAATGATTCCATCAGCGTTGTCTCTGAAAAATCCTACAAATTTCTTGGAAAGAAGACAGGTGGACAAAGGTCAACATGCTGGAAAAAGAAAAGAACACCAGCATTGAAGCAGTGCTCATACTCCATCAACTCCACTGGACTGGCCACGTTGTCCAAATGCCCGATCACCATCTCCCAAAGCAGTTACTATACTCCCAACTCAAGAGCGGGAAACGTAATATTGGTGGGCAGGAAAAGAGATTTAAAGATGTAATTAAAGCCAACCTAAAAAATGATGGCATAGACACTGAGAACTGGAAAGCCCTGGCCCTTGAGTGCTCTGACTGGATATCAGTTGTGACCAGCAGTGCTGCAGAATTCGAAGAGGCATGAATGGAGGGCAAAGGGGAGAAACATGCTAAGAGGATGGCATGTCAAGCCAACCCTGATCAGGACCGCCTTCTACCTGGAAACCAATGTCCTCACTTCAGGAGAACATGCGGATCAAGAATAGGGCTCCACAGCCACCTACGAACACTACACTTGGAGGACCATCATCCTTGGGCTACAAGGGATCACCTAAGTAAGTACCTGCCAATGTTGAGCACTCCCTACCTGAAAAAGAGTGCCAGGATCCCTGTCTGCAGATGTGGTTGAACTACCAATTTGATGGCTGCGGAATACATGAACATTGTTTTCCACACATCTGAAGCGTAACAGGTGGAAAGAAGCTGGGCTCATTCAAGAGAATGTTCTGGTTTCTGCCCTATTTGGATTTTTTTGCCTCTGGCGTTGAAACGTCTCTGGCCGGCCAGCCTGCCCGCCTGCCTCCCCTCCTCGACAAGGTCTCCTTTGCCGTCTTCGCAGAAGAAAGGCGGGGGACAGCGATGGAGGAATAAACCCTTCTCAAACTGCCGCTTTCAATAAGTATTAAACGTTTTAGTGCATGACAACTTCTGACACACAAGCAGGTTTACGGGGAAATTAATTGTAATTTGGTTTGACAACTCCAAATGTTCCGAAAAAGAGCTAGATGCAGCCTCTTAAAATGTACAAGGTTACAAGGAAAATTAAAAATACCTTTTGGGCTCTTTTGATTTGCCAGTCAGGATCTGTGTTGAGTCATAATTTCAAAAAGACACACGGGGATCCAAAGGGGGGAAAAAGATCCCCACCATTAAAAAGAAAGTTCATAATTTCCTTGAATCTGGGAGAGGAATTGTAGTTCGGAGTGGCACCAGCATTCTTTGGGAGTTAAGACTTTGTAAAACGGTAACTTCCTGGATCCCATAGCAGTGAGCCATGGCAATGTATTCATTGATTGATTGAAAACATTTATATTCCGTCCTTCTCACCCTGAAAGGGACTCAGGGCGGAGCGCAACATATAAATGGCAAACATTCAGTGCCGGGACATGAATAAACTATATACATACATAAACATTAAAATCAGTTATCTCAGTGTTAAAATCCACTGTTCAAAACTGTCTCAATCATCTGCAATAAACCTAGTTGGCATGGTAAGTTTCCTATTATTGCCCTTTTGTACTGTCCCAAAGGCTTGGTCCCACAGCCACATTTTTGCCATCTTTTTGAAGGACAGGAGTGTCACGTTGCCAGGGCTCTACCTTGTTTAGGTAGAGATGAATCAAACTCCCAGTTTTAACAAACAGTTTAATTAAAACAGCACTTACTTGCTGGCTGTTTTTATAATCCAAAATATAAAACACAAAGATAGCACGCAGCTATAGAATAAACAAAAACTGAGAACAAAAATAACTTCGTAGTCGAAAGGGTCCAGTCCAATGGTCAAATGCCGAGATTTCAATAAACAAAGTCCAGGGATCAAGAGTCTATACTGTAGTCAAAAGCCAGTCCAAAGGTTCAAGATTCCAGGATTCCAAGATTACAGGAGACAGGTCAGGATACCGAAAAATCCAACAGACCTAGGGGAAAAACTAACAGAATCCACCACCAAAATACAACAGATACTTGTCTCCCAAAGATCAGTCCCAAGGTTAGCTCCTTAAATCCAGTAACACCCAGCTGCAACCCATCTCCTGCACACCTCCACCCCTAATTGCTTTCACCCATGAACTACCATTTACAGATCACCAAACCCTCTTGAACTAATACTCACATTAACCCTTCCATCACCAACCACCATCAACTGCAGACCATATGACAGGGGGGGGGGGGGGGGCTGATCTAATCCCACCAGGAAGGAAGTTCCATAGCCAAGGGGCAATTACTGAGAAGGCCCTCTCTCTTGTCCCTGCCAATCATGCCTGTTACAATTGCGGGACTGAGAATGGGGCCTCCCCGGAGTATCTTAGTTTCTGCAGTGGTTCGTAGACAGAGATGCATTCGGACAGGTAAACTGGGCTGGGGCCGTTTAGGGCTTTATAGGCTAAAGCTAGCACTTTGAATTGTGCTCTGTAACAAACTGGCAACCAGTAGAGCTGACATAACATGGGAGTTGTGTGCTCCCTGTATAGCACCCCAGTTAGAAATCTGGCTGCCTCTCGTTGGATTGTTTGAAGCTTCCAAACTGTCTTCAAAGGCAACTCCATGTAGAGTGTGTTGCAGTAGTCTAGCTTTGATGTAACGAGAGTGTGGACCACCGTAGCGAAGTCTGACTTCCCAAGGTATGGGCGCAACTGGCACACAAGTTATTGTGCGAAAGCTCCCCTGGCTAATGCCGAAACCTGGGATTCCAGTCTCAGTGATGTGAAACTGCATTAATTTTACAGTATAGATTTAAAGTGGTGTGAAACTGCATTAATTCTACTGTGTAGATTTCCCAAATACATTTTCATCCCTACTGCACATAGAATAGCTGTACTTTTTGTGGAGACAGATTTCCTCCCCCCCCCCCCCCCCACCCGTCCTGGAACTCCCACCATTCAGCTTCATTGGATAACTATGATTTCTAGCAAGAGATGCAGGCGCTATCAAATGGATGCACTCCTTTTTTGAAATTTCGGTTTTGAAAAAAAAAATTCACAGCTGAAAATGACACAGGTGGCCAAGCATCATCAGAATGGTTATTACTGTGGAAGAACACATAGAGCAGGAGAGGATGCAGCAGTTTGCTTTTCCCTGAGTCTGCTGGGAAGGGCAAGGTTCTACCCCGTCTCTCTACTTCTCTCTGATGAATGAGTTGAACGCAAACTCCTTTTGTGCTTTAAACTCAGTTTGTAGCAATTGAACTAAGCTGAAGTGCAAACAGGAGAGAGAAGCCTGTTGAAAAAAAGTGGGACAGTAGAGGACTGATAGGTCTGTCTCTGTCGAATCAGGAGAACAGGAGGGTTTGCTACGTTCTTTTTGGGCCTTTCTTGATGCCCTGCCCGAAATATCCCACCTATCTATTGTAGAACTTCAGATCAGGATGATTGGTTCTTCTAGAGGGGGCACAAAGATCCTGAGGTGGACTCCTGATGGATACTTTCCCATTTCAAGCTACCCCATGACTCTAAATAGGCAAAACCTGAGGTGTGGGATCTGCTGGATGAAGTTGGATTGTTTCATGTATGTGCCGCCACGCTTGGCGATAGCCTACCCCGCTGGATGCTTTGAGCCACAAATCTAGATAGCATTTCAAGCAGCTTTAAGACGTGATTGCAAAGCCCTAGTGGAGATGGCTTGTTTTCCACTTCTCACTGGTGGCTGTGGTTTTAAGGGCAACGCGGGCACAAGATTTTGTGTGTGCATGAGTGTGAGATCTGTTTTGGAGGATTTCCATAGTAAGCTATTGTTCCCCGGATGCCAAGGGGACAGTCTGCCCTTGAGTAAAAGTTTAACCCCTGATCCCACACGTTCCTGCATTGCGGGTTAGTGAAATTACTCCAAAGCTGAAAAATAGCAATGAATTAATCTCCACTGTTGTGTGAAAAACAGATTACTGATTCAAACAAAGAGGGCGGGAGGGTTTCGAACGAGACATGAATGGTCACTGGGGCCACAGAAGCTGTGACAGGCATCTATTTCCAAGCTGAAAAAACTATAGGAGGCCTGCATCTCCATCCGAAATGACCGTCTCCTGTAAATGTAGAGTTTGGATTGAATACATGATGCAGCTGCTGGAAATCCAGCTCAGAATTGTCCATACCAGTCTTACCCATCTCAGCAGCCTCCAGAGCCATTGGACTGCAGTGTCTGTTGATGGTGACCAGGCATAGCTTTACACGTATAAGATACATGTGCCATTTGCACCCATTTCTAGAGGCTGTTGCACATCAGCAGGAAATTGCACCCATTCCTAGAGACTGTTGCACCTCAGCAGGAGTTCGCCTTGCTTACAGCACTCACCGAGAAACCAAACGTGGTAACAAACAGGTTTTTTTTTATAAAAACACATATAAAAAGGGCCAAAGGCACCTAAAGCAAATGGAAGGATAATAATCCAAGAGTTAATAAAGGAAGTAAGTTCCAAAGGCAATAGGTAAACCCAGAAAACTATGGTTAAAACATGAACATGAATCCAGGAAACAAGGAGCAAAACATGGCCATGAATTCAAAGGTTAATCCATAAAACAAGGAGAAAAACTTGAGCATGAATCTTGGTTCTTGAACTAAGGCATGAACTAGGAACTAGACAGAAGTTCCTCACTCCAGTAGCAACGTTGCTTGATCTAAAATCCTAACAGCTTTCTCACTAATTTAAGGAGTGCAAAACAAGAACACATTCCTTTGTCCTTGAAAAGCCTTCTTCTGCCTCTTTCTCACGGATTTTCCTGCACCTGAATCTCTGGCCCCTCAGAAGCAGCCTGGTATCTCTGTCTAAGCCAGCTGCTCCCTCGGATGAGCTAATGTTGTCCTCCTCTCCCTGCCTATTGGATTCCAAAACAGTTCCACTTTTACACTTTGTCTCAGCAACAGCATCTTGCTCCGAAACCCTCTCCATTCCCTCATCTACAGAACCATTTTGCTCTAAAACTCCCTCTGTTTGCTCACCTACAGAATCATCAGGCCTTGAACCCCCAAACCCCTCATCTTCGTATGACTAAACCACAACAGAGACACCGCATCTGGCCAGGATGACACATGCCTTTGTGACACCCTGTTTGGATTGTTGAAAGAAATTTCTTGTGGACCATACTTTGACAAATGTTTTAAGAGCTGAGCCAAAAAGCTTGAGCCAGATCGTTCACAGGGGCTATCTGAAGGGAGCACCCAGGCCGCTTGTTACAATGGCATCACTGGCAAATATTTCCAGATATTGTGCAACATGGTGATTATGACCTACAAAGCTGTGCAGTTCAGATTTTCTGAAGGACTGTTTTCTCCATATAAACATGCCCGTGAATGGTGATCTTCTAGCAGTCTCTTCTGTCCCCCATCTGATGGAAACATAGACACAGGACCTTCTTCGTAGAATCAAAGAGTTGAAAGAGACCTCATGGGCCATCCAGTCCAACCCCATTCTGCCAAGAAGCAGGAATATTGCATTCAAAGCACTCCTGACAGATGGCCATCCAGCCTTAGTTTAAAAGCTTCCAAAGAAGGAGCCTCCACCACACTCCGGGGCAGAGAGTTCCACTGCTGAATGGCTCTCACAGTCAGGAAGTTCTTCCTCACGTTCAGATGAAATCTCCTTTCTTTCCTTTCTTGTAGTTTCAAGCCTTTGTTCCGTGTCCTAGTCTCCAGGGAAGCAGAGAACAATCTTGCTCCCTCCTCCTCGTGGTAGCTTTCAGATTGTAGAACTCCCTTCGTAGAAATGCCAGGCTTTGCTATTGTTTTGAAAGCAAGTGACAAGTCTTGTTTTGTGTTAGGGACCAGTTGCAGATTTGTAATGTTATGTATTGTCTATATTTATTGGTTTTAGTTTATGTAAGCCACCTTGAGTCCTAAGGAGTGGGGAAAATGAAAAATAAATAAATATAGGAAGATGACAAGTTGAAAACATTGCTTTGGGGTGGCTCTATAAAACTGCTCAAATGAGGCAGATCCTTATAAAAGACTTGTCCGGAAGTCCCTTTGCTTTACCAGGATGGCCCTGACAACCCATGCAGTCCAAGCAGCTGTAAGGCTTGTGTGTGAGTAAAGCAGCCCGTGATTTGAGAAGTTGGCATTCATGAGTTACCCATGGCTTTGGAAAGTAGGTGTCTCAATTCCCCAGACCTGGGAGGGGCAGAACACCTCAGCCTTAGCTTGCCTGCACTCTAGCAGGTGTTTATGGGATTTGGATGTGATGTTAAGAGCCGCAGAGACATTTCTGGAGCTATAAAAATGAAGATGACCCAAGAAAATTACCCTTTCCTCTGCAAGTGATGATGGAATCCTTATGATGCACCTGAGATTGTGCCTGTGCCTGTGCCTGTTGCGCTAGAGATAGCAGAATGCATTTTTTTTCCGGTGCGGTGGTTTTCCTTGGCAGGTTCCCTGCTTATGATTGAATCCCCCCCCCCTTTTTACTTTCTGTTGGGGTGTAAGACGTTGCTGCAGATGACGTGGAAAGGGGAAGAGCTGTACTCTTTTCAATTGGCTAGGACATCTTTCCAGGTATCCCTTTGCTTAAGACCAGGCAGCTGGATAATCATGCAAAATGAGCAGAGCTTAATCAAACTGAAGACCTCTCGCAAGGTGGACAAAGCCCCTTAGAGCTCCTAAAGCTCCAGGCCTTTAAAAAATGAGAGAACAACTCACAAAATCTTATATAACCATGCCTGGAAAGAGATTAAGCATCTATTCAATGCTTGCTTAAAATACCAAAAGACCTCCAGAAAAACTAACACAAAATGGACTTCTGTGTGCTTCCAGATTGTGGCCATGATTGGTTTTTCACCAAATTATGCTAATGTTTTAACATTTGCCTACTACCCTGAGCAATTTCTCACCTCGACCCATTCATTCCCTTCCTGCACCATACTGGTTTGGAAATAATATATTGATCTGGGAAAGGTGGCCAACTTTCCAAAAGGCAGTGGAAGGTGTATTCGGCCCTTTTGAAGCCTTTGATTCTGTTGGAATTGACCTGAACTAATTGCAAGGCACAAAGAAGTGCTGTGAAAGGGATAAGCACCTGTACAGCACATTTTGTCCAGGACTATTGCTTGGCAGATGCCCCTGTCCTTGGTCCACTTCTGATTTGCGCCTTTTGCCTTTTGCCCTACCTTAGAAGATGTTCCTCCAGAACCAGTGGAAGAGAAGGAGGAGAGTGAGGAGGAGGTGATTAATCTCTGCAGCCCAGAAGAACAGGAGATAGATTTGGTAAGTTCTGGAGAGGCACCTTCTTGATCTTGCCCTGAGGAAGACTGCAGCAAGGAGGAGATGCTGGTGTCGCCAAAGCTGGGCACTTTTAATGGAGAGTGTTGAATGGTGACCCGCTCTTTGTTAAGCTTTAATCCAGTGTTTCTCAACCTGGGGATTGGGACCCCTGGGGGGTTGCGAGGGGGTGTCAGAGGGATCACCAAAGACCATCAGGAAACAGAGTATTTCCTGTTCATTATGGGGGTTCTGTGTGGGAAGTTTGGTCCTATTCTATCATTAGTGGTTTTAGAATGCTCTTTGAATGTAGATGAACTATAATTCCCAGCAACTAAAACTTCCAAATGTCAAGTCTCTTTTCCCCAAACTCCACCAGTGTTCACATTTGGGCATATTGAGTATCTGTGCCAAGTTCAGTCCAGATTCATCATTGTTTGAGTCCACAGTGCTCTCTGGATGTAGGTGAACTGCAACTCCCAAACTCAAGGTCAATGCCCACCAAACCCTTCCAGTATTTTCCATTGCTCATGGGAGTTCTGTGTGTCAAGTTTGGTTCAATTCCATTGTTGGTGGAGTTCGGAATGCCCTTTGATTGTAGGTGAACTATAAATACCAGCAACTACAACTACAACTGTTTTTATTTGTTTTTACTGTTTCATCTGATGTTATTTATGCTAAATGTTTTAATTGTTTTTATGTTATTGGGGGCATTGAATTGTGCTGTTTGTAAACCGCCCTGAGTTGCCCTCAGGTTGAGAAAGGTGGTATATAAATATGGTAAATAAATAAATAAATAAAATCCTATATGACAAAAATCAACCTCTGCAACCCCACCAGTATTCAAATTTGGTCGTATAGGGTATTTGTACCAAATTTGGTTCAGTGAATGATATTTATATGATGATTATTTACAGTATCAAAATTACAGTAGCAACGAAAATGTTATGTTTGGGGCTCACCACAACATAAGGAATTGTATTAAGGGTTTGAGGCATTAGGAAGGTTGAGAAACACTACTTTAAGGTCTTCTGGGTGGGGGACTAATGTGACTGCACCCATCCACAGCATCCAACAGTTATATATCTTCACCTTGGTACATGCACTTGTACAAGGTGAACAGGACAGGTTTAACTTCTCACACTATTTCCAATGTGGACAATACAGAAGATATGGCTTCAGGAGCTTCATGTGTATCCTTTGGCCTTACCTGAAGGCATTGAGAGGCATTGAGAACCACTGCTTTAATTGTCCTTGTGAACTTGTACATGTTCTTGAATATGGCTGACGTCTGTACAGGGTCAAGCGGGTGAGTGGGGAAAAGAAAGCAACTCAGTTTGGGTTTCTCTCTGCCTCCGTCTGTCTCCAGCATGGCCTGTATGGCTGCTCTTGATTATCTTCTTGGCTGCGGATGAGGTCTCTTTTTCCTCTGCTTCTTAGGGCTCCCTTCTCTCCCCTCACCCTCTGTCTTAAACTTCTGTCCCAGACCTGATTTTGTCCTTTGGAAAAAAGCCATGTCCTATTACCGAGGCAGCTGCATCTGTGCAGCAAACGGAATATTCCTGGCGGAAACGTGCCTTTCAGGCGGCGGGGCTTTTGCGCATCTCCAGGGGTGCTGTGAGAGGGTCTGAGGCTGGGTCCTGGTGTGGGTGGCGGGTCTGTTCTGCACTTGCCTACTATCAAGTAGAGAGAGGCAGAAGATCCCTTGCTGGAGGAACATGTCATGGTCCCAGTCCAGCTCCGCTCCTTGCCAGTCCCAAATATATCCTCCCGCTGAAACCCCAAGGGCAAAGAACAAGAAACAGAGAGCGGGAAGTTGCCTGCGTGGAATGTTACACAATTTTGTCGCATTTGGGCAGGGAACATCTGGCTCTACACTTCCACGCCAGATGCTGTGTTAATTTGATCTTGATTTCCCAAGTCTTCTTTAAGAAGCTCTTGGGTATGAGGGGAAAAATGTCTTAATATGTTCGGGGAGGAAAAAAATCCACATTTTCTATGTAAGGCCAAAGAGTGGCTACCGGCAGCCCCCCCCCCCTCCGCCCCCTATTTTCTCCTTTTCATTCTTCACCATTCCTGCCCTTAATTGTCTTTTCCCCATTTGCCTCCTCCTCAGCCAGGAATCGTATTGCTTTAACAGCTCGGTGCCACAATCTGCCAAAGCTCTCTCCAGAGCCACTGTCTTTCAATCATCTTAACAAATTAGCCCTCTTCCATTTCTCTCTGAGGACCCCCGCGGGGGCCTGGCGGAACAAGGGAGACATAACAAGATCAGGAGCCTTGTCGTTCCCACTTTCCGGGCCCGGCTGGCGGCACGTAGGACGTGTTCGCATGTAGCGGACTGGCGGCATAAAGCAGGCTTTCTGCTCCACAGCTGAGGGCCAGGCCAGCCATGTGAAATGTGCGCACGCAGATGCTGGGTTGTTCTTATTTGGTTAGCAAACTTAGGGCACAGTTGGGAGATGATTAACATCGGGACTGTGGTGTCTAGCAAAGGGCTGCCTAACTCTTTTGGCTCTAAATCATAGCCATGATGCAAACCATGTCCTAAAGGTGTTATGATTAGGACTCTACTGCACAGGAGAAGGGATGAGCCCCAACTGATTGTTCAGTCTTGATTCTCTTCAGTTCTCCTGGTTGTATTTCAGTAGCAAATATCAGTTCTGTTGATTGCATGTAAGTAATTTACCATATTGTCTAGCCTGGCTGAATAACAACAACAACAACAACAACAACAACAACAACAAAGACTCAACAACAACAAAGCCACTTTTACTGGCACAACCCAGTGTGCCAATCACCACTGGGACCACTTTTACTGGCACAAGCCAGTAAAAGTGGTCCCAGTGGTGATTGGCACACTGGGTGCAGTGCCTAAAGACCTTGGCCTACACTTAAACACAGTCGGCACTGACAAAATTACCACCTGTCAGCTGCAAAAGGCCACCCTACTGGGAACTGCACACAGTATTCGCCAATACATCACAAAATCCTAGACTCTTGGGAAGTGTCTGATGCGTGATCCAATACAACAACCAGCATAATGATCTTGTTTGCTGTGTAGTAATCGTGCTGTGTTTCAAATAATAATAACAACAACAACTTTATTTTTGTATCCTGACTCCATCTCCCCAAAGGGACTTGGGGCGGCTTACATGGGGATGAGTCCGATCAACATAGTTAAAATATAACATATTTAAATACATAAACAACAGCACAAAACAAATTACAGCAGCATTATAACAAAATATAAAAGTAGATATCAACCAACAACCAATGAATCTGCAATAATGATCAGTTTCTGGGCACAGGGGGCGGACTGGTGCCAATCAATGGTGGGAATAGGATTGATGAATAAAGTGCGTACGTCAATTGGCAGCAGCAAGGCTAGAGAGCAATGTAAGATAGAGCGTTATAACTTTGGGTGCAAAACAATAGCAAAGTGCGAGGACAAGATTTTTGGGTCCTAGTTGGGGCCAAGTTATCAGGAAGGGGCATCTTTCTTTGTGCACTCACATGCAGGCTTTGTGTAGAGTGCCAGGACAGGATTACTAGTTCACCCCCTTGACTGCCTCTGTACCCATTGTTTGCCATTTGCAATATATATTGGCTATGATACACCTGTGTTAGCCATTTCAATTATTATTATTATTATTATTATTATTATTATTATTATTTGTTAAAGGTTGGGATTGGATAGAGGAAAGGCAGCTCTCCTGCAATTTCTGGCCTTGGCAATTTGTGGCCAATTTATGTTTAACGGCTTTTAATTATATATATTTAATGTTTACATATATCCTAGTTTATTGTCTAATTGGTTTATTGCTATCTGGTCCCCATTTCAATGTTTAATTCTTTCATTATAACTTTACTGTGATTATTGTGCTGTATTTTGTATTATTCCTGATATTGTTTATTATTTTGTAATTTATTGAATATTTGCCTGTTTTTGTATTGTAAAGCACCCTGAGTCCCTTTTGAGAGAGAGGTGCGGGCTAAAAACAATGTTGTTGTTGTTATTATTATTATTATTTTACTGACACAAAAGCACAGTATGTCACAGCAAACGAGATCCATGTGCTGAATTTCGTATCACAAAATCACAACTCGAACACTTCCCAAGTGTCTAGGACTGTGTGATGTATTTTCAAATGATGTGCACAGATCCAAGTAAGGTGGCCTTTTGCAGTTGATAAATCATGATTTTGTCGATGTTTATTGTTTCCAAATGCCGGCTGAGATCTTTTGGCACAGCACCCAGTGTGCCAATGACCACCTGTACTGGTTTATGTCAGAGTCTTTGCAATTATTATTATTATTATTATTATTATTATTATTATTATGGGTTGGGATTGGATAGGGGAAAGGCAGCTCTCCTGCAATTTGTGGCCTTGATATTTATAGTTTGGGAAGGATGGGCCTTCAAGCTCCTTTTAGGCCATTTCTGCCTCGCCAGCTACTTTTCCTTCTTGCTGGAACTCTTAAAGGGGTTGTGTCTAAATTGACAGGAACAGCCACGTTGGACCAGATAAAAGGCCTGTCTTGTCTAGCCTTTGTCTCCCACTGTGGCCAGCCAGATGCTTTTGGGAGAACTTGAAAGACAATGTGAGCGAAACAGCATTCTCCCACTTAATAAATTCTCAGATTATTTTTTTTGTGGGACATAATGAGATAATGTGTAGCCATTGGTTGCCGCATCCTCTGTGGACTGTGTCATTCCATGTAATTGTTTAACAGAAGGACATTTGAACGACAAATAAATGCTCTACTGGCAGAGGCCAAAGGCATATTAAGTCCAGCATCCGATTTCTCACAGTGGCCAAGCAGATGCCTCCTTGGCTAGCTGTCAAGGATGAACAGGTGAGCTTGTGCCCCTTTACACTGGAATAGTCTTGTTTCCACAGTTAGGAGGTCATGCCACTCAATATTGCCTCTGTATGAAAACTGGAGTTTTCTCCCAGTCTTTTGCTTGAGCTTTTGCCAAGGTCTTCATTTCCTTGCTCACTTTGTTTGTCCAGAAACCCTTAATCCGCGACCGTCTGGCCCTATCTGGCCTCAAGGATGAGATGTGGACAGAAGAGCATGAGGCCACCATGGATGCGTTTCTGACAGACCCGACTAAGCAGATGCTTGTGTTTTACATTGATGAATTTGCTGGATTGAAAGCAGAGTTCATCATGCCGCCCCAGGTGAGTCTGCCTCATCATGTCCTAGACCTCCTGAGGACTCCTCTGTTTCTTCAGTCATAAGGGAGGGTTTGGTCTTCTTGTGCCAGCATCCAGCTTCTTATGGCATGCTTCTGTAATAGCATGGCATTGGAAGAGCATTGTGGATTAGACCTGGTCCAGCACTCTGTTCCTGATGTTCCAATACAAAACCAGAAGCAGGTCACAAGAGCAGCAACTGGTCTTGAGAGAAACTCTGCTTTTGGTCCTGGATATAGTATGGACTCATCGTGAGGGTTGACCACCAGCAGCCTTGTACTTCAGGAATGTGAATTCAGGCATTCTAAGAAACTCCAGAGGCATCAAAGTGACAACAAGGATGGTTTTCATGAACTCTCACTCATGCCATCCAACTCAGTTCTGACATAGAGCACATGACCTTTGGCCAAAAGGGAGGGCAGGATCCTGCAAGGACATATGAACCCACCAAAAAACCCAATTCCATGAGTTGCCCCAAGGTGTGAGGGAGGGGGGGAGTGGACTCTGGAATGTGGAAAAGGGCAAGCACAAGGCACCAGTATTCTTGGGTGATTTATGATATTGTAATTAGGCACAAAGATGCCTAATTACAATATCAGAAGACGTTTCCTTCTTGGGAGGAGAGCCACGACCAATCTTAATAAAAGAGTGAAGGGTAGAGACATCACACTGGCAACGAAGATATGCATAGTTAAAGCAATGTTATACCTCGTAGTAACCTATGGATGTGAGAGCTGGACCATAGGGAAGACTGAGTGAAGGAAGATAGATGCTTTTGAACTGTGGTGCTGGAGGAAAATTCTGAGAGTGCCTTGAACCACAAGAAGGTCAAACCAGTCCATACTCCAGGAAATAAAGCCCGACTGCTCATTGGAAGGAAGGATAGTAGAGGCAAAGATAAAGTGCTTTGGCCACATAATGAGAAGACAAGAAAGCTTGGAGAAGACAATGATGTTGGGGAGAATGGAAGGAAAAAGAAAGAGGGGCCGACCAAGGGCAAGGTGGATGGATGGATGGTATCCCTGAAGTACTGGCTTGACTTTGAAGGAGCGGGGTGACTGACAGGGAGCTCTGGCCTGGGCTGGTCCAGGAGGTCATGAAGAATCGAAAGTGACGGAACGGAATAAACAACAAAAGCTAGGCTTATATAGATGGTTAGCAGTGCTAGACTCTTGTATTCCAAACAAATTGTGTGGGTTCTTTGTTCCAGCTGTGCTGCTATGGGTTTGGTCTTCACTGGAAAGAATACACCAAGACACACAGCGGCTAAAGTTACCATGTGTCTTTATTGTTTGGAATACAAAAGTCTAGCACTACTGCCTGTGTATATAGGCCTAGCTACAATATCATAAATCACCCAAGAGTCCTGGTGCCTGATGCTTGCCCTTTTCCACATTCCAGAGCCCACTTTCCCCCCTACCTCAAGGCAATTGACTTTTATGCCAGGTTCATATCATAGAATCATAGAATCATAGAATCAAAGAGTTGGAAGAGACCTCATGGGCCATCCAGTCCAACCCCCCGCCAAGAAGCAGGAATATTGCATTCAAATCACCCCTGACAAATGGCCATCCAGCCTCTGCTTAAAAGCTTCCAAAGAAGGAGCCTCCACCACACTCCGGGGCAGAGAGTTCCACTGCTGAACAGCTCTCATAGTCAGGAAGTTCTTCCTAATGTTCAGATGGAATCTCCTCTCTTGTAGTTTGAAGCCATTGTTCCGCGTCCTAGTCTCCAAGGAAGCAGAAAACAAGCTTGCTCCCCTCCTCCCTGTGGCTTCCTCTCACATATTTATACATGGCTATCATATCTCCTCTCATCCTTCTCTTCTTCAGGCTAAACATGCCCAGTTCCCTAAGCTGCTCCTCATAGGGCTTGTTCTCCAGACCCTTGATCATTTTAGTCGCCCTCCTCTGGACACATTCCAGCTTGTCAATATCTCTCTTGAATTGTGGTGCCCAGAATTGGACACAATATTCCAGATATGTCCTTGCAGTATTCTGCCCTCCCTTTTGGCCAAAGACCATGAGCTGTAAGTCAGGATTTAGTTGGACAGCATGGCCATATAGCCCGAAAAAATCTACAACAACCCAGCATGAGTGAGAGTTCATGACAATGGGATTACACACACTATCCTTGTCCATGATGGCCTGAATCATATAGTTAGTCTCGATTAGAATAGACCCATTGAATCACTTATTAAATTGTGAAACAACATATATGTTGATCACATTAGGGTATGACTTCTATTCCTGAGCGAGTGCTGCCCCAGTTTTATAGATCTGCACCTGGAAAAATATGTCCTGTCTAGGAATTTTTGAGGTTCTATAGGTGATTCTGTTATACTTCTGCCAGAAGTTACCATAGGGTTGTCCTGAACGATGTAGCAAATTCCTAGAAAGCATTCTGTGTCTTGATCCTCTGATCAATTATGTTATGAGTTTGTCTCTCAGGGTTGGAGGAGGTTAAATTGCTCTGAGTCCCAAAACCGATTCTGCTTGAAAGTGGTTGGGAGATTCTGTTCTTCATTTAGAAGCGTGTCAGTCACGGTCTACCACCCAACATCCATCCACTTCTGTTTGTTTTGGAAGTCTGATGTCCACGGTGAAACGAGTCTTTGGTTTCCATTTCTGCTGTGGATTGTGTGGCCCAGGGCAGGACCCAGGGGGAAGGAGGGCAGTTCAGAAGCTCTTTCTCCAGGGGGGATTCACCGGGGGAAATGTGCCTCCACCTCAAATTCACTGTTGTTTCTGCAGGAACCAGATCAGATTACTTATTTTATCCGCCAAGAGAACGCAGAGATCACGGAAGAGAGTTTCCCCGAGGTCGTGCAAGTGGGGACGGTCCGGAAGCCCTATATTGACTCCTTGTGGCGCCTTTTCAATGCAGTCTACCTCCCCCGGCTCTTCCGCAAATCAACTTGGCCCGAGAGCATCAAGAATGAATTTTTCTCAGAAGTCTACCACTTCATGACTTCGCTCACAGGTAGGCCTCCGTCTTCCTTTCATTCCACATTTGACCTTTATGTTGAGCTGGATTTACCCTTTCATTAAGTACTAAGACCTTCTACGTCTTAATATAGTTCTGATCAATAATGTAGTTCAGATTGATCTGTGAAATGTAGTGCTCTTCGGGTGTTAGCTGTTATGAATGATAACGGGTGAGCTCGGGGAAAAGCCATGAACAATTTTTCCTGTGTTGTTGTGATATTCCCTAACTGTCTGGCCATTTTCCAGAAGCATTCTCTCCTGATGTTTCACCCATATCTATGGCAGGCATCCTCAGAGGCTGTGAAGTGTGTTGGAAACTAGGCAAGTGGGGTTTCTATATCTGTGGAATGTCCAGGGTGGGAGAAAAAACTCTGGTCTGTTTGAGGTAGGTGTGAATGTTTCCAAAGTTGGGGACCCCTCTGCCCAGCACCAATGCCGCTCTGGGCCAGAGTGAACTGAGAGGGGGCCAGGGGACAGTTCCACCTTGTCTCCTGCATATGTCATCAGTTGGGGACCCCTCTGCCCAGCACCAACTACTACACTGGGCCAGAGAGAGGGGGCAGAAGACAGTTCCACCTTGTCTTCTGTGCTATGCTAATAATATAATGTAATGTAATATATTATAATATTATAATGTAATACAATATATCACTAACAATAATAATATGATATTATAATTATTATTTCTATTGCATGTAATATTACTACTAATATTATAATATAATGGTATAGTACGATATAGTAATATTTAATACTGATATTGTACTATTCTAATAATATAATATATTGTATGTATATATAGCTTGTAACCTGCTCTGAGTCCCCTTTGGGGTGATAAGGGCGGCATATAAATGTCAAAAATACATAAATAAATAAATAAATTGCCATCTTGCCAGCTTTTAATGGCCTAGCAGTTTCAAGGTTTGGCTTCTTACTGCCTGGAAGAATCCTTTGTTGGGGGGGGGGGGTGATTAGCTGGTCCTGATTGTTTCTTACCTGGAATTCCCCTCACAACCTCTGAGGATGCCTGCCATAGATGCAGGCAAAACATCAGGAGAGAATGCTTCTGGAACATGGCCAAAAAATTCACAGCCCAGTGATTCCGGCCATGAAAGCCTTTGACAATTTTTCCTAGTATGTGAAGGCTTGTCTTCCGTCCTTCTTTCCTTCCTTCCACACTTCTGTAAACACAACCTCTGAGGATGCCTGCCATAGATGCAGGCGAAACATCAGGGGAGAATGCTTCTAGAACATGGCCATATAGCCCAAAAAACCTACAACAACCCAAACAACAGGTTGTTGGAAAGATATATTTCTGCTTTGTCACTCTTCTCCATATGTGTTCCTCTCCAGATACCCGTTCCAGAATGCGGGGCCGCACGGTCCTCTATGTCCCAATAGAGGCCATGATGATAAAGACGGAAGTGGCCTTGAAGGACAAAGCCCTGGTCCAGCGGCTGGAGAGTGAGTGATGGGTCTTTGGGGACCTGGGCCAGGATGGGGGGGGAGGGGGTAACAGGATCAGCGACACAGGGAAAGGGCGGAGGGAGAGGATAATGCTTGACCGAAGGGCTTCTGCGAGGAGCCGCACTCAGGCTGTAAGTGAATTAACCCCCGGCAGCATATGAGCTGCATCCATCATTCCCAATCACGGAAAACAGGTTTGTCAGGCTGTGAGCGTGTTCAGGGTCCCGTTGTGGGGTTATTAGTTCTGTTGCAGGCGTTCTGTCAGGAAATAGAATGCAAGGGCGGCTTAGGCCCCCTTCCCAGCGCTCCCACCTTGCCGTTGCTCACGTGCTGGCTCTGGGTGGAATTTGCTCCTCGCCCCATCAAAATTCTGCACCACACGCAGAATGCTGTGTACAAATGAAGCAAACGGTGGCATTGGGACCCCACCTCTCCCCTTTCCTTCCTGCAGCATTTGAGCTTTCACAATTTTTCAAGACATTTTCACATTGTCTGGGTGAAGTGTACGGGTTGAGAGAGGTAGCAGCTTATGGAGGCCTGGAAAGAAGTGGGGTGCTATATCTGCAGAAGAGAGGGGCTGCCACCTCTAGAAATTCTCTCTCCCCACATTTCAGGGCCTTGTAGATCATTCCATCCAAGTGGCTGAAGAGCTCTTTGCCCATCCTAGGATTCAGCTGATTGAGCACTGCCATTTTGGTATCTACCTATAGCAGTGTTTCTCTACCTTCCTAATGGCGTGACCCCTTAATAAGTTCCACATGTTGTGGTGACCCCCAACCATAACATTATTTTTGTTGCTACTTCATAACTGAGATTTTGCTACTGTTCTAAATTGTAATGTAAACTTCTGATATGCAGGATGCATTGTCATTCACTGAACCATATTTGGCACAAATACCCAATATGCCCAAATTTGAATACTGGTGGCATTGGGGAGGATTGATTGTATCATTTGGGAGGTGTATTTGCTGGGATTTATAGTTCACCTACCATCAAAGAGCATTCTGAACTCCACCAATGATGGAATTGAACCAAACTTGTCACACAGAATTCCCATGACCAACTGAAAATATTGGAAGGGTTTGGTGGGCATTGACCTTGAGTTTTGGAGTTGTAGTTCACTTACATCCAGAGAGAGTTTTGAGGAGTGGTAGTTCACCTACATCCAGAGAGAGTTTTAAGGAGTTGTAGTTCACCTACATCCAGAGAGAGTTTTCAGGAGTTGTAGTTCACCTACATCCAGAGAGCACTGTGGACTGAAGCAATGATAGATCTGGACCAAACTTGGCATGAACACTCAATATGCCCAAATGTGAACAGTGGTGGAGTTTAAGGAAAATAGACCTTGACATTTGGGAGTTGTAGTTGCTGGGAATTATAGTTTACCTCCAATCAAAGAGCATTGTGAACCCTGCCAATGATAGAATTGGGCCAAGCTTCCCATCCCTTCAAGGGACTTACTGGTGCAAGCTCCCTCTAGCCTTGCACACTCTCCCTCACCTGCACATGCGCACCATGCTGCTATGTGCTGAGCATGCCTACTCTCCCCTCCCTGGTCAGAGTCTCAGGGATACAGATGCACTTCCGGCATACCCCATTCCTATTTTTTAAAACTTTGATACATCTGAAAATGTCTCCTCTTCCCTTCAACACGTGCTATATCAGGAGCCTCATTGTTAATAATCCCTTATTACTGAGCAGCTAAAAAGATCCATGCCTGCTGTTCCTATGAAAGGTTAGAGTGATTTCTTGAAGGCAAATCCCGGTAAATCTCAGAGAGACTCAGGAAATCCCCAAAGTGCCAGAAGCAGACGACTGACTAATTCAGATCCTTGTCATAAGGGATTCTCAGTTATGAACTGTATTCCAACCCCATTCGCTTTTCCTTGCAGAAGTGCATAAACTCCATGGGGCTGAACAAGGGTTCCTCTCATCTAGGTATCCTTTTCCCCCTCAGTAACTCAATCATACAATAGTCTCTCTTCCACCATGGTTTCTCCAGAGCAGCATTTCTCAACCTGGGAGTCGGGACCCCCGGGGGATCACGAGGGGGTTTCGGAGGGGTCGCCAAAGACCATCAGAAAACATATATTTCTGGTGGTCTTAGGAACCCTTTTGGCAGAGAAGGCTGAAGATCTCTCCACCTGTCCTTATCATCCTTTTTGGTAACAGACAGTGAATGCTCCCACTAAAAGCCCTCTTCTGTTGTGATTACTGGCCTCTCAGCCAAAGAGAGGACTGTTTCTGAGGCTCCAAGCAGGGAGGGGAGAGGAGGCGTGCTCGGTGCATGGCAGCGTGGTGTGCATGGGCGGCGTGAGGGAGAGCGTGCGAGACTTGAAGGAGGCTCCTGCCAGCAAGTCCCTTCAAGGAATGACAGTTCTGTGTGGGAAGTTTGGTCCAATTCTATCGTTGGTGGGGTTCAGAATGCTCTTTGATTGTAGGTGAACTATAAATCCCAGCAACCACAACTCCCAAATGTCAAGGTCTATTTTCCCCAAACTCCCCCTGTGTTCACATTTGGGTATATTGAGTATCCGTGCCAAGTTTGGTCCAGATCTGTCATTGTTTGAGTCCACCGTGCTCTCTGAATGTAGGTGAACTACAACTCCAAAACCCAATGTCAATGTCCACCAAATCCTTCCAGTATTTTCTGTTGATCACGGGAGTTCTGTGTGCCAAGTTTGGTTCAGTTCCATCGTTGGTGGAGCTCAGAGTGCTCTTTGAATGTAGGTGAACTATAAATCCTAGCAACTACAACTCCCAAATGACAAAAAGAATCTCCCCCAACCCCACCAGTAATCAAATTTGGGCATATTGGGTATTTGTTCCAAATGTGGTCCAGTGAATGAAAATACATCCTACATAAGCCCATAGCCGGGGGGGGGGGGGGGGGGGTGCTTGAGGGGCTTCGCCCCCCCCCCCAATTCTCAGGGTGGTCTGCAAGAAGGCCTTACTGGTACATTATTTAAACTGTCATGTTTATTCATATCATGATCTGATCACCAGATCATGCATGGGGGTATTGGGATAATGATACAAAAGGTTTGCTAGGATAGATCCTGAGCGCCCCCACCCCCACCCGCCGAATCAAAATCCTGGCTACGGGCCTGATCCTGCATATCAGATATTTACATTATGATTCATAACAGTAGCAAAATTACTGTTAAGAAGTGTGAACGAAAATAACTTTATGGTTGGTGGGCCACCACAACATGATATTAAGGGGTCGCGGCATTAGGAAAGTTGGGAAACATTGCTTCAGAGGAATAGTCCTAAACTAGACCTTTCTTTCTTTTTCCCTGTGGACTATCTTACCTCTTTTAAAGTCTTCTAAACCAGTGGTTTTCACCACATCTTGCATCAACAAACCTTTGAGTGTGAAAAAATGTTTTCTCCTGCCTTTCTCCGGCTCTGCTGCCAAGCTGTTCTCATTGAGAAGCCTGGCCTTCTTGTAGGTCTCAAAGAGTGAGGGAAGCCCACCACTTCCTACTCTCTGGACATCGTGCATGGTTTGATGAACCCTCACGATGCGTCACTCTCCATGCCCCCACAGTGGTGCCCCTTCTCGCCTTATCTCTGGGCGGCTGCCTTGCGACCAACGACTAAGGCATAAGACGGTAGAGGTGAGTCATTCTTCATCTTGCTCTCCAGCACTTCCTCTCCTCAGGTCTATTATAAATCCTGCTGTTATTATTTTGGAGAAAAAAACCCACAGAGGTGGTGTTGGCGGAGGAGGAAATGAGGGAAAACACACAGATCGGAAAATCTCAAGAATACAAAAGGAGGCAGGGGGTCAGGAGGCCAGGCCCTGGCTACCCAGTCAAGCTGCTGTGTGGTTTTTGTTCCGAGCATGTGTAGTGCTATCCGCGGGGCTAAGCTTGGAGCGTGTCCAGACTTGCTTTCAACGCCCGTGGCTCTGTTCCGAACACAGAGAACAATAATACAGGTGAGAGGGCAGCGGGCCTTTGTTTAGCCATAGGAATAGCTCAGGCTGTTCCTTCATCTGTGGAGAATTTGAAAAGTGGACACCTACAGCTTTGTGTTTTTGTGGCAGCCGGTGCTGCCTTAAAAGCATTGACCTGTGAGAAAAGCTCTGTTAATGTGGTCTTTCTTTGCATCAGGAAACTCTCAATTGGCCAGACCTTGTGTTAGTAAGGCTGACCACTAACCCTCAACCTGCAGTGGTCCTCTTCCACATGGTTGCTGCACGAGACTCAAGTACATGGCATCCTTCACACGTTGCAGATTACCTCATATGACCCTCCGCAGTCCATGAGCTCAGTTGAGAAGACCTTCATGAAAGTGTTCATGGGAGTTGTTGCACCTTGGCAGGACACCTTTGTTCTGATGACAAAACCGGCACAAAGTCCCCATTTATTTATTTTTTTGAAGTCTTTGGTAGGCATTGGAAGGATGGGAAATATTAAAGATCCACAGATTCCTATTATAGCATTATTATTATTTTTTTGCTATTTTTAATCGATGTGTGAGGCGTCCCAAGCCCTGGGGGTATTATTCTTTCAGAGACCCGTTCTGCCCTTTGCTTTGCTTATCTTGTGAGAGCTTCGCTCTGTGCCTGCGGGGAAGGGCACAACCTTCCTGCACCAATCTATTCATCTGCCTCCGGGCAGGAGCCTCGTAGACAGAGAAAGCCATTTTCTCATTTTGTCCCTGGCTCCCATCTTCTTTTAACCTCTGCCTGTATTTCGAGCATGCAGGGCAGGGTGAAACGCCTGGTGGAGCCCATCAGATTCCCTCCGGTGGAAGGCAGAATGGGACATCCCAGGGGCCTGCAAGCCAAGAGCCCTGAATGGAAGCAACCAGGCATTGATGCAGTCCCAGATGTGTGCCTCCAACCAGCCTTTATGGCAGCACACCCATGTCTTCTGATACAGGTCCGAGTACATCATGTGCAAAGCGAGGAGTGAGCCAGAAAAACCAATGCAATTTTAGTAAAGGTAAAGGTATTCCCCTGACATTAAGTCCTGTCATGTCCGACTCTGGGGGTTGGTACTCATCTCCATTTCTAAGACGAAGAGCCGGCATTGTCCATAGACACACAACTGGAATATTGTGTCCAATTCTGGGCACCACCATTTAAGAGAGATATTCACAAGCTGGAATGTTTCCAGAGGAGGGTGACTAAAATGATCAGGGGTCTGGAGAACAAGCCCTATGGGGAGCGGCTTAAGGAGCTGGGCATGTTTAGCCTGAAGAAGAGAAGGCTGAGAGGAGATATGATAGCCATGTATAAATATGTGATAGGAAGCCACAGGGAGGAGGGAGCAAGCTTGTTTTCTGCTTCCATGGAGATTAGGACAAGGAACAATGGCTTCAAACTACAAGAAAGGAGATTCCATCTGAACATGAGGAAGAACTTCCTGACTGTAAGAGCCGTTCAGCAGTGGAACTCTCTGCCCCGGAGTGTGGTGGAGGCTCCTTCTTTGGAAGCTTTTAAACAGAGGCTGGATGGTCATCTTTCAGGGGTGATTTGAATGCAATATTCCTGCTTCTTGGAAGGGGGTTGGACTGGATGGCCCATGAGGTCTCTTCCAACTCTTTGATTCTATGATTCTATGACACCTCCAAGGTCATGTGGCTGGCATAACTGCATGAAGCACTGTTACCTTCCCGCCAGAGCTGTACCTATTGATCTACTCACATTTGCATGTTTTCAAACTGCTAGGTTGGCAGAAGCTAGACCTAACAGCAGGAGCTCACCCCGGATTCGAACCAGCGATCTTCTAGTTAGCAAGTTCAGCAGCTCAGTGGTTCTAACCATTGCACCACCGGGGGCTCCTTAATACAGTTTTGGGCTGCATCGATTAAAAATATAGAGTGTAGACTGAGGGAAGTCGTAGTCCCATTCTGTTCTGCTTTGGTCAGACCTCACCTGGAATAAAATTTGTCAATTTCTGGGAAAAGCAATTCAAGAAGGAGTTGGACAAGCTGGAAAGTGACCAGAGAAGGGCAACCAAAATAACCAAAGGTTTGGAAGCCAAGCTCTCTGAGGGGTGGCTTAGGGAGCTGTGGATGTTTCGTTGAGAAAAGACTGAGAGCAGACATGATAGCTATGGTTAAATATTTGAAGGGATATCACATTGAGGAGCGGGCAGGTTTGCTTTCTTCCATCCTAGAGATTAGGATGCAGAGCAATGGATTCAAGCTGCAGAAAAACAGATTCCACCTAAACATTAGAAAGATCTCCCCGACAGCTAGAGCTGTTAAACAGCTTGATTCGTGCCTGGCTAATTCTACTGTGTTTGGCGGATGACAACATCGTCTGTGCGCATTCAGAAGAAGACTACTCTAAACACCTTTGCAGAAACATACGAGAAGCTCAGCCTGTCATTGAACATTGAAAAAACCAAAGTGCTCTTCCAGCAGGCACCAGCCAATCTGTCTGCAATGCCAGAAATACAGCTTAATGGTGTAACATTAGAAAATGTTGACCGTTTCCCCTCCCTTGGCAGCCACCTCTCCATAACAGTCAACATTGACACTGAAATACAACACCTCCTGAGCTGTGCGAGTGCAGCATTTTTCCAAATGAAGCAGAGAGTGTTTGGAGACCGGGACATCTGTATGGAGACCAAGGTGCTTGTTTATAAAGCTATTCCCCTCCCAACCCTGCTCTATGCCTGCAAAACGTGGACTATCTACAGACATCACATGCAACTCCTGGAATGATTCCATCAGTGTTGCCTCTTTAAAATCCTGCAAATCTCTTGGGAAGACAAACGGACAAATATCAGAGTGGAAGAAGCAAAGACCACCAGAATTGAAGCGATGGTTCTCTGCCATCAACTCCGCTGGACTGGCCACATTGTCTGAATGCCTGATCACTAGCTACTCTACTCCGAACTCAAGAATGGAAAATGGAACATTGGTGGACAGGAAAAGAGATTCAAATATGGGCTTAAAATGAACCTTAAAAACTATGGTATAGACACTGAGAACTGGGAAGCCCTGGCCCTTGAGTGCTCTAGCTGGAGGTCAGCTGTGACCAGCAGTGCTGTAGAATTTGAAGAGGCACGAATGCAGGGCGAAAGAGAGAAACGTGCCAAGAGGAAGGTGCATCAAGCCAACCCAAGCTGGGACCACCTTCCACCTGGAAGTCAATGCTTTCACTGAGGAAGAACATGAAGGTCGAGAATAGAGCTCCACAGTCACCTACGGACCCACTGCCAAGACACATCACTTGGAGGAGCATCATCCTCAGACTACGAGGGATCGCCTAAGTAAGTACCGTATTTTCCGGCATATAAGATGACTGGGCATATAAGACGACCCCCAACTTTTCCAGTTAAAATATAGAGTTTGGGATATACTCGCTGTATAAGACTACCCTTCTTCCAACACACACCAAATAATTTTTTTTAAAAGCATCAGATTTGATTTCAGTATGGTAATTTTCCTATTACTGTCCCTCCTTCTCTGCCTCTCAGATCTCACACATGTGCACCTGCACTGCTTCACTGCAGTCTTCAGGAGTGAGATCTGAGAGGCAGAGTAGGAGGGACGGTAATAGGATACAAGGGCGTGCCAGACAGGTAAAAGAGGTGTGTTTTTCTGGGCCCAGAGCCACTCTATCTCTTTTTTCCATACCCCGGGCGCCCTGGACACCTGCATCTTGCTCCGCCCTTCACTTTACAACTTCTTGGTGAGGCGCCCCTTCACCTCACCATCGGGACCACATTGAGTCCACGAATCTTGATGAATTGATTTTCTTCTACCGTACTCTTACAGCGTCGTCCTTAATGCTTTTATACAGTTGCTGCATATGGCAGGGACGTGGCCACTGCCATTTTTGAGCTCCCCCCACCACAGATTCTCCAATTGGGATTGGAAGTTTCAGCACCCGTTCTATAAGACAACTCCCGGCATATAAGATGACACCCGCAGATAAGATGGCATATAAGATGACTGCCCACAGAAAGCAGTGGGCCAAATTGGAGGAAAGTAGCAAGTGAGATGGAGGGTTTAGCACATGCACAGAGATAGTCCGAGATGCACACAAAACAGCCCTGCACGAGATTCCCCCTTGTTTAAGGACGCAGGCCCAGTGCCACTCTGCTTGCTTTGTCCCTTGGGGACCCTGCCTGGTGTGGCATTGTGTCCTTGTTCCCATTTCCCTCCCTGGCATCCCAGGGGCCTCCGGTTGCGTTACTGCCCTGCGGGCAAGAAATGTTGAGGAGAGGCATCACCAGTCAGATCGGGAGCAGCCGCACATTTGTTCCGCCCTGCACAAATTCAATTGAACGTCTCGTGACGGACAAGTGGGAAAAGATGTTGACTGAATTATGCAGTGCGCGTGTCTCTATTAGGAATGATAAAACCAAACCCCGCAAAGGTGTGACTCACGGAGGGGGTTATTTTGTCCTTTTCTTCCTAATGCAAATGGCAGCAGGAGCTCACCGAGAGAGCAAGCTGGGGCTGGAGTGCCCATCCTCCGCGACAGCCTGGCTGTCTGGGAGAAGTCTTGCACGTTATGTTTTGAATTCATACCCAGGAAATGTCTCTGAGTAGATACAACTAGTGTGTGTGCGTTGTGGGGAGGCAATTCAGTCTGATTCATCATTAGAATTATATGCTTCGGGGATTGGGGCCTGGCTGCAGTTTTGCACAGCACAGATGTACACACGACCGCAAACACACCTTTGCTATCGTACGGTGCGGAAAGGTGCCAAAGCCATTGTGTGTTGATTTTCTTCTGGGGTCTGGAAGTACTGGCTCCTTGTTCATTCTGCATTGCTTGTGGCGTTAAAATAAATGGCTATTACGGTTGGCTGTAACAATGAGGGAAAATAAAAAAGGCTTTTAGTAACAACAGGTATTAATTGACTCGTTTTCTGGCCTGAATGCAAGAGCTCTTCAGCATGGCCGGGCCTTGTGCAAATGTGGGGTGAGAGAACCAGACCCCAGAGAGTTCTTATCGCCCCTTCCATTAGTTTTGGAGGTTCAAAAACAACAACGACGAAAAGCAGGCGAGCGCACAGGAGTCATATCTGGCGCAACTCCTGCATGATATTATAGTTGGAGTAGGGGAATGTAAGGAAACTGAAGTGGAATGAGCCCCTTTTCAAAGTTGGGAAGCGTTCTGGAGAAAATCCCCCACTGCCGCACACAGATGGAGGATTTGAAATTCACATGATTGTCCCATAATGAGAGGCCTGTGTGCTTGGCAGCGCCCAGCCTGTGCTGTGCGCATTAAAATCTTCCCATGCCTGGATGTTTTGCATGGCAATGCATGCTTGGGTTAAGCATCCAATTGGCTACCTCAGGGTCGTCTCTTGTGTGACTAAAACCTCAGCTGTTATCAAGCACTTAGAGATACTTGGCTATTCTAATCCCTGGGCTGCCTGATTGTCTTACCCCTGTAATTTGGCACAGAGACTGCCGCTTCCACGCTGCGATACTAACTCTTCCGAGGTGGCTGCTCTGGAGCTATTAGCTGCTTCCATTCGGAGAGCAGGGGGAGGCAGCAAACTTGGCCAGCTCCCTTCGCCCCACACTTTCTCTGCAGATGGAGCCGGGGTGCGTTCTGCTTTAAGGAAGGCTCTTGTTTACCTGGCAATGTTTGGGGGGTCTCTCTTTTTCCGAAGCCTTAGGAGAGCCCCTCCATCCCTTGCGGCTCAGCCATGGTGTGCCTCCTTCCTTTGGCTTCTCCCCACAATGCACTTGGACTTGATGCATTTAGGTTCTCTTGGAGAACAGACCGCAAAGTAGAAGACAATTTCTGCACCAGTTCCATATTAAAGAGCAGGGATGACAGTGCATTTTGGCAAGCGGCACTGCCTCGCATATCGAATGCTTAGGACAAAGAACTTGCTGTGTTCCACGCTGCTGTTGTACAGGAGAGCAACACGGTGCCGAGACATAAAAGCATCGATGCTCAAAACAGTGTGCGTTCACGTGGAACAAAAGCAAATGGCACCAGGTCCTCTTGGAGGGATGTTTCCCCCTCCCCAAAGGACATGCTTTATTTCTGCTCGGGTCACACTTATCTCTTTTTTATTTTTTTGCGCGAGTAAATTTCTCGGCTTTCCTCCCTCAGGATGTCTGTCTTTGGTTCAGGCATGACAATATTCCAAAAATCTTTTGTAATTTCCAGAGAGGGAATAGACCTTTCCTCTAGCAGGCTGTCTTGAAGGAGGTGGAGCAACCCCGACTCCATTTGGAGTCACGCAGACAGGCAGTACAAAGAGCTGGGGGAACTTGCTCCAGGCCCCTCCTGAGTTTCAGCCTTTTTGTAAAACATTACAGGAGCTGATGCAAACGAAGGGTTGCAGAATGGAAGCCTGTGATCATGTGGACGTGGCCGCAGGTCCACTCTCAAATGCGCTTTGTTCCCCCTTTCCTTTGAAGGTGTCACTCAGGATCCAGAGTTGGCATTGCCTTCTCTTTCATGCCAACATGTTGGCCAGCAGGGTGGATTCTTTTTTTTAATGTAGGAAATGGAACAAATCAACAATGTGGGTTAGCAAACTGAGAAGTGGCCTGGTGTAAGCCATAACATAACTGAACAACCTCAAGTCTCAGATGGGAAATACCTCATTTGCCATCCAAGATGTTCTTGGAAGCACATCCCATCAACCCTAGCCAACAGAGGTAGGAATGAGGGATGAGAACTTCAGGTTGTCCATCCTGGCACTAGTTTCTTTCTTCTAATATAACACTAGGTAACAAAAAATGTGTTCCTTATTTGATGAAAGTGTTGGGGAATCTGAGCCGTTAGGCTCAAAATAACCCTCAGTTGGGGTGATTCCACCATAAATATAATAGAGTACCAGAAGCAAAGTTCATAACCAGCAGAAACGTACGTGTGGTGAGCCAGAATAAGCTTCCATTCATCAGATGGCACAGAATTGCAGAGTCAGAATTTTGGGTTCAAAAATATTTATTGAAGAAAAAGAAATACAATCTAGATAGAAAAGGTCTTGAAGCTATATAGCTTTCTGAGTCTCATCTTCTAAAAAAGATAAAAGGATAAAAAATCAAAAATATCCATGCAACTACATTTTGCCTAGAGAGAGGCAAAAAGCGTCTTCACTGGAAGGAAGTAAAAGGCAGAAGGAACAATGGAGGATGGCTGCATGACCAAGCCCAGGGCAATACAAATACAAAGAAAGTTACTTGACAGAATTCTATTGTTCCATCTTCAAAGGGGGAGGGATAGTGGCAAGAAGGAACAGTAAAACCAAAGCCTTTTCTGGGATTGGGGCAGGGGACGGGGGGGAGTCCCTCATTCTAATCCTATTTGTAGTCTAGCTACTCATTGAGTTCTGGAGACTTGATCACGCAGGAAACTTGTGCAGTCGAGGGATGAAAATGAACAGAAAGTGTTATTTCTGAAGGCTTTCATGGCTGGAATCACTGGGTTGCTGTAGGCTTTTTGGACTATCTGTCCATGTTCTAGAGGCATTCTCTCCTGACGTTTCACCTGCATCTATGGCAAGCATCCTCAGATGTTGTGAGGTCTCAGACCTCACAACCTCTGAGGATGCTTGTCATAGATGCAGGTGAAATATCAGGAGAGAATGCCTCTAGAACATGGCTATATAGCCCAAAAAACCTACAACAACCCAGTGTTATTTCCTATTTAACTGAGTGGGAGTTGTCATTTTACTCCAGAAACTTCGGAGACTCTATGAGATATTCACTGAAAAACTATAGCAAAATGTGCTGCAGGATGATGTCCTTTCCACAAAAACAAAGTTTTTGCAGTTTAATAAACATTTCCCATGTTTTTATGATAGACCCAATTAGGAAATGACATTTATAACTCAGGAACAAAAATCATGTAATGGGAAGGCCTTTTACTCTTAGATCTGGCCGGGGCCTTTAACACTGAGGGTTTGCTCAAGTGCCTCAGCAAGGAAAGGCCTGGGTAGATTTCCCATTAACGGATCCACCTTTTTCCAGCCTCAATGATACACTGGACTCGCCAGATCAAGGAAGTGTTGAGGGCCCAAGAAGCCGTGGAGAGCAGGGAGAGCTCGGGCCCGCTGGAGGAGATTGAGTTCTGGAGGAACCGCTGCACCGATCTCTCCGAAATCAGCAAGCAGCTCTACCAAGAAGGGGTGAAGCACATTGAATCCATTTTGAGTCTGACCAAGTCTTCCTACGTGGCTCCGTTCCAGCGACTTGCCAAACAAATACAGGTGGGCACATCAGGTGTGGAAGTAGAGATACTCCGAGCAAGTGGGCCTGGTTTGGTCTCGTTCAGGATTCTCTGGGCTTCTGATGGGACCAAAAAGCTGTACCACTGAGCTTTTGGGAATGGTTTTGGCCCTGGGTTGCACTGATTGCTTGTTTGGCTTTCCTTTTGCAGGATGGTTCAGAGCAAGCCATGTCCAACCTCCAGTTCCTCTCCATCCTGAAAGAACCGTTCCAAGAGCTTGCTACGCTGAGGCCCAAAGATATCCCCGAGAAGCTGCCTCACCTCATCAGCCTCGTCCGTATCGTGTGGGTCAACTCTCCGTACTATAACAGCCGGGAAAAAGTCACAGCTCTTTTCCGAAAGGTGCCGGTGCCGCTTCTCTCTTCACAACCCCACTCTGCTTCTTTCTATTTCTCACACAAACATTTCCAAACACCTTTTTCTGTCAGGAAAAAAACTACAAAAAAGTTGCTTTAAAATACCAAGAAAGTGTGGAAAAGAGTCAGTAAAAAATTACCCCAGCCAAAGCTGTCTTGGGTCATTCCACATCAGCAGAGGCAGGTAACTAGAAGGGCAACCAGTTGCAAAATCCAGTGATGGAGGCCAGCCAAGCCTGTCTGGGGAATGCATTCTGGGCCAGGGTGCCGTAACCGAAAGGCCTCTCCTCATAATCCGATCCCACTATCCTCGGAATATGGAATGTTTAGACCGCAGTCATTATCATCAATTCCATGTGGGAGAATTTGGCAGAGCCGGCCTTGCTATTGGCCGTGGAGAGATTGCTATTTGAAGCAGCTGATTGGAGTGTCATGAAAATGGAGCAAATGGTCCATTATTTCTTTTTAATTATTTGTATCGCCAGATGAGATGTTTGGGCCATTTGCAGCCTCAGGTGCCAAAAGAACCTGGCCTGCTTTGGCTAATAGGCATTATGATTGGAGTGGGCATAGGATGCGCCGCTTTGCTTCAGGCAGTAAAATTTGTGGGACTGCCTTACTGTCTGGCAAGATAAGGCAGTCTCAAACATTTGGTGGCTTCTCTTTGTTTGGCTGAGCTAAAAGCTGGCAAGGAGGAGGGTCCTCAAGCAGTGTCTCTTCTGCTTTAGATGAGCAACAAAATAATCCAGATGTGCTGCAAGGACATCTCCCTGGACCGGTTGTTTGAGGGTTATATCAACTCCGCCCGGCAGACGCTTCACGGATGTATCTCCTGCATGTCATCATGGAAAGATAGCTACCAGCATGCAGCCTACATGCACAACAAGTAAGAGACCAAGGATGTGTTGGGAGCAGGGTTTGGAAAAGGAGATCTTTGTGGATGACAGCTTCCTTGCTGCCCAGAGGATTGTGGGTATGGAGTGGTCTTCCCAGAAAAGGAGCTTTGCCAGGATGTAGTTGGGAATTGACATAGGATAATTCAAAACTGAATTATGATTTTTTTTTTCCATATCAGGGGTGACTTGAGAAACTGAATTATGATGAATGAGAACTACCGAGCCATCTAGCCCAGTGCCATATTCCACATGGCAAATAAATTATTATTATTATTATTATTATTATTATTATTATTATTCTGACAGAGTTTTGGAGCATAAGACTCCTGACCTCACGATTATGTTAAAAAACCAAGTACGATCGTCGATGTTACAATCCCAGGCAACAGTAGGATTGAAGAGAAACAACTGGAAAAGCTGACATGGTACAAGGATTTAAAGATCAAAATCCAAAGACTCTGGCACAAGCCAGTCAAGGTGGTCCCAGTGGTGATCGGCACACTGGGTGCAGTGCCTAAAGACCTTGGCCTGCACTTAAACACAATCAGCACTGATAAAATTACCATCTGTCAGCTGCAAAAGGCCATCTTACTGGGATCTGTACGCATTGTTTGCCGATACATCACACAGTCCTAGAGACTTGGGAAGTGTCTGATGTGTGATCCAATACAACAGCATAGTGATCTTGTTTCCTGTGTACTAATCTTGTTGTGTTTCTAATAATAATAATAATAATAATAATAAGTAAAGGTAAAGGACATAGTCCAGTTGTGTCCGACTCTGGGGGTTGGTGCTCATCTCCATTTATAAGCCGAAGAGCCGGTGTTGTCTGTAGACAACTCCAAGGTCATGTGGCTGGCATGACTGCATGGAACGCTGTTACTTTTCCAACGGAGTAGTATCTATTGATCTACTCACATTTGCATGTTTTCGAACTGCTAGGTTAGCAGAAGCTGGGGCTGACAGCGGGAGCTCACCCCGCTCCCTGGATTTGAACCTGCAACTTTTCGGTCAACAAGTTCAACAGCTCAGTGGTTTAACCCACTGCGCTACCGGGGACTCCAATAAGAATTATACTTTATTTATATTCCACCCTATCTCCCCAGTGGGACTCAGGGTGGATTCCATCATACAACGGCAAACATTCAATGCCTCCATAGAACAAACAAGTACTGACATAATAATCCCAGAAAAACCCCGCATATGAAAGCAACATTAGAAGCTAACAACATTAGATTAAACCAAATGTAATCAAAGAAAAATGATATAATGACATAAAATCTGAACCTAAAACATCCACATTGATTTACAGAAGCCAACTATCGTTCACAACGTTGTGTGGGTTGGTTGTGTGGCCAGTGACCGGCTGACATGGACTAGCAGAGCCCAGATATGAAATAGTTCTCAACCAGAGGGCCGGTTGTGGTCTCTCATTGTCTAATCCTCCTCCTCTCCGTATTCTAGTGAGCAATAATACGTATTCCCTTGGTTTTTGAAGGAGAGGAGGAAAAGGGCCAGCTTTATTTCTTTAGGGAGGGAGTTCCAGAGGTGGGGGCCACCACGGAGAAGATCCTCTCTCTCGTTCCCACCAGCCATACTTGAGATGGTATAGGACTGAGTAGGGCCTTCTCCATTGACCGCAGTGCCCAAACTGATTTGTAAGAGCAGAAGCGATCAGTCAAGTAGCCTGGACCTGAGCCATTTAGGGCTTTAAAGGTAATTGCCAGCACTTTGCATTTAACCCAGAAGCAGACTGGCCGCCAGTGGAGCTGCTGTAACATAGGAGTGGATTTCTCCCTGTACGACAGTGGTTCTCAAGCTGTTGGTCCCCAGATGTTTTGGCCTTCAACTCCCAGAAATCCTAAAAGCTGGTAAACTTGATTTCTTGGAGTAGTAGGCCAAAACACCTGGGGACCCACTGCTTGAGAACCAGTGCTGTACAACAACATGCCTGGATCCTTTAATCCAGATGGGCAAATGGCCACAAGGGGATCCAGAAGATTCCTAGAGAATGTGTGAGCAATTGGATCATGTTATATGGCATTTTTGGACAAGGTAAGGCCGTTGTTTCCAACAGGTAGCAACACCAAAGTGATGGGCATCACATCTAGTTGGGAAAAGGGGCTTCTCCTGGATCTACAGTGACCATCATGGGTGTGAAATTCCTGGTAGAATTGCTACCAGGGTTATCTGTGACTTAGCACTTCATCACATTAGTTAAATTCCACTGAGCCCTACATTTAAATCTGGTAACTCATTGTGCTCATCACATTAGTTTTGTTTCAAGTGTAGGGTACAGCATTCTTTGCATATTTTAAGCGTGGGAGCCAGCATTCTTTTCCAACGGTTCTGGAGGTGGCATGGAAATTGATTATTTGAAATGATCCGGATGTTTTGCCAAATCTGTAGTGTGATGGCATTAGTTGCTCTCAGTTTCCTTCCTTTGACAGCATGTAGTGTTTGGACAGACTTTTTTTTGTGTCAGGAGTGACTTGAGAAACTTCAAGTCGCTTCTGGTGTGAGAGAACTGGCCATCTGCAAGGATGTTGCCCAGGGGACGCCTGGATGTTTTGCCATCCTATGGGAGGCTTCTTTCATGTCCTCGCATGAGAAGCTGGAGCTGACAGACGGGAGCTCACCCTGCTCCCTGGATTCGAACCACCGACCTTTTGGTCAGCAGTCCTGCCGGCACATTGCGCAACTGGGGGCTCTTTTTGGACAGAGGAGATTTTTTTTCAACAATGAGCAGGGAAAGGGATGAAATGTGGGGCCAAATCTCTGCAGTGTGAAGGCAACTGCAGTGAAAGAATACAGAAAGAAAACTGAGGCATTTAACAGTGTGATGAAGGTAGGGAAAATATCCGTTTCATTACAAAAAAGAGTAAGACTGAGCTTTTCTCTGCCAGACACTTCCCTGCCTCAATGTGATGAAGGCCAAAGGAAAAAAAATGACCGCATGTTGCCTACGAACAACCTGCCTATTTCCCCCATCCCCACTTTAATTGAAAATTCCAGCAGTTGTTATGTGACTCTACACATGGTCATTGTGTTGATGATCCCTCACAAAGAAGAATAGAAAACTGAAGCGGATTTGTGGTTTTCTCATGGGGATCGGTGTGCCGAGGAAGGGCTTTCCTTCTCCGTCATGGCCCTGCCTCCTCGCAGGCGCTGGCTGCCTCACCGCCACTCCAATTGTATTTGTGCTTCTTTCCATTTGAAAGATCCCATCTGAGTTCTTATGAGAGCAGGCTTTTAGCTCTTCCTGCTCTAGCAGACAGTCCCAGCGAGCCTGGAGGCTGAAGCCAGCTGATTTCAGCATGTGCATATAGGCACATGCACATATGTGTGTGTGCAAGTTTGGCAAAGAGTCGGGTCTTTGTTATCTTCCCTCAGCTCGGATCTGGGAAAGGTGGGTTTTCTGAGACAATAAGCAGGACTGTGAAAGCAGTTTTGGGAATGAAAACTTTGGGTGTGTACACCTTTGTTATGGCATGGTTGAATGAGTCACAAGGTTTTTTGTGTCGTTTCCAAAAACTCCCAGATCTTTTCTGACCATAGTGGGACTAAATCAACTTACTTACTTACTTTACTTACATACTTAACAACATGGTCTGATGAAGCTTTGAACACTTGCATAATGTACAGTTGTGTGCTTTTTAGGTAGGTCAATAAAGCATGTGGACTTTGAATTTTGCTGGAAAAGAACGCGTGTTTCTTTTCCTCTCAAAGTATCTTTCATCTGGGTTGTTATGAGCTTTCCGGGCTGTCTGGCTATGTTCCAGAAGCATTCTCTCCTGACATTTCACCTTCATCTATGGCAAGCATCCTCAGAGGTTGTGAGGTCTGTTGGAAACTAGGAAAATAGGGTTTATATATCTAGAATAATGTCCAAGGTGGGAGAAAGAACTCTTTTCTGTTGGTGGCAGAGGACCTTTGCTTCAGTGCTGGTGGTCTTTCCTACTTCCAGCATGCTAACGTTTGTCTGCTTGACTTCCCAAGAGATTTGCAGGATTTTTCAGAGACAACACTGATGGAATTGTTCTAGGAGTTGCACGTGATGTCTGTAGATAGTCCACATCTTGCAGGCGTATGGCAGGGTTGGGAGGACAATAGCTTTATAAACAAGCACCTTGGTCTCCCTACGGATGTCCTGGTCCTCAAACACTCTCTGCTTCATTCTGAAAAATGCTGCACTTGCAGAGCTTAGGCTTTATTGAGAGAGCTGACCCTGATTGTATTGTCAAAGGCTTTCATAGCAGGAATCACTGGGTTGTTGTAGGTTTCTCAGGCTTTATGGCCATGTTCCAGAAGCTTTCTCTCCTGACGTTTCGCCTGCATCTATGGCAGGCATCCTCAGAGGTTGTGAGGTCTGTTGGAAACTAGGAAAACTGAATGTAAATATCTGTGGAAAGTCCAGGGTTTGAGAAAGAACTATTGTCTGTTGGAGTTAGGTGTGAATGTTTCAATTGGCCACCTTGATTAGCATTTGATGGCCTGACAGTTTTAGGTGTGACTTGTTACTGCCTGGGGGAACACTTTGTTGATCTGACCCTGATTGTTTCTTGTCTGGAGTTCCCCTGTGTTTGAGTGGTGTTCTATATTTACAGTTATATTTTTTAAAAAGCCTACAACAACCCTGGCGGTGATTGTTTCTTGTCCTGTTTGATCATTTTCATGGGTTCTTCCTTTCTGTTGTAACTGTCCACCTGCTTCTTGTGGATTTCAATGGCATCTCTGTGTTGTATGACATGATGGTTGTGAGAGTGGTCCAGCATTTCTGTGTTCTCAAATAATATGCTGTGTCCAGGTTGGTTCATCAGGTGCTCTGCTATGGCTGACTTCTCAGGTTGAAATAGTCTGCAGTGCCTTTCATGTTCCTTGATTCTTGCCTGGGCAATACTGCGTTTGGTGATCCCATGAAAATGAACAAAATCTGGCTACCAGTATTTTAAAAAACCCTCTAAAATCATAACAGTAAATAAAGAGCAACACTTAAAAACTGGGGAATTCCAGACAAGAAACAATCAGGGCCAGCTAATCACCTCCCAACAAAGGATTCCCCCAGGCAGTAAGAAGCCAGATCTGGAAACTGCTAGGCCATTAATTGCTAATCAAGGTGGCCAGTTGCAACATTCTCACTCACCTCAAACAGACAAGAGTTCTTTCACCCACCCTGGACATTATTCCACAGATATATATACCCCACTTGCTCAGTTTCCAACAGAGCTCACAATCTCTGAGGGTGCCTGCCATAGATGTGGGCGAAACGTCAGGAGAGAATGCTTCTAGAACATGGCCAGACAGCCCAAAAAACTCACAGCAACCCAGTGATTCTGGCCATGAAAGCCTTCGACAATACATTATCCTTCAGCTATCTTAAAATCACCTTTACATGGGGGGGTACTCCTTCCTTTCCTTTGATTCTTCCTATTACAGTTTTCCTCCCCTCCATCCCACAACAGTCCTAGTGGTTTCTGAGCAGGAAGGCAGCTATACAGATTGCATGGGTGAATTCTGTCCTTTGTGAAATGGCTTTCCTTGTAAATCTGGGCCTTGACCAAGGCACCGTGTTTGAATGAGCAGAGGCCATTTGAGCTGGAAGGAAAGGCGCATCGTCGTCATGGGGTGGGTCTGCTTTTTATGGCCCTTGTCTGCCCTTCCTCCGGATCCCGATGGCAGCCGAGGCTTGGCTCCGCCGGCTCCATTCCAGCCCTGGCCCCATCTTCCATTCCCTGATTCTCCTAGCTGTACTTCAGAAATAATGCAACATAATCCATCATTATGATTAGGGATGTCAGGTTTAAGTGGGTGCCTGGTCCTTGACAATTAAGTCTAAGTGTTACTTGTCTGCTTCAAATTCAAATTAGTGGGGCTGGATCAATATCATAAAAGATATAAAGACATTTAACATGCAAGAAGCTCTGATGGAAGGCAGGCGCGGCTGGGCCTGGATTAGGCACTCGAGCCTTGCTCCTGGGGTGAGGGTCTCGCGTCTTCCCAGAGCTCTTTGATTAGATGATTTCTTCAGAAGCTTCTTGCATGCCTAGTGATGCCTGGGTTGGGTGTGTGTGTGCCTGTGTCTGTGTGTGTGTGAGGAGATACAGACAAACAGGGGGAGCCGACTGTCTGCATGTCAGCGTCTGTGTCGTTTCCAAGGAAGCTTGGACCCCACCCTGTCTTGTTATTCTGAAATCTGTACATTTCCTGTATATCTATTAATTCGTATGCAGCCTCCATCACCTGCTTGCCCCCAGTTTCTGGACAGACTTGCAGTTTTTGCCTTAAACATGGTAGGATGGGAGGTAGTTGTATCTAGGTTGTTGTGAGTTTTCTGGGCTGTCTGGCCATGTTCCAGAAGCATTCTCTCCTGACGTTTCACCTGCATCTATGGCAAGTGTCTTCAGAGGTTGTTAGGTCAGACCTCACAACCTCTGAGGATGCCTGCCATAGATGCAGGTGAAACGTCAGGAGAGAATGCTTCTGGAACATGGCCAGACAGCCCAGAAAACTCACAACAACCCAGTGATTCTGGCTATGAAAGCCTTCAACAGTAGTTGTAACTCTTTTAACCATGATGCTCCCCCAACAGGCTTTCTGGGAGGGGCTGGGTCCTGGATCAGACCACTATCTTTGCCCAAGTTGATGCCTTTGTCCAACGCTGTAAGGACCTCCTGGAGGTAGGTGGCATTTCGCCCAAGCAGACCTTCTCCACTCCTATACATTCCCTGGTTTGTCTCATTCAAGTTTCCAGGAAAGCATGTCTGATATAACCTACAAATGTAAACAGGTTGAGATCCAAGCTGGTTCTTTTGTACAGAGGAGGGCGACTACAATGATCAAGGGTCTGGAGAACAAGCCCAGTGAGGAGCAGCTTAAAGAGCTGGGCATGTTTAGCCTGCAGAAGAGAAGACTGAGAGTCATAGGGAGGAGCGAGCAGGCTTCCTTTCTGCTGCCCTGGAGACTAGGACACAGAACAATGGCTTCAAACTACAGGAAAGGAGATTCCACCTGAATATTAGGAAGAAGTTCCTAACTTTGAGAGCTGTTCAGCAGTGGAACTCTCTGCCTTGGAGTGTGGTGGAGGATCCTCCTTTGGAGGCTTTGAAGCAGAGGCTGGATGGCCATTTGTTGTATCAGTGCAATTTGCTGGCCAACTTGCTTCTTATCATCCAATTAACTGACTTCAGACAGTTGTTTCTGCTTCAGTAGCGGCTCTTATCTTTATTTACATTTCATTCATTGCAATAACACTTACTCGTTACTGTCGCAACTCAGGGTAGATTCACCTTGCTCAAAACACCACCACACACCAAGGCTGTAGGTTTTGTAGTTTATTGAAGAAAAGGCAAAATTATAAACATAGAAGTAAAGTTGCAAAAGTTCAATAGCCAAAACAGAGTCTTAAATGCAAAGGCAAAGTATCAAAGATCCAAAGGCAAATAACATTAAGTATAATCCTTTAGTATTGGTTAAACAAGAATCCTTGGCAGCATGACAAGGTCCCCAAAAACCAAGATCAAAACCAAAGCTCCAAAGAGCTAAAAGCTTTCCCCAAAAGCTGAGGTAATTCCAGAGAAGTTAACAGGGTGTAAGCAACATTGCACTGACAAAGGATTGACTTCAATCCGATTGTTAAATATGTTTCCCTAGCATGAAAGCATTACGTTGACCTCAAAATTCCCATTTGTTGGCAAGCCAAGCACTTCGGCGTACCCTTAATTGCAAACGGTCCTCCCTAATTAAATCTCCATCACCTTCAAGGCTGGATAACTCATTATCCTGGGACTGGTCACCCTGGGAACCAAGAGGCACTGTCCCAGATGGAGCTGTTGACTCCTCCACCTGCAGCTGTGAAGTTTCACTGTCTTCATCTAAAACAACATTCCACTCTGGGAAACAGAAATGCCATCTCTTCTTCAGAATCAACACTGCCTCAACAACAGGGACATGTTCAGAAATCTGTAACCCATCATCCTCCTCATCCTGAGGAAACTCAGGCTCAGAAAACTCAGGCTCAAAGTGAGCCACAACAGTTAGCATGGTCAGATGCAAGGGAGAAAAGCCAAGAGAAAAAGCAATGGTGTCTGTTATATTTATACCCCACTGTTATCAGCTCATCAGTTCAGTGTCCAGCCTCCTAGTCTATTGCACCATCATTCTTGTCTATTCCACGCATGCTTCATAACGTTCCACAACTTAACTCCTTCACAGCTAGCAGCATGGAGATTTTAAACCTGTACAATATATATATTGACATTACACTGCTTTGAATGTGATTTTCCTGCCTATTGGCAGGGGGTTGGACTGGGTGGCCCATGAGGTCTCTTCCAACTCTATGATCCTATGATTCTTCTGAAAGTTTGCTTCAGATCAGAGTTCTACTTAGGATGTGGTGCCACTTTGAATTCCATTGGGAGAAAAGTGGAGTATAAATTAAAATAAATGACCAAGTTGCCTAATGGACAGAGGGCTTTGCTAATGGGCGTCTTTCCATGGACCTGTTGCAGTATGGCGATATGACAGCCTTGGGGAGAAATGTGGGGACTTTCAAGGGTGATGACAAACCCTGGCATCTTTGCCCAATAGGTTTGTGACAGCCAGCAACACTTTGCCCGCTGGGAAGATGGCAAGCAGACTCCCCTGCCTTGCTTCTCTGGCCAGCGGGGCCCCCAGATGACCAGAAGCCTGCTTGAGACAGAGGAGACCTTCAATAAGTTCCTCAACAACCTCCGGAATGTGAAGGGGGGAATCCTGGATGTGAAGAACACCTCTTGGCATGAGGACTTCAACCGGTGAGAGATGCCTCCGCCAGCCTTTAGAAATAGGATTGGCAATGTTGGCTTCAGCAGGAAGAGAACTAGTCTTTCCATAGTTCTTGCTTTTCTGGTCACGGGTGGTCCTCCAGAGTTGTTTTTGCAGCCCACAACTACTCTGAGACAAGTTGAGTAGAAAGAGTAAGCGTGGAGGAAGAGAGCAGCACTTCTTAGGATGTATTATGTGAGGGACTGGCAAGATTTTACAATAATGTGCCAAGGATTGGTACCATATGTGTGTCCATTGGCTACAACCATATCTTTCCCCCTGGAATCACTCCATGGACAGACAGCAAATGTCACATGGATCACCACCAACCCACAAGATGTGGAGAAAGAAATGGGCTATTTATTGACCCCGTTGGGGGTGCAACAACTGGGAGGGGGGCTCCATGGCATTGTCTTCCAGACCACATTCTCTTCTCTTTCTGTGCATTCCATGGGGACCACAGCTTCCGTGCTGGTGTCAAAGACTTGGAGGTGATGACCCAGAACTTGATGGCTTCAGCTTTCGAGACAGTGCAAAATGCTGAGCGTGGGGTGGAGATCCAGGACATCTTCCAGCATTTGTCTGCACGAGAGGTACGGCCAAGGCAACTGCTGCCTCCAAGGCTGGGTTCAACCTGATCAATCAGTTGAGAGGAAGCAGCATCCGCCCCTGTGTGAGGTCTCCACACTTGCCTCCATGGTAGCCTCAGTAACTCTGTGGTCTTCGGGCACATCTTTGAGGACGATCATCAGGCTCATCTTAGAAAAATGCTAGCATCCCTTAGCCCAGTAGGCACTATATGAGCCAACTGTTAGATCTTTGGGTTGCTTTTCTTCCAAATGCCTGGGAAGCAGTGGAGAGGAGGTTCTTGGGAGAAGTGGGGAACCCACTTCAGAAAAGGAAGATGGCACTCTCTTTCTCAGCCTGCAAGGCACCTCCCACTCTCTTTTTGTCTCCCAGGCCATCAAACGCACCTTTGATAAGAAAACAGTGGACATCTACATGCTGTTTAATGGCGAGCTCGCTCTGGTCAACAAAGAACTGGGGAAAAAGATCCCGTTCCTCCCACCACACATGTGCTTTTACTCAGGCCGGGCCCATTGGATGCGAGCTTTGCGGCGACGTATTGACAGACCCATGCAGGTAAGTCTTCTCTTGTGAATCAGATTGGATGGGGTGATGGTGGTGATAGTTGTTGAGCGAGTGGGCTTATTAACAAAGACCCTCCCCATAAATGGACATCAGAGTACCTTTTTCACAGCAGCGTGACCCAGGACCAGTAGCCCAAAGTGATAAAAAGAACAAAAAGGCACAGGCCAATGTTATATCTTCCATAAGAGGCTTTTTTTGTAATAAAATAATATGGTTGCACTAGTTGCAACAACAAGGTTTCCATAACACATATAAAGTCCTTTATACTTCCTTCTTTGTTTCCACGCTGGGCTTCTTTTTTGTGCAGATAAATAGCTCTGCTCTCACGGAGCCTCGTCTCATATCAAACTTAGGAACTTCACACATTAGCTTTTTACACAGCTTTACACATGAGGCCTTCAACTTGGGGCTTCTCTCATCAAAGCTTCTCACAGACTAAGGCCTATTTATTTATTTATTTATTTATTTCCGTTACTTTTACCCCGCCCTTCTCAACCCCCGAGGGGGGACTCAGGGCGGCTTACAGAACAATGCACCATTTGATGCCTATACAGTTACACATAATAAAGTCATAGTTAAAACAATTAAAAACAGTTATTACAGTTTTTATTCTCACAGACTGAGGCCTTTCTCCCACTGAGGCAAACTAACATAGAGGCCTACTAAGCTGCAGGCACACCTGCTTATATAGAACTGCAGCTTTTGCTAAGTCATTGCATCCATTTAACCCTTTGACTTTTTTGTAATTAAAAATATCTAGTTGATTTTTCATATTTCTGACAATAGTGGACTCTTCACAGCTCTGTCACTGTCTGGTGCCCATTTGGCCTGATTCCTTCCATTGAGTCCAACTTCAGTTTAGCTCATGGAGCCATGCAACACAGATCAGCGAAGATCCTACGTGATTGCACATAGCTTAAAACTTTCAGATGCAAAACATTTGACGTGTGCTGTAATTTCCCCTCCCAGCCCCAGGATTCACTGTGTCTCTTTGATAGTCTGTCCATATGGCCATTCAGTGGCTGGTGGAAAGTGAGCTTGATCAAAGACCAGAGAGAAAGCTGTGTCTGGCTCTCTCCCTACAACCAGACACCGGCTGAGAGCTTCCTCTGCCAAGATCCACTTGGATCTTCTTGAGGTCTCTATGGATGATATCATCCTGTTATTGAATAAAGCAAGCTTTCCACCGGCAGTGCAATGCCCATTGAAGGCAACTATTGCAGTGACATAGTGCCCTGGGATTGGAGTTCTCTTCTGTCATTCAGAAGAGTATTTCAACCTCAGCGATGCCCCCACCCCCTCCAAAAAAAATACACAAACACAAGATAGAGTTAAGTGACTGAGGGGGGAAAGGAAAGGGCCTGAGGCTGTTAGGAATTGTGAGAGTTGAAGTCCAAAACACCTGCAGGGCGCAAGATTGCCCATGACTGGTCCATAAGATTTCCCCATCCCCAAAACAAAGCATGGGAATGCAGCATCTTGTCTTACAGGAGGATTTTTGCTCCTGGTAATTTCTTGGGTGGTTACTTATATATATATTTTCATTCAAAATTCTCTCACCTTTGTGAAGGGAAAGGTCTGTGGTCTAGACAAAAGGCCCTGGGGGCTGCATGAAAGCCATTTGAGTCCCATCTCCTCAATTTAAAAAAAATGCCCAGTGATTTAGAGGGACCTGTCTTCTGGAATAACACACCTTTCCTTCACATCAGTTTTGTGTTCCTTATGGGGCTGGAGGAGGTATAATTCTCCCCGTTTCTTCTGTGACTTGGAGGCCCAGTTTGTTGGTCAGTGAAATCAGCCGTCTCTTGCTGGAGTTGCAATTGCTGTTTTTTATGCATCCAGCAACCTCATCAATTTTTTTGTCTCTTTCTCTGCTATTTACCTCAATAGCATCCTCTATTGCTGAGTTCCTTTTGACAAGTTTAATTATACGTTGGGTAGAAACAAAAAACGGCATTTCCAGCATCAATCAGCCTTCCCCGCCCTTCTTTCGGTCCTTGTCTGAAGACTGAAATTGCAAAGCCCACACGTTTGTTCGTTCGGATGTAAAGCAAGCACAGCCTACGGAGGGGCTCCCTCTGACTCCCTGCTGCCCAGGTCCCGCTTCACCACTGCCAGGAGCCTTCATTATTATGTTGCTATTAGCAGTTGGCAAATTCCTGGCCTCCGGTGATGCTCCTGCGCCCTGCTTTCGATGTTGGTCGCGTCGCAGTGAGCTCTGCCAGTCCCTCAACATGGCCCTTGGCAGGCAGAGTAGATGCATGGTGGGCTTTCATGTTCTCTCTGCCTCTGCAGCCCCAGAATAGAGACGGTGGGATGGGTAGTCAAGGCTCTGCAGATCCAATGTCCCAGAACAGTGTTTCTCGACCTCGTTTCTTGCACTGCTTACTGCCCAAAGGCTTGGTCCCACATCCATGTCTTTGCTTTCTTTCTGAAGACCAAGAGGAAGGGTGCTGATCTAATTTTGTTTGGGAGAGAGTGCCACCACAGAGAAGGCCCTGTCTCTCATCCCCACCTCCCCTGAGAAAGAGGTGAGACCGAGAGCAGGGCGTCCCTGGACAAACTTAACCTCCAAGATGGTTCATAGGGGGAGACAAGTAACTTGGTTTGGAACCATTTAGGGAAGTGATTCTCAACTGTCCTAATGCTGCGACCCTTTAATACAGTTCCTCGTGTTGTGGTGACCTTCCAACCATAACATTATTTTCGTTGCTATTTCATAACTGTAATTTTGCTACTGTTATGAATCGTCATGTAACTACCCGATATGCAGGATGTATTTTCATTCACTGCGCCAAATTTGACACAAATACCCAATATGCCCAAATATGAATACTGGTGGGGTTGGAAGGGGATTGATTTTGTCATTTGAGAGTTGTTGTTGCTGGGATTTATAGTTCACCTACAATCAAAGAGCTTTCTAGACTCCACCAGTGATGGAATTGAACCAGTCTTAGCACACAGAACTCCCATGACCAATAGAAAATACTAGAAGGATTTGGTGGGCATTGACCTTGGGTTTGGGAGTTGTAGCTCACCTACATCCAGAGAGTACTGTAACTCAAACAATCATAGAATCATAGAAGCATAGAATCATTGAGTTGGAAGAGACCTCATGGGCCATCCAGTCCAACTCCCTGCCAAGAAGCACAATGATGGATCTGGATCAAATTTGGCACTATCACTCAATATGTCCAAATGTGAACACTGGTGGAGTTTGGGGAAAACAGACCTTGGTATTTGGGAGTTGTAGTTGCTGGGATTTATAGTTCACCTACAACCAAAGAGCATTTGGAACCCCAACAATAGAATTAGGTCAAACTTCCCACACAGAATCCCCATGACCAACAGAAAATACTGTGTTTTCTGATGGTGTTTGGTGACCCCTCTGACACCTCCCTCGTGACCCCCCAGGGGTCCCGACCTCCAGGTTGAGAAAGTTCAAGATTTCCCACTAGGACTGCTTGGCTTCCCAACTACTATAAGTTGAAACAGCAGGCAGCAAGTACATGAGGGAGTGTAGGACCCAAGAGGAGAAAATGGCATTGAGGAGCTGTTGGGAGGATCAAAAAGAGCCAGCATTTGGAAAAGCAGCATTTCAGGATTAGGACTTTTCTGGCCACCCTCTTCTAGGAGACTCTCGGAACTGTAGTCCAGAGCCAAGGTCTATTTTCAAGCCAGCAGGATAGATAGCTCCACTGGCATACCTGAATGGGCTGAAGCGCTCCACTCGAGACCTTCCAATTTGAAGTGCAGCTATTGATAATCACTGAGCTCAGTTTCCCAAACAGTTATGGGTTAATGTTGGATTGGATGGCCTTGCGGTCTCCTCTTGCTCTATGATTCTATGATCTGTCTGACTGTGTTCCCGTCTATTCCACATTTATTCACTTTGTTAATCAAAATATTGTGTGGGACCTTGTCAAATACTTTGTTGAAATCCAGATAAATAACATCTCCTAAACAAGCAACCTGATTGAAATCTATATAAATAAAAATGTAATGTTCGTTTGTGGGATTAACAGAACTCAAAAACCACTGGACAAATTGACACCAAATTTGGACACAAGACACCTAACAACCCAATGTACGTCCTTCACTAAAAAAAAATTGATTTTGTCATATGGGAGTTGTAGTTGCTGGGATTTATAGTTCACCTACAATCAAAGAGCATTTTTCACTTTGTTAATCAAAATATTGTGTGGGACCTTGTCAAATACTTTGTTGAAATCCAGATAAATAACATCTCCTAAACAGGCAACCTGATTGAAATCTATATAAATAAAAATGTAATGTTCGTTTGTGGAATGAACAGAACTCAAAAACCAGTGGGCCAATTGACACCAAATTTGGACGGCATACACTTAACAACCCAATGTACATCCTTCACTCAATTTTTTTGATTTTGCCATTTGGGAGTTGTAGTTCTTGGGATTTATAGTTCACCTAAAATCAAAGAGCATTCTGAACTCCACCAATGATGGAATTGAACCAAAGGTGACACATAGGACTTCCATAACCAACAGAAAAGACTAGAAGGGTTTAGTGGGCATTGACCTTGAGTTTGGGAGTTGTAGTTCACCTACATCCAGAGATCACTGTGGACTCAAACAATGATGGATCTGGACCAAACTTGGCACGAATATTCCATATGCCCAAATATGAACACAGATGAAGCTTGGGGGAAATAGACCTTGACATTTGGGAGTTGTAGTTACTGGGATTTATAGTTCACCTGCAATCAAAGAGCATTCTGAACCCCACAAACGACAGAATTGGGGCAAATTTCCCACACAGAACCCCCATGACCAACAGAAAATACTTAAGGCCATCCAGTCCAACTCACTTCACCAGGGCAAGAAAACGTAATCAAAGCCCTCCTGACAAAGAGCCATCCAGCCATAGATAGATATATATGATTCACACACACACAGATATAATAGCATAGATTTGAAAGGGACCCCTAAAGAAGGACAATAATATGTTCCATATTCCAGAGTAGGCAAACCAGACACTCTCCACATCAACACTGACAAAGAAACAGCAAGAAATACTGTTTACCCACAAGCATAGAGAAATTACACATATTAGAAACCATTACTTTATTTTCCAGATCACTAGACTGGGCCACAGCAATGCGTGGCAGGGGACGGCTAGTAAAATATAAGATTTTCTTTGACAGGATCCGTTCTTGACAAACCCGTACTGACTCCCACAGATCAAGGCATCGTCCTTACGGAACTAGCAAACAGGCTCCTGTATCATCTGTTCCTGGTATTGAGGTCAGGCTGATAGGTCTCAGGTTTCCTGGAATGTCTATTTTTTTAAAGGGAGGGATGATGTTTGCCCTCCAGGGTTTCTCAAAAGCCATGATGAGAAGCTCAGGGAGTACAGCAGCAAGTTCTTTGAGTATACAGAAATGCGGTTCTTCTGGTCTTGCAAATCTGAAATCATTTCAAATACTGAGGTGGTTGCTGAATAGCTCCCTATCAGTCTTGATTGGCAATCTAGATCCTTGCCAAGGCCAGCATGGAAGCACACAATTTTCTCTTTTGGGGAAAAAACATGAAGCAAAATAGCTATTGAGTATTTCCAGGTATGCCAAGTTTTGGCAGAAAGCTTTGGGTCAGAGAATGGCCTACCTTTGTTACAGGAGAACTGGCGTTCCTCCAATAGCAAGATTAGGACAACATTGCAATGTTGGAGAGAAGAAGGCAATGTCTTCCCCACGCCTGTATTTTGGTACCAAAGAAGTCCATGCCCCGACTGAGGGAAATGGCATTGGCTTGAGAACAGGAAGGCAAGGAATGAAACAAAAAACTCCATGCTGGGTCCTTGGATCTGTGCCAGTACATCTTAGTTTTTGCATTTTATGTATTGATGATTGAATGTCATATCAAGAAGGAGGAGGAGGAGGAGGAGGAGGAGGAGGAAGAGGAGGAGGAGGAGGAGGAGGAGGAGGAGAAATGATAGTGGTGATCATTTCATATGACAATGAAGAAGAAGATGATAGTGGTGATCATTTCATATGATGATGATGAGGAGGAGGAGGAGGAAGAAGAAGATGATGATGATAGTGGTGATCATTACATAGGAGGAGGCACACAGAACTCCCATGATAAACAGAAAATACTTGAAGGGTTTGGTGGGCATTGACCTTGAGTTTAGGAGTTGTGGTTCATCTACATCCAGAGAGCACTGTGGACTCAAACAGTGATGGATCTGGACCAAACTTGGCAGGAATACTCAATATACCCAAATGTGAACATGTTTGCATTTGGGGAAAATAGACTTGACATTTGGGAGTTGTACTTGCTGGGAAGGCTGAGCAAAGGAAGATAGATGCTTTGGAACTATGGTGTTGGAGGAAAGTTCTGGGAGTGCCTTGGACTGCGAGAAGATCCAACCAGTCCATACTTCAAGAAATAAAGCCTGACTGCTCATTGGAGAGAAGGATAGTAGAGGCCAAGATGAAGTCCTTTGGCCACATCATGAGAAGAAAGGAAAGCTTAGAGAAGATAGTGATGCTGGGGAAAATGGAAGGAAAAAGGAAGAGGGGCCGACCAAGGGCAAGATGGATGGATGGTATCCTTGAAGTGATTGGATTGACCTTGAAGGAGCTGGGGGTGGTGACGGCCGACAGGGAGCTCTGGCATGGACTGGTCCATGAGGTCACGAAGAGTCTGAAACGACTGAACGAATGAACAACAACAAAAACAACTTGCTGGGATTTATAATTGAGCAACAATCAAAGGGCATTCTGAGCCCCACCAACGATAGAAGGGGGCCAAACTTTCCACATGATTTCTAATGGTCTTTGGCAACCCTTCTGATACCCCCAGGTTGTGAAATACTGGTTTAGGGCTTTATAGGCTAAAGCTAGCACTTTGAATTGTGCTCAGTAGCAGGTGGGCAGCCAGTTGAGCTGGCATAACAGGCGGGTTGTATCCTCCTTCGGATCGTCTGGGCCTGAACTATGTGGGGCTTCACCGGTCACAACCAGCACTTTTTCTTGTGCTCACAAACAGAGTTGTAGCCAGTGGAGCTGTTGCAGCAAGAGAGTTGTGTGCTTCAATAGCCAGTAAATGGCCATTAAATAATCAGCAACCAAATGTACAGCATTTATTGAGACTATAGCCTGGGTGAACTGCTTAATTTGCTTGTTTAATGCCCCACACATCTCCCAGTGCAAAAACCCTGATCGGTTTACAACATGAATTAAAACAAAATACTGCTACAAACCCTTTAGTGGCAATGCTGAAGAACAATTCAAAAACTATTAACTTGTCATATTAAAATAAAACAGTGAATTAAAACAATTTAAAAGTATTAAAAAAAGCATAAGATGGGAGCGGAAGTATAATGTCCTCTGCTAAAAGGGCTTTCTGCAGTAGACGGTTATTGGCTGTCCAAATAACAAGACCTTTCTCAAACAGAAGAAAAGCAAAGAGGTGAATTACACTCGAGTTTCATAAGCTGGGTGTAGCCATCACGAATTCTCTGTCATGTGCCCCCACGTAACATGCTATTGGTAGTGATGGGACTGTGCAAATATAGCAGTCTTGTATTTAGACAACCTTCATAATTTAGTTCTCTGGAAACTGGGGATTTTGTACAAAAAAAACAACAACCAGGGTTCTTCTCACAAAACCTCACAATTGTTGTGTCAAGAGCATAATTCTGTGCAGAATAATTTCCTCAAAAACGTCCAGATATATGCATACTGCCCAACATTCACATCTATGTGTTATTCTTGGATTTCCTGAGTGTCGGAAAGCCACTTTTGGTCAGGAAAATGTATGTTGGTGTACTTCATACTTCTAAGTGCTTGGTTGTCTAGGCACGAACTTCCTCTTCCAGGCAGATTTGTAGGAGGCAGAATCTGAAGATTGTTGGAGCTGTTGGGTGTGAGATTGAGATACGATATGGGAACCTCACCCAACTGGCTGCCGAACGAAGAGGTCGGAAATAGGTCCCCCCCCCCCCCAAAAGAAATATCAAGATGGAAGAAGTATTTGTGGAAGGAACAAGAATATGTTTATGGATTAAGAGGAGAGATGGGTTTGCCTCTGTCTTCATTGGTTATTGACCCTCTAGCAGTCCTCTAAAGGCCACCAGTACTGACACTCCTGTGTACTGGAGCCCAGCCAGCATATACTGGGAGTTCATGCTGGGCAAACCTGTCATGGCTGACTCAGTTCTGCTAATGGAAAGAAGTCTTTTAAATACATATAAATATTATTTTGGCACAAGTAATTGGCCTGATTTTTCTAGATGGCATATGTTGTTTTCTTTATTACACCCACTGAAAAGAGCCTAATGGGCAGCCAGGATTTTATTTTTCCCATTTCCTTCGTGCCCACTGTTGACCAAGCAGTGAACTAATGTTCTAGTGAGCTGAAGAAGCAGGGGATGGAGACGGGGGGATGCGAGGATCCAAGATAAATAGGTGAGCTCCCCATCAGCTACCATTTGCTAGTGCCACCTGCTTCCCTTTCATTTCCACACGTGAAGACCTGTCTCACAGGAGAACAAGAACAGTGTATATTGGTGTAAGAGCTATTGTAACAGCCTCCCCAATCCTACACATTTACATGTGACCGCAAAATTGCCAGAACCAACGCTTTCACACACAAGAACTGTGATGTTACTTTGATCCATGGTAGGAAGGTTGGTCAGCCACCTTCTGTTTATATCATGAAAATCACAAGGAAAGAGGAGAATGTGTATCTGTCCATTGGATTATTTCAGCCAGGCACTGAAAATGTTGGGTTGTTGTGAGTTTTCTGGACTGTTTGGCCATGTTCCAGAAGCATTCTTTCCTGACATTTCGCCCACATCTATGGCAGGCATCCTCAGAGGTTGTGAGGTCTATTGGAAACTAGGAAAATGGGGTTTATATATCTGTGGAATGATGTCCTGGGTGGGAGAAAGAACTCTTGTCTGTTTGAGGCAAGTGTGAATGTTGCAATTGATCACCTTGATTAGCATTAAATAGCCTTGAAAATGTTATTTCTATGAGGGCAAGTCCTAGATTCTCCCAATCCACAAAGACCAGGACTTCAGCATATCATGGAAAGGGAACTATAGTCTATTAATGCACCATAGCTGAGGTCTCTGTTTGAGCTGGGCAGGAGGAATCATGGCTCTGGAGGAGAGTCTGTTGGTTATTCCAGATGATGGGAAAGATATTGGAGAGGCACTGCTATGGTGTCCACCTCATGCCTTCAAAAACAGCCTTAGCTAAGGATAGCTTGTCTCCTCTGAATGAATGCCTGGAAGAGGGAATGAGCTAGTTGAGAAAAATAAATTGAAACTGAATCTAGACAAGACAGAGGTTCTTCCCATCAAGAGTCCCAGCCTAGGGATGGAGATGTGTCAACCTATTTTGGACGGGATTACACTTTCCCTGAAAGACTGTGTTCACAGCTTGGGAAAAGGGCTCCTGGATTCATCTCCCCAAAGGTCAGCCCAAATCGATGCCGCAGTTAAGAGGGCTTGCTACCAGCTTTGGCTGATCCACCAATGGATCACCTAGAATTTGGGGTCCTAATGATGGTAGTAACCTCAAGGATGGACCCCTGCAAAGCATTGTACATTGGGTTATTTCTGTACCAAGTTAGAAACTCAAATTCGTTCAAGACATGGCAGCCAGAGGAACATCGAGGAATGAGCATATTACACCTATGTTAAAGTCATTTGACTGGCTGCCAATTAGTTCTAAGCAAAGTACAAAGTGTTGGTTTTAACCCTTTAAGCCCTACATGGTTTAGGTACAGGTTTCCTACATGATAGCCTTCTCCCAACCAATCTATGGCCCCTTTAGACACTGAGATCCTCTGGCCTTTACAGTTATGCCAACCAGACAGAACCCAACTGGTGACAATCACCCAGAGGATCTTTTCACCAGCTGCTCCACCACTGTGGAACGACCTGCCAAAGGAAGGGATCCAACAGCTAAACGAGGTGTTGGGATTTAAAATGCAATTGAAGACCATCTCTTCTGGCAGAAGGCCAACCCAGTCAACTTTCAGTCATGAGTTTTAATTTACATTCTGTTGCTACTAAATGTCAATTTTGTATCGGTGTTTGGTGCAAGTTTTTCAAATTTTTGTGTTTTTATCTATGTTTTATGTTCATCCAAAAAAACGAAACACTACTCTGCAACATACTATCTGCTACTACAAAGTTACAACTGAGCAACTATTAATAGTAACGGAAAGGCAAAAATAAAACATAGATAAGTAAAAAGGTAAAGGTTGTCCCCTGACGCTAAGTCCAGTTATGTCTGACTCTGGGGTGTGGTGCTCATCTCAATTTCTAAGCTGAAGAGCCGGCGTTGTCCATAGACACCTCCAAGGTCATGTGGCCAGCATGACTGCATGGAGCGCCGTTACCTTCCTGCCGCAGTGGTACCTATTGATCTATTCACATTTGCATGTTTTCGAACTGCTAGGTTGGCAGAAGCTAGGGCTGACAGCGGAAGCTCACGCCGTTCCCCAGAATCAAACCTGTGACCTTTCGGTCAACAAGCTCAGTGTTTTAACCCACTGTGCCACTGGGGGCTCCTTAAAACATAGATACTCATACATAAATAAGAATAAAAATAATAAAATAAAATAATAAAAATATTAATAAAATAAAATAATATAAAAATAAAAATAAATAAAAATGAAAAACGACTTAGAGTGGGATATTTGCAGATCTATTTTGGTTTTTTGTTTATTTATGCAAAACATAGATACTCATCCATAACTAAACAAAAAACCAAAATAGATCTGCAAATATCCCACTCTAGCTGGTGGTTATTACTCCTTTTCAGTCTGCTATTTTCCCTGTCCTGATTTAGACCAACAGACAGACCTGTGTGTTCCTTATGAAGAAAGTTATCTCTCTCTGACTTGACATGCCTCCCTGGCTGTCTTCATAAGCTGCTGAGAAAAATCGGCTGCAGTGTCATTGACAGAAGCGCTCTTCTCCCCTCTTCTTCACTACAAGCCTCTTCTGAAAAGAGCCCTCCTCCCAGCTTTATCTTCTCCTCTCTTGCAGAGCCTTTCCACAGCCCACTTCATCCCCCACATTGGGGCTGGAGAAGAAAGCTACCAGAACTATCAACAGCTTGTGCAGGCCCTGGACGAGATTGAGAGGAAGACCTTCCAGGAATGGACCCAGACCTTGGACAAGGACTGCCTGAAGCGCCTGGACACCCCTCTCCTGATCCTTAGTAGCGAGAAGCCTGGCATGCTGGACATCAATTTTGACAAGTGAGAGATATGTCCGTTGTCCCCCGGAGCAGATGGGTCCAGGCAGGAGGTGGGAGGCTAACTCCCTACTATAACTTGTCCTTTCTGTTTCTATCTCCAGGCACTTGCTGAAATTATTTGTGGAAATCCACTACTGGGAGAGAGTGCTATTTGAGATCCCACACTATGTGGTTGAGGTCTATGAACGGAGAGAGGACCTGCGTAACCTCAGGGAGAACCTGTTGCTGGTGGCTCGAGATTACAACAGGTTTGGACCTGCGTGCCCAGCTTCTTGGAGGCTTTCTAGCTTTCAATATGAGGGGTTTTCAACCTTTGTACATTGAGTTAGGGGATATGCAGCTGTCTAGACCAGGCATGGGCAAACTTGGGCCCTCTGGGTGTTTTGGACTCCAACTCCCATCATTTCTAACAGCCTCAGGCCCCTTTCTTTTCCCCCTCAGCCGCTTAAGCGACTGAGGGGGGAAAGGAAAGGGCCTGAGGCTGTTAGGAAATGGTGGGAGTTGGAGTCCAAAACACTTGGAAGGCCCAAATTTGCCTGTGCCTAGTCTAGACACTGTTGACCTGCTACTCCCATCAGCCCTAGTAGAACAGGCAACAATGAGGGATGATAGAAGTTGCACTCCCGTGCCGACAGGTAAGGTCACCGGGTCCTTACCCTCGTGCTACAGCTAACGGCCAATTTGCTTTCTCCTCCAACAACAATGAGCAGCTTAATTAAGTTACTTAGGCCATGAAAGGCAACAAATGATGTATTTTGCTTGACACGCTTCCTGTGTTCTCTTGCATGCTTCAGTGTTCTTCCTTTCACTGGACTAGGGGTTTGTGTGTGTGCGTGCATGTCAGAAGCTACTTGAGAAAATTGTTTCTGGTGTGAGAGAATTGGCTGTCTGCAAGGACTTTGCCCAGGAGTCACCCGGATATTTTTGCCATCCTGTGGGAGACTTCTCCCACAGGATGAAGTCTGGAGCTGACAGGTGGGAGCTCACTCCATCTCAAGGATTCGAACCACTGACCTTCAGGTCAGCAGTTCAGCTGGCATAAGGGTTTAACCCATTGTGCCACCTGGAATGCCACAATTGGAATCAAAGCTACTCATATGAGTTGATGCTGGTCTGTGAGCCGCTGGCTAGCAGGAAATAAATAATCAGTTTTAGCTAATTGTAGTACCAATCCATTACATATTTTGTGGGGTTGGGGGAATTGCCTTCCTCACCACATGAAAAGCAGCAATTGAAATTGTTGGGTGTGGATTTGGCTTACATCGCCGTATCTTCATTTCATGCGACTGAGAAGATGGTTTGGAGAGGAGGAATGCAATATTCCTGCTTCTTGGCAGGGGGTTGGACTGGGTGGCCCATGAGGTCTCTTCCAACTCTATGATTCTATGATTCTGTGAAAGAGGAAAGGGTCTTCTCCCTGTCTGGCTTATGGACCAAAACCAGTTCACAGCAGGGCCTGCTTCCAGTCAGCCAAAATGTTGCCTATCTGCTCCCATGGAGGTGGTGTACCCATTGGGCCACTGGCCTTCCCTCTTCCAGCCATGCCTCTCCAGCACAGGGGTCTCCTACACAGGGAACCAGTTGGTTGCCAGGTTTGAACAGAGACCAAAAGAATGATTGGCTTCCTGGCTGAGTTTCCCAAAGGTGTGTTTGGCAGGGAGGGGGCTCTGTCTGCTTTCTCCACAACCTTTTCTGAAGTGTGACATGGAGGCGTTTCTCCGCTGTGAAAGTGTTGTTTGCAACGAGCTTTGTCTTGGCAGCTGTATTTTTATCATGACACAAGTGTAAGCATTTCTTCTAGGCTGGCTTTTTGCCACTCAGGATTTAATTGGAGACCAAGCTGGTGCTGCAGGAGAGAAATGGGCAGCCTTCAGCGCCTGTTCCCATCAGGCCCACCTGGTTCGTGCAGGGGAGGCTCCTGAGTGGAGGCCCCTACCTTCTGGGCTTGGTTTCGCTCGCCATCCAGAGGCACAGCTTCAAAGCTCGATTGTGTTCCTTTCCCAGAATCCTGCAACTAATATGGCTTTGCAGACTGAGGGATTCTCGGAATGGTGGTCCAAACAGTAACGTTTCCAAGCTCTGGTGCTTTAGGAAGCTTGCCATCCCGTTCTTCTCTTCCCATTCCCAGGATCATCAGCATGCTGTCTGCAGAGGAGAGGGGGCTCTTCCGGGAGCGCATCCGCTATCTAGACAGAAAGATCCAGCCTGGCCTGAAGAAACTCCACTGGTCCCTCAAAGGGGCGAGCACGGTCTTCATTTCCGAGTGCCGATTGTATGCTAGCAAGGTCAGGCTTCCTTCTTTGGCAGGACACTGGGATCTGGTCATACGGGGAAGGATGGAAACTGCAGCCATCTCCACCTTTTTTGGCCCCATCGCACTCTGAAAGGTTGGAGGAACACTAGGAATAGCTTGTGGACCTCCTCTCATGGCACAGTTGGATTTGAAACAGTCATCTCTTGCTTGCTTGAGATTGCAACCTCTTCCTCCCTCACCATCTTTGCACCTGTCCAGCAGTGAACCTGCGGCATGACGCTCACTGGGTTTCTCTAGATGTTAAAAATCTAGTGTTGGGTTGTGCAAAAGTAGCCATCTAACTCCCATCAGCCTTCACCAGGCTACCTGTCTGAACGTATCATCCCCTACAAAGCAGCACATAGATTAAGATCTTCTGGGAAGGCCCTGCTTTCAGTCGCACTGGCTTCACAAGCGCATCTGGTGGGGATGAGAGACAGGGCCATCTCAGTGGTGGCCCCTCAGTTGTGGAACTCCCTCCCTAGCGACATCAGAGCAGCTCCCTCCCTTTGAGCCTTTAGGAAAAGAGTCAAAACCTGGCTCTGTGAGTAGGTGTTCGGAAACAAAGACAATGCAGTATTTTTTAATCAAAACCTTGTGCAATTGACCTGGAAACGGACTCAGACCCTGAACTTAGATGGCGTGTTTTCTAAGTTTGTAACTTTTTAAATCTGTTTTAACTCTGTTTACTATGTTGCAATTTTTGAAATGTTTAGGTGATTGTATTGAGGCACAACGTTGTGCCATTGTAAGCCGCCTTGAGTCACCCTGTCAGGGTAGAGAAGGGCGGGATACAATTATGGCAAATAAATAAAAATAAATAAATAGTCAGTAGAGAGAGGCCTCAAGAGCTGAAGTCCAAAACCACTTGAAGGGCCACCATTGACTTCATTTGAGAAAGTTCCATTTGGGTTGGGATTTGGTCATCCAAAGTGTCACCACTCAATAAGGTTAGAGTTGGGAGTTCCTCTGGACTTCAACCGTACTGCAGAACTTGCAAAAGGAGCTGCAGTCCCAGTCTTTCATTATCACTGGCCCACCTTCTCCTTCAGGAGAAGCCTCCCATCTCTTAAGCTGTCCTCTCATTGATTTCCTTCTTCTCCCTGGCTGAATGATTCCTTCGATGTTCACAGTGGTGCTGGAATGTGCTCTTGCCCTGCTCTTTTCTTCCAGTTCCCATATGGCTGGGGGCTTCTTCCCTAGGCTGCCCTCTCACCTGTCCCTTCTTTCAACAGGGAGTCTTGTCTTGGTTGCTACAACCTCTTTGTGCTGCAGCTCTTGCTGCCAGTTGGGAGCCTCTCTCCTTGCTCGCTCCTTCTTGCTCCCTGAGCTGCTTTGCCTCTCTTTCTGCTTTCTCGCAGGTGCAAACCATTGTGAATGAATACAAGGCAGCCACCTTGACCATTGCTCGCAAGGCCCAACAGATGAGTGAAGCTTTGCTGGTGCGGATCACTGGCAAGAGGATCTACAATGATTTGGAGTTTGAGGAGGACCAGAAGGACCACCGTGACTCCGTGCAGAATAAGCTGGTCGAGCTACATGAAGACTGCATCGCTATCATGCGGCAGACGTACGAAGTCTTCAAGAACGATGGGCCAGAAGTGAGGACCTGCTTTCAGAGTGGGATCTCCCAGTACTTGGAGAAGTTATTTTTCTGGGCCACAGCTTTCAGAATCACCAGCCTTGTTGTATAAACTTATAAAAGTTACTTTTATAAGTCTAACAGCGCTCCATGCAGTCATGTCAGCCACATGACCTTGGAGATGTCTATGGACAACGCTGGCTCTTTGGCTTAGAAATGGAGATGAGCACCACCCCAAGAGTTGGGCATGACTGGACCTATTGAAAGGGGAAAACCTAAGTCCTGATGTGTAGTTCTTACCTGAGACGGGTAGCTCTGTGGACTGAATGTAGCAATTTTGAGAAGTGGGTTGTTGTAGGTTTTTTCGGGCTATATGGCCATGTTCTAGAGGCATTTTCTCCTGACGTTTCGCCTGCATCTATGGCAAGCATCCTCAGAGGTAGTGAGGTCTGTTGGAACTAGGAAAATGGGTTTATATATCTGTGGAATGACCAGGGTGGGACAAAGGACTCTTGTCTGCTGGAGGTGTGAATGTTTCAACTGACCACCTTGATTAGCATTTGATGACCTGGTAGTGCCTGGGGCAATCTTTTGTTGAGAGGTGATTAGATGTGCCTGATTGTTTACTCTCTGTTGTTTTGCTGTTGTAATTTTAGAGTTTTTTAATACTGGTAGTGAGATTTTGTTTATTTTCATGGTTTCCTCCTTTCTGTTGAAATTGTCCACATGCTTGTGGATTTCAATGGCTTCTCTGTGTAGTCTGACATGGTGGTTGTTTTGAGAAGCTTTGGTGTTTTGAGAATCTTTGGAAGGAGCAGGTTGCCTGGAACATGAGACCAGGAATTCTCTAGTTAATCTGGGTATGGGCAGCATTTGCCCATAGCATCACTGGGCTAAGGGATGTGTGGGGGAATTGCGGGATATCCTGAATAAGTTGTTCTCCCAGTGGCCTACTCAATGACTTGATGCCTGAGGAAAGCGTGCTGTGTGGAGCTTTGTGATGGTCTTCCTCACAGCAGCCGTACCCCATTGCCTCTCCCTAAAGGTCCAACAACACTGGTTCAATTACACAGTCAAGATGGACAAGATGATGGAGGAGGCCCTGCGACTGAACGTCAAGTGGTCCCTTTTGGAGCTCTCCAAAGCCATCAACGGGGATGGCAAGGCAAGCCCCAACCCGCTCTTCAGGGTGAAGGTGATTCTGCAGGACAACTATCCTCAGACCCCTCAGGTAAGCCTTCACGTTGTGGGAGGAAGATCCATGTATTGCCACCTACACCTTCCATTTTGGAATAGCAAATTCAAGTGAATTGCGAAGGGAGTGTGTGGGAAAAGCTTCTGAAGTCCTTCTCTCTAGGGAGACTTTAGTCTGGCTTTCTCTGTGGGATCTTTCTTTTGGTCATTCCTCTTTCTGCTGACCTACCAGGCTCCTCTCTCATAGGTGGAGTTTTCTCCAACACTGGCCCAGCTGGCCAGCATGGTCAATGACATCAGCATCCATCTGATCACCAGCATCTCTGTCTTCCGCCATCTCCCAGAGATCCTCGTCGTCAGGCGCAAGTATAATCGTGACCCCTTCTCGACTCTCGTAGGTAAGGAGAAGTTGTCCTTGGTGGAGTTGCCTGTTTATGCTGAGATCTCTAAAGCAGCTCAGGCATTGCCCGTTCTTCAGAGATGGGCCTTGTTGTTCTGCATGCAAACCGTGCAGCTCCTGCGTCCCCTCGAAAGAAGATGAAAGCCTTGGTCTACCTTGCCACATCCTTCACACCAAACACTATTCAAGCTAGGGTACTTTTGGAAAAGAATGGCATTCATCCCCAAGCCCTTCTGTCTTTGTTTTCCTTGCCCTTCAGGCACACTATTCAGGCTCACGCAGAAACAATAAACTATAAAAGCAGTAGAATGAAAGCAAAAAATATTCTAAAAATGCACACTAGAACCACAGGGAAAGATAAAAGCAATGAATAAAACGCAGGAATCCAGAGGTGCTGAAATGACATCAGAATTGGCATGGAGGGGAGGGAGAATCTGTTGCTGGGGGCTCGAGATTACAATAATAATAATAATAATAATAATAATAATAATAATAATAATTTATTTATACCCTGCCACCATCTCCCCAAGTGGCTTACATGAGGCCAAGCCCAACAACACATGGATAAATCAACAAACAATAGTAAAAACAACAAGCAATAAGCAAAATAAACAATACAATTAGTATAACTCAGACATGGACAATAACACAGAAGAATTAAAAAACCTATGGCTAGGCCAGACATAATAGTTAAAACTTTAAAACTAAATGCCGGACATGAACAAAGGATGTATCTAGTAGGAGGGTTTTAAGCCAAAAGTAGAGAGCAATAGGTTTGGACCTGAATGCCCACCTTCTTGGACGCTTTCTAGATTTCAATATGAGGGGCTTTCAACCTTTGTACACTGGGTTAGGGAATATGCAGCTGTCTCGACCAGGCATGGGCAAACTTGGGCCCTCCAGATATTTTGGATTTCAATTGCCACTATTCCTAACAGCCTCAGGCCCCTTCCTGAAGGCTGAGAGAAGGCGTTTTTTTGGACGACCACTTCCAGAATCCACAAAGTATCCACAAATTATCAACCAATTTTATTTACTTATTGTGTCAGAAGCAAACTGAGCATACAGTTGTAATGTATTTTAAAACACAAAGTTTTAAAAACTTGGTGTTATACTAAATGTCCTTTGACCAGTAGCTGGCCACTTGGAGTGCCTCTGGTGTTGCTATAAGAAGGTCATTATGCATGTGGCAGGTCTCAGACTACATTGTAGTGTGTGGTCTGTGGTTTTCTCTTCTCACACTAGCATGTTGTGGACTCCACTTTGTAGCCCTATTTCTTAAGGTTGGCTCTGCACTCGTGGTGCCAGAGCTCAGCCTGTTCAGCACCTTCCAAGTTGCCCAGTCTTCTGTGTGCCCAGGAGGGAATTTCTCATCCGATATCAGCCACTGATCGAGGTTCTGGGTTTGGGCCTGCCACTTTTGGACTCTTGCTTGCTGAGGTTTTTCTGCGAGTATCTCTGTAGGTTGTAGGAAGTTGTTTCTCCATTTAAGTCATTGGCATGCTGGCTGATGTCCAAATAGAGAATGGGCTGGAGATGTCAATGCCTTGGTCCTTGCATTGCTGGCTGCTACTTCCCGTCGGATTTCAGGTGGTGCAATACTAGCTAAATAGTATAATTTCTGCAGTGGTGTAGGGCACAGACATCCTGTGATTACGCAGCATGTCTCATTCAGAGCCACATCCACTGTTTGGTGATGGTGATATGAGTTCCACACTTATTCAGCAGCAGAGTAGCAAAGCACAAAGGCAGATGTCTTCACTGTATCTGGTTGTGATCCCCAGGTTGTGCCAGTCAAATTTCATATGATATTATTTCTAACTCCCACTTTTTGCTTGATATTTGAGCAATGCTTCTTGTAAGCCAAAGCACGATCCAGAGTGACTCCAGATGTGTTGGTGTGCTCCAGTGGGATTCCTTCCCAAGACATCCTCAGAGCTCGAGATGCTCCATGGAAGGGTATTTCATCAATGGATTGCCTTCTTGGAGAAGACTTTCCCCCTCGTTTTCTGAAGAAAGAGCCAAAGCTGTTGAATCTCTCCTTCACGGCATGGTTTTTTCCTTCTGTTTGCCTGGCACTTTTGACCTGTGAGTTGCAACATGCAACTGTGGCTTGGGCCTAGCCTGGGCCACAGAGGACCCATTCTGTGAAGCCAGAATGTGAAGGTGCCTTGCCCGTCTGGTGATAGTGCCTCTCTTCTCCTGAAAGTATTGTTCCCAAGAGAGGCTAAGCTCTGGTCATACTATCATAGAATCCTATTGTTGGCATGGACCACAAGGACCATTGAATCCCCCTCCATTCTTCTGGGCACCACAATTGAAGAGAGATATTGACAAGCTGGAATGTGTCCAGAGGAGGGCAACTAAAATGATAATGGGTCTGGAGAACAAGCCCTATGAGGAGCGGCTTAAGGAGCTGGGCATGTTTAGCCTGAAGAAGAGAAGGCCGAGAGGAGATATGATAGCCATGTATAAATATGTGAGAGGAAGCCACAGGGAGGAGGGAGCAAGCTTGTTTTCTGCTTCCTTGGAGACTAGGACACGGAACAATGGCTTCAAACTACAAGAGAGGAGATTCCATCTGAACATGAGGAAGAACTTCCTGACTGTGAGAGCCGTTCAGCAGTGGAACTCTCTGTGTGGTGGAGGCTCCTTCTTTGGAAGCTTTTAAACAGAGGCTGGATGGCCATCTGTCCGGGTGCTTTGAATGCAATATTCCTGCTTTTTGGCAGAATGGGGTTGGACTGGATGGTCCATGAGGTCTCTTCCAACTCTTTCATTCTATGATTCTATGATTCTAAGTTGGAATGCCCAATCCAAGCCATCCCAACAGATGACCATATAGACCTCCAGAGAATGAGATTCCAAGGCAACGTTTTCCACTATTGAGGGAATAAGTACGTGTGCCAAGGGTTCAACCACTTCCTACTTAACCCTCTTAGGCACTGAAGGGACAGAAGCCCTCTTGGCGAGAAGAGACACAGAGTTCAAAAGTGCTCGCCTGAAGGACACTGGGAAGTAGCATCGTAGACTTTCAGAACACCATTAAATGGAGCAGTAATTTATGGAATCTGCTTTGTGGGGAGGCGGGGGCACGCTCTAGTTTGTTAGTTTTGAGTGGGAAACGCAGCTGAGCCGAGCCTCTTCCCCGTTAGCCCAGGAGTCATTATAACCATCTTTAGCAGTCGTTGCATCGCGCAGCCAAGCACTCCAGAAGAGCCAGGCGAGAGTCGGGGATTGTGCAGTGCTCGTGAGGGACCTCTTGCAGACAAGGAGCGAGGCCTGCTCCGCACCCCAACCACGTATGAGCTGCATGAGCAAGCCGCCGGGCTACCTCCTGGTTTTTGTCTGCTGTTTTCAGCTTGTTGCTTTTTTTCTTCTTTTTCCTGGGCCTCAGCCCAGGATATGTTCTGTATTATTCTGCTGCTGCTTCCCCTACTCCCTGCTGCAGAGATGCTGGCACGTGAGCTTTGTTTGTGCCGTTGCGTGATTCATGATGCTGGCTTCACACTCCCGGAAGCCCCATAAGACGTCCTGAGGGAGATGGGCTTGAGTAACAGAGAAGCTACAACTTTCAGCCTGGGCTGGGTGCCTGACTCTGTAGCCTGGAAGGGAACTTGGCTTGTGCCTTACCGTTCATACAATCATAGAATCCTAGAGTTGGAAGAGACCTTGTGGACCATTCAGTCCAACCCCATTCTGCCAAGAAGCAGGAAAATCACATTCAAAGCACCCCCGACAGATGGCCATCCAGCCTGTGTTTAAAAGCCTCCAAAGAAGGAGTCTCTACCACACTCTGGGCAGAGAGTTCCACTGCTGAACAGCTCTCACAGTCAGGAAGTTCTTCCTCATGTTCAGGTGGAATCTCCTTTCTTGTAGTTTGAAGCCATTGCTTCATTGCGTCCTAGTCTCCAGGGAAGCAGAAAACAAGCTTTCTCCCTCTTCCCTATGACTTCTCCTCACATATTTATACATGGCTATCATGTCTCTTCTCAGCCTTCTCTTCTCCAGTCTAAACATACCCAGCTCTTTAAGCCACTCCGCATAGGGCTTGTTCTCCAGACCTTTGATCATTTGAGTCACCCTCTTCCTCTGGACACTTTCCAGCTTGTCAGTATCTCTCTTCAATTGTGGCGCTCAGAATTGGGCACATTATTCCAAGTGTGGTCTAACCAAGGCAGAATAGAGCATGGGTAGCATGACTTCCTTGAGCTTAAGAGGAGGGTTGCAGGGTTTGTTTTCCCTGGTGCATTGGTATATTGTGTGTCACAGAAGGCATCCAACAAGGAGGAAGACAATGCAGAAAACATCTCAGCCCCTTCTGGGTGACCTGCCATGGCAACCACTGCCGGTTTCTCTTCTGAGTCCAGGATCACTTTGGACCAGAAGCGGAAAGGTTCTGATCCAGAGAAATAACTACCAAAGTATCCAGGGAAATAACTACAAACCACACTTTTAATGGAACAGTGGGGAAGTCAACAGTGCCAGGTCCATGATTCATTTTTCTATCCCAAGGATAGAAATCCATTACTGGTTTTGAAAAGGACTATTTAAAGATATTCAGCACTGCAGAGGGCCTAGAAAAACTGTCATCTAGTGAGTCAGGAGAGTCCAGGGGCCATGCTGGAAATTGTTTTGTGGATTGTGTTGGGGAACCTGAGCTGTTAGGCTCAAAAATAACTCTCAGTTGGGATGATTCTGACATAAATATAGCAGAGTTCCAGAAGTAAACTTCATAACCAGCAGAAACTTATATGGGGTGAGCTAGGATAAGCTTTCACTCCATAGGATGACACAGGATTGCAGTCAGAACTGTAAGTTCCAAAATATTTATTGAAGTAGAAGAAGTACATTCTTGATAGAAAAGGTCTCGGAACTAAGTCGCTTACTAAATCACATCTCCTAAAGAGGTAAAAAGTAAAAAGATCCATGCAGCTACATTTTGCCTAGAGAGAGGGGCAAAATGAGTCCTCACTGGAAGGAAGAAAAGGCAGAAGAGAACAATGGTGGAGACCACATTGTCAACCCAGGGCAATAAAACTTAAAGAGGAAGTTCCCTCACATTCCTGTATCATCAAGGGGTGGAGAGGAGACAGTGGCTAGCACAGTGGTTCTCAACCAGGGGTCCCCTGGTTGATGTTTTTGGCCTTCAACTCCCAGAAATCCTAACAGCTGGTAAACTGGCTGGGATTTCTGGGAGTTGTAGGCCAAAACATCTGGGGACCCACAGGTTGAGAACCACTGGGCTAGCAGGAGGCGTAAAGACAAAGCCCTTTTGGGAAACTTGCATGGTAAAGTGGGGAAAGGAATCCCTCCACTTAATCCTATCTCTAGTCTAGCTACTCACTGAGGTGTGGAAATTTGAGATTTGTTCAGTCCAGGGATGAAACCCAACATATTGTTATGGCTCTACCAGATCTCAAGAATGTACACGCTGAAAGTTATAATCTGTCCCATCCCATATTCATCACTCTGTATGTATTTGTCTGTTGTCATATGCTTGGGTTTCCTTCACCCCAAATAACATGGTGTCAGTGGCCACCTTTGCTGCTGTTGTGTGCCTTCAGGTCATTTCTGACCTAAGATGACCCTCGGTCTTGGCAAGATTTATTCAGAAGGTTTTTGCCTTACTTTGAGGCTGAGAGAATGAGACTCGTCCAAGGTCACTCACTGAGGTTCCATGCCTGAGCAAGAATTTGAATCCTAGATCAGTGCTCAAATTGCTTCTCCAGGCTGGCCAGCTTCATACCCAATTCCACGTCATTTATGGTCAAGTTAAGGATCATCAGTCCCCATACAGAGCCCTGTGCTTCTTATCTCACCCCATTATATCACCTGCCCATCAATCCATACTCTGCCTCTCATGATTTGTTTCTTTAACATTCCTTGAAGCCATTTTTCATTTATGGCAACCCTAAGGCAAAGTTGGGCCACCTGGTAGTGCAGCAGGTTAAATGCTGAGCTGCTGAAATTGCTGACCGAAAAGCTGTCAGTTTGAATCCAGAGAGCAGGGTGAGCTCCTGTTGTTAGCTTCTGCCAATCTAGCAGTTCGAAAACATGAAAATGTGAGTAGATCAATAGGTACCGCACTGGTGGGAAGGTAACAGCGCTCTGTGCAGTCATGCCACCCACATGACTTAGGAGGTGTCTATGGACAATGCCAGTTCTTTGGCTTAGAAGTGGAGATGAGCACCAACCCCCCCAGCGTTGGACACGACTAGACTTTGTCCCTGTCTTTCTCTGAGGCTGAAACAGTGTGGATGTCAATCTATGTAGGCATACCATATCTACTATCTACCTGTAGATACAGATTTTGTCTCTTCTTAGGATGAGGAAACTTGTGACCCTTCAGATAATATCCAGGTATGAATCTCCTCTGGCCACGGGCCATGCTGGCTAGGTCCGGAGAAAATTAGACTTTCATGACATGTGGAAAGAAGCATTTCTTTCAGATCACCTCATCCCACATCCTGGTTGTTTCTCTCTGATGATCCCCAAACTTGGCATGAGAGGACATGCTGTTGCAGAAGCCATGCAGAGTCTTTTTCAGAAAGGCTTGCTCTTTCATGACAAGTCGGACATTTACTTGGCATTGTCCACCTTTATGTTGATGCTTTGCTTATAATTGGAATGGAACAAAAGTTTGATTGGTAGCATACACCAGCCTGAAATTGGTTCCACAATAAGTTCAGCATGAAAATGAACAGCAAACCTTTTCAGAAAAGAAATCCTACAAAGTTGGCCTGAAAATATTCAGGATGTAACCCTAAACATGAACATGAAGTTTGGTCAATACGGATTCATAAATGGGTGTTCAAGAGTAACAGATGCAGAAGTCAGTGTTTCTCAACCTGGGGGTCGGGACCCCTGAGGGGGTCATGAGGGGATGTCAGAGGGGTCGCCAAAGACCATCAGAAAACACAGTCTCTTCTGTTGGTCATGGCAGTTCTGTCTGCCAAGTCTGGTTCAATTCCATTATTGGTGGAGTTCAGAATGCTCTTTGATTGTAGGTGAACTATAAATGACTGCAACTACAACTCCCAAATGGTAAAACCAATCCCCCCTCATTCCATCGGTATTCAAATGTAGTTGTATCAGGGATTTGTGCCAAATTTTGTCCAATGAATGAGAATACATCCTGCATATCAGATGTTTACATTACAATTCATAACAGTAGCAAAATTAGTTATGAAATAGCAACGAAAATAATGTTATTCTTGGGGGTCATAACAACATGAGGAACTGTATTAAGAGGTTGCAGCATTAGGAAGGTTGAGTACCACTATTCTAAGTGTTTGTTCAGGTTGTGCCTGAAGTAAATGGTTCGGACCTCACATATCTCCACGATTGCATCTCCCCTTATGAACTGGTGAGGACTCTTTGATCTACTGGGGAGGCTCTTCTTTTGCTCCCTCCACCATCTCAAGTGTGGCTGGTGAGGATGAGGGAGAGGGCCTTCTTGGTGGTGGCCCCATGCCTCTACAAGGCCTTCCCCAGAGAGATAAGACAAGTCCTGTCACTAGCCTCCTTCCGCAAGGACCTGAAAACCTGGTGGTTCCAGCAAGCTTTTGGAAATGATTACCTCCAGGCCCTACCCTGGCTATTAGTTAGATCCCTGCTTTGCACTCTACACACTTTCCTGGCCCTTGCTACTAGCCCTGGTCTAGCTCTATTATAGCTATTCAGCAGGTCCTGGAAATGAAGAGCCCAAGGCATCACCCTGGCCATTAGTTAGGCCCTTGTTATGCACTTTACCCACTTCTCCAGCCCCATGTTTTCCCCGTTGGCCCAGCCCTCTTGTGGTTACGCAGCAAGCCTTGGAAATGAATAGCTCCAGGTCCCACCCTGACCATCAGATAGACCAGGCTTGCTCTTTACCCACTCCCCAGGCCCTAGTCTACTTCGTAATGTTAGGTCAGCCCTCTCATTGTTGTCAAGGCCCACTTTGGAATCTTGGCATTGGAAGCTGAGTTGCCTGATGTCAATAGTACTGAACTGGTAATATGTTTATACTGTTAATAATGACTTATTGTATGTTCTTATGTCAGTAATGAGAGCCCCCGGTGGCACAGTGGGTTAAACCGCTGAACTGCTGAACTTTCTGTTCGAAAGACCGCAAGTTCGAATCAGGGGAGCGGTGTGAGCTCCCGCTGTTAGCCCCAGTTTCTGCCAACCTAGCAGTTTGAAAACATGCAAATGTGAGTAGATCAATAGGTACTGCTCTGGTGGGAAGGTAATGGCGCTCCATGCAGTCATGCTGGCCACTTGACCTTGGAGGTGTCTATGGACAATGCCAGCACTTCGGCTTAGAAAGGGAGATGAGCAACAACCCCAGAGTTGGACACGACTAGATTTAATGTCAGGGGAAAGCCAAATGTCAGTAATTGCAATGCTTTACCATGCTGAAAACCCCCTGAGTCCCCTCGGGGAGATAGAGCAACATACAAATAAAGGTTCATCATCATCATCATTATTATTATTATTATTATTATTATTGGGTTGTAGGTTTTTTGGGCTATATGGCCATGTTCTAGAAAACATACAAAAACCTACAACAACCCAGTGATTCCAGCTATGGAAGCCTTCAACAATACATTATTATTATTATTATTATTATTATTGGGCTGTTGTGGGTTTTTCAGGCTATATGACCATGTTCTAGAAAACATGGCCTTATAGCCCGAAAAACCTACAACAACCCAGTGATTCCAGCCATGGAAACCTTCGACAATACATTATTATTATTATTATTATTATTATTATTAAGTAGTTTATAGAACAAGTTCAAAAAATGTTTAGTGCCATGTAGACAATGTGAGGACTAGGAATTCTGACGTCAGATGTATACATTACAGCATAATAAACACTTAAATGCATAGTATAGATTTTGTTTTTAATCCTGCTTTCTACCTATTTATCTGATAAATTTACCTGTAATTTTCGAGGCCACCCCCGGATCTCTTTTTTCAAATGCCCTTTCTGTTGGCTGTTTTCCAGGCGTCCGCTAGGAAAGCTGGTTTTAGTGAATAGTTTCATATATTAATTTAAAGGTCACCATTTCCATCTTGGGGTTCTTAGGAACTCTAGGGCGCAGTTTTGTTTTTAATGATAATTGCTTTGCGCTGTTCTGCATTTCTGAAGCATTTTTGAAAGGCTCTGGCTTGCTCTCGAGAGACTAGATGGGGCTACATGCCATCCTTGACTGGTGCTGTGTCTGGGCGGCATCATGGCAGCCAGTTTCTTTATCATTCTTCAGAGCGGGATGAAGACATCAAGAAAATCCAGACGCAGATCAGCGGTGGCATGCAGGCCAATGCGGCCCTCCTCCAGGGCTACCTGAAGACCTGGGATGTCTACCGTGAGATCTGGGAAGTCAACAAAGATGCCTTCATCAACCGCTACCGGCACCTCAACCCACTGGTGTCTTCCTTTGATGCTGACACGGCTCGGTAAGAGGGCAAGCAAAAGCCTACGGGTGGCCACTAGAAAGGAACACAGAGGTTCTTGTGGGCTTCCCACTGAGGCCTCTGGCTGGTGACAATGGGAAGACAACAGCGACATCAGATGGGCCAAACTGGTCTGGTGACGGCTCAGCTTTGCTTATGTTCCTGAACTGACAGTTTGACTCTCAGAGCCCCTCCTTCTTAATCTGTCATATGTATCTGTGTGTGAGGGCTTACTCATTTATCGTATCAGAAGTGGACCAAGTGTATTTAAAAAACAAAAGCTTAAAAAACTTGGCATTGTACTAAATGTCCTTTTACCAGTAGCTGGCCACTGGGAGTGCCTCTGATGTTGCTGTTAGAAGGTCCTCCGTTGTGCATGTGGCAGGGCTCAGGCTGCATTGTAATAGGTAGTCTGTGGTTTGCTCTTCTCCACATCCACATGTCATAGACTCCGCTTTGTGGCCCCATTTCTTAAGATTGGCTCTGCATATCGTGGTGCCAGAGCACGGTCTGTTTAGCGCCTCCCAAGTAACCCAGTCTTCTGTGTGCCCAGGAGGGAGTCTGTCAGTTGGTATCAGCCATGGGTTGAGGTTCTGGATTTTTACCCTGCCACTTTTGGACTCTGGCTTGCTGAGGTGTTTCAGCAAGTATCTCTGTAGATCTTAGAAAACTATTTCTTGATTTAAGGCATTGGTCCAAGTTAAGTTTGGTTTCTGAGGGAGATGGATAAGGGGCTGGAAGTCAGGAACAAAAGGGAAATGGCACCAATATGGGTAAGAATCATCTTGGAGATAAGGCAGGGTTTGGGGCTAGCAGGATCCATCACCTTCTGCAGGGCAGGACAGAGTTTGCTTTGCAGGTTGGTGCGCCAGGGGTTTATATACAGATTAGGGTATATAAGACTCATTAAAGGGCTACTATCTCCCTTGGTCTTCTCCAAGTGCCATAAGGAGAAGAAAAATAAGCATATAGTGTGGGGAAACAAGAGAAGGGAGACATGCACATGAGGGTCCTATAGGAAAGAGTGGGCCTGTGGCCTTGGGGAAACATACACAGGGGATCAGTGTCCAGGTGGGGGCTTTTAGGGTCCCCAGGCCACCCGAGGTACAAAACAATACTGGTGGGATCAATGTCTTGGTGCTAGGTAATGGATTATGTTTTAGGTAGTTAGTTGGGGAAAGGAAAGGTTGGAGGGGTATCCCAGGGATACCAGGAGACCTGGAGCTTCTAGGGATTTGTAGGTAAGGTGAAGAGTGTTGATGGGTCCAGGAAACCCCTGGCACACAAGATCGCGGATACAGGGGGAGGAACAATGGTCCCCCGTATCGGTGGTTTAAAGGGACGCAGCCCCTGTAGCCTGGTGAGGTCAGGATCTGATTTTTATTAGTTTAATTAGTGTTTTGTAGGGCTGTTGCAGTGATGGGGAGAGGGTGCAGACCCTACATTGGACATAGAGAGTAGGTAGAAAACCTGGTCTTTTTGTTTAATTTTATTAATATAGTTTAAGAATTGGTTGTAGGGTTCTCCACTGGATTGCTGGCTGCTGCTAGATCCATTCAGTTGAGGGCAGCTGCCATTGGCTCTGCTGGAGCCCGGTGAGACCTGTGGAACCCCCTGCTGCAGGTCGCAGTTGTATTATTTCATCAATAAAAGGGAAGGGGGGCTGGATAACATTGGGGTTTCTGGAAGATCACCATGGAGTAGGTTGTGGCCTGAAATCTAGGGCTCTTGTATTATGAGCTGATTATCACTTAGCAAAACCAGCGGGGTTTCACTGACTGTGATATTAATTGTCACAGACTTCATCTGGAGCACGTACAGCAATGTCTCATGATGACATTTCCCTGTGCCCATCCAACTAGGTTGCCTTTGGCACCCAAAATTGCTCCTCTCCCAAGTGAAGGTGGTCCAGATGTAACCTGGAGGCGTTCCCACCCCCCACCCCTTTTTGCAGTGGAAAACTCTCGGTATTGTTCCCCATTGCACCAGGAGCATTCTCCTCTCTGCTTTGCCTGGAGCCAAGTTTTGTAGGAGAAAGGGAAGTGGGCCTGTCTTCACCTTTCTCACAGTTTCCTGCTGGAGAGGGCATGTCGTTTCCCCCCTCTTTCCACAAACTGCTGTGGGGACCCCTGCCGTGTGCCGCTCCTGGAGGAGGCTGGAATTCCGTGCGGTTTGAGCAATGGGTTTGGGGAGAAAGAGCAGCAGGCAGAAGAAAACCTGTTTCCATGCAAATGTCAAAAGTGATTGTAGCAAACCAAACTGGGGAGAGAAACACTGAGAGGCTGAGTGCAAGACGGATGTTTGTACAGCTCTTCCCCAGGAGACGTCACATTAAGAGCTTTGTAAACAAGATCCAGCTGCTGCAGCAGACAAAGCCCAGAGGCCGGGAAGTCCAGACGCTGCCCACTCTCTGCTCCAGACCCAGCCCAGTGGGTCAGCCTTGAGTGAAACCACCCTCCTTCTCCTGGGGGGCAGGCAGGGCAAAATTCAGTGGAGATCTGGGACAGTTGGCTCTCCGTATCCACGGGTTCAACCATCCACAGCTTGAAAATCCCCCCCCCCCCACAAAAAAACCCCCAACCTCCAAAAGCAAAGTTGAATTTTCCATTTTATATAAGGGGTGACCATTTTATTACACCATCATATGTAATGGGACTTGAGCACCATGGATTTTGGTATCCATGGGGATTCCTAGAATCAAACTGTTGGGAAATCTGAACTGTTAGGGCTGGAAAAAAATAACCCCCAGTTGGGGTGATTCCACCATAAATATAGCAGAGTACAGAAGCAAACTTCATAACCAGCAGAAACTTATGTTTGGTGAGCTAGGATAAGCTTTCACTCCATTGGATGGCACAGGATTGCAGAGTCAGAACTTTAGGTTCAAAAGTATTAATTGAAGTCAAAGAAGTACATTCTTGATGGGAGCTCACAAGCTTACTAAGTCTCATCTTCTAAGGAAGGAAAAGGTTAAAAAGATCAGCGCAGCTACATTTTGCCTAGAGAGGGGCAAAATGCATCCTTACTGGAAGGAAGAAAAGGCAGAAGAAACAATAGTGGAGACCATATGGTCAATCCAAGCGCCATAAAACTTAAAGAGGAAGTTCCCTCACAGAATTCCATTGCTATATCACCAAAGGGGCAGGAAGAGAGAAGACAAAGCCCTTTTGGGAAAACATGCCTAGGTATTTGGGGGGAGGAATCCCTCAGCCTAATCCTATCTCTAGTCTAGCTACTCATTGAGGTCTGGAAACTTAACGGCACAAGAGACTTGTGCGGTCCAGAGAGGAAACTCAACACAAACCCTAGCAGATACTATGGGCTTAATGTCCCTGGAGTAGGCAGGAGACATCGCTGATAGGATGGAGGACGTGGGGATGTGGACGTACCTCCCACACATTCAGGGACATTCATTATTGTCATTGTCATCATTTACATCTCACCGTTTCCCCAGTTTGGGACGTAAGGCATAGAATTTGGGATTTTGGAATATTTGCGTATACTTAATGAGATATCTTGGAGATGGAGCACAAGTCTTATTCATTTAGATGTTTTGAATTAGTGCGGCATAGTCGTGGGACTATTGGACTACAACTCGGGAATCATAGAATCCTAGAGTTGGAAGAGAACTCATGGGCCATCCAGTCCAACCCCATTCTGCCAAGAAGCAGGAAAATTGCATTCAAAGCACCCCCGATAGATGGCCATCCAGCCTCTGCTTCAAAGCCTCCATAGAAGGAGACTCCACCACACTCTGGGGCAGAGAGTTCCACTGCTGAACAGCTCTCTCAGTCAGGAAGTTCTTGTTCAGATGGAATATCCTTTCCTGTAGTTCAATGGTTCTTAACCTGTGGGTCCCCAGGTATTTTGGCCTACAACCCCCAGAAATCGAGCCAGTTTAGCCTTCTCTTCTTCAGGCTAAACTTGCCCAGCTCATTAAGCCGTTTCTCATATGGCTTGTTCTCCAGAACCTTGATCATTTTAGTTACCCTCCTCTGGACACATTCCAGCTTGTCAACATCTCCCTTCAATTGTGGTGCCCAGAATTGGACACAGTGTGATTCCAGGTGTGGTCTAACCAAGGCAGAATAGAGCATGGGGAGCATGGGGTAGGAAGAGTTTGATTCTCCATTTAGCCGTGGAACTCTCCTGGGTGACCTGGGGCACGTCACACTCTCAGCCTCAGAGGAAGGCAAAGGCAGACCCTCTCTGAACACCTCTTGCCAAGAAAACCCCATGACAGGTAGGCCTGAGGGTTGCAAGAAGTTGGGAATGACTTGGAGATAGACATCAACAAATCGGCTCTTTGCAATTTTGATCGCTGCTTTTGACCCTTCTCCCTCACAATTTTATTTCTTTCCTTCTCGACTTCACCGTGCAGTTGATGGCCAAGCGTCTCCTAACCTTGGGTCTATTTGGGCAGGCAAACTGCCCAGCAAGAGACCCAATTTCCTCTTCTTGTGAAGACCCCCATCCTTCCCTTGCTGTCAGTTAGCTGGCCTTGGCCACAAGTGAGATGAAGGCACGGTGGCCAAGAGGCCTCATGTCTACACAGAAGAGGGATAAGCGGAAGGATTCCATCCCTGATCCCTTAATCTTTTAATAATTTATTGAACAGGCATGTCGAGTGCTTGAGAGGGAGAGAGACAAGAAGAAAGAGAAGAAGAGAGCGTCTCCTCCCCGCCCGCCCGCCTCCTCCTCTTCTCTTCCCGCCCCGGGGGCCTGCCATTCTCTAGTTCAAGAGGAAGGCAGGAGGCTGTGCAAGGACTTGGGGATGTCTCCACATAGTGGTTCAGGGTTTGATGTGGTAGGAAAATGTAGTGGAAGGCGAGGCGGTGGCGATAAAAAGCCGGTGTCCTCTGATGTCCCAGTGTCACGGGCAGGTCAAGGGTGTCCCCGGGGCTGGCTGGCTCTCGTCAAGGCCTCTTAAACAGCTGCTGTTTGCCTTTTGAACTTTTTCCGTTTACAGCATGTTTTACGAGCTTTTGATTCCTCGCATTCTCAAGCGTAACGTCAGTAGCAACACGCTGATCAATTCCCCGATTAAAGGCAGCAAAGTAAAATGGAGCAGCAGGATTAACAGGAGGGCAAGACTACAGTTAGGACCATTGGGACTCCTCTGCCATAGAATCATAGAATCCTAGCATTGGAAGAGACCTGGTGGGCCATCCAGTCCAACCCGTTTTTGCCAAGAAGCAGGAAAATTGCATTCAAAGCACCCCTGACAGATGGCCATCCACCCTCTGTTTAAAAGCATCCAAAGAAGGAGCTTTCACTGTATTGCAGGGCAGAGTTCCACTGCTCAACAGCTCTCACAGTCAGGAAGCTCTTCCTCATGTTCAGGTGGAATCTCCTATTCCGTAGTTCAGTGGTTCTTAACCTGTGGGTCCCCAGGTGTTTTCATAGAATCATAGAATCAAAGAGTTGGAAGAGTCCTCATGGGCCATCCAGTCCAACCCCATTCTGCCAAAAAGCAGGAATATTGCATTCAAATCACCCCTGACAGATGGCCATCCAGCCTCTGCTTAAAAGCTTCCAAAGAAGGAGCCTCCACCACACTCTGGGGAAGAGAGTTCCACTGCTGAACGGCTCTCACAGTCAGGAAGTTTTTCGTCATGTTCAGATGGAATCTTCTTTCTTGTAGTTTGAAGCCATTGTTTTGCATCCTAGTCTCCAGGGAAGCAGAAAACAAGCTTGCTCCCTCCTCCCTGTGGCTTCATTTTGGCCTACAACCCCCAGAAATAATAATGATGATGATGATGATGATGATGATGATAATAACAACAACAACTTTATTTTTATACCCCGCCAATCATTTCCCCAAGGGGACTTGGGGCATCTTACAAGGGACTAGCCCAAAAATTACAATAAAACACAACAGATTAAAACATCAAATATGAAAATAAAAGCAGTCACAATTGTAAACAAACTTCAGGCAATCTGGCTGAGATAAAGAACATAGCTGAGGTACAGGCTCACAGAGTACAATACATTCTGAAGGGAGCACATGGAAAGTGCTATAATCCATTAAGCAGAAATCCCAGCCAGCTTGCCAGCTGTTGGGATTTCTGGGAGTTGAAGGCCAAAACATCTGGGAAACCAGAGGTTGGGAACCACTGCCATAGTTTGAAGCCATTGTTCCATTGCGTCCTAGTCTCCCAGGCAGCAGAAAACAAGCCTGCTCTCTCTTCCCTATGAGTTCCCCATACCTCTTGAGCCATGACCCTCATCATGTCTCCTCACAGCCTTCTCTCCTGCAAGCTAAACATGCCCACTCTTTAAACCTCTCCTCATAGGGCTTGTTCTCCAGACCCTTGCTCCTTTGAGTCATCCTCCTCTGGACACATTCTAGCTTGTCAACATCTCCCTTCAGTTGTGGTGCTCAGAACTGGACACAGTATTCAAGGTGTGGGCTGACCAAGGCAGAATAGAATAGAGGGGGCAAATGAGTTCCCTGGATCTAGGCACTAGACTCCTAATGATATTGGCCAAAATCTCATTGACTTTTTTAGCCACTGCATGACATTCCTGGTTCATGTTCCCCTTCCTCCCCACGAGGACTCCAAGACCTTTTTCACGTGTACTGATGTTGAGCCAAGCATCGTCCTCCATTCTATCTCTTCGCATTTCATTATTTTCTGCCTAAGTCAGTGGTTCTCAACCTGTGGGCCCCCAGGTGTTTTGGCCTACAACTCCCAGAAATCCCACCAGTTAACCAGCTGTTAGGATTTCTGGGAGTTGAAAGCCAAAACATCTGGGGACCCACAGGTTGAGAACCAAGTTGAGAAGCCTAAGTGGAGTATCGTGCATTCGTCCCTGTTGAACTTCATTTGGTTAGCTTTGGCCAGTTATCTCTCTGATCTCGAATGTTTATCCCACAAGCTCAGCTTCACCTTCTGGTGGCAAAGACAGAGCGCAAGTGAGTCAAGGAGCTGTGGCAGAGAGGAGATGGCATAAATCTCTTTCTTTGGGGCTCCACTAGTATCTTTTCAATCAGCCCCTTCGTTTGGCTTACTCAGCATCCCTGACATACCTAATTTACTGCCCCCCGGGGTAGGAAAGAGACAAATGTGGGCCCATAACAAGGGAACGGAAGCGAAGGAGTGCTTGGCCCAATCAGTCTCTGCCAGCGCCCGAATGTCGCCATTGTCTCCATTGCTCTCTTTGGGGGCCATGGATTTTTTTTGCAAGGAGGAGACGGTGTCCTTGTTAGGAAAGTTTGGCTTTGCGTTTCCAGTGACCCACTGACAGGGAATTAATTAATGGGGAGATTTAATAAGATCCCTTGGGAGCGGAACAATCCTCCACCTGCTGGCCTGCCTTGCTTCCGTGTGCTTCAGTGAGCCAGGGAAGTAGAAATAAAACTACGCTTTAATTAACCAACCACTTCAAGGGATCTCCTTCGATGTCCCCTTAACCGCTTCCATTGTTCAGCCCTGGGATGCAACTTGCAGAGTTTAAGGACAGATAACAACACGTCTTTTTCCCTCTTTGTATGAATCATGCAAATGTACACAGAGAAAGGGCAGCGTTTCCTCTTTCTGTTTTTGCCTCAAAACGTCCTGTCTCGCTCAAACGTATCCCGATAACACCATCTTAAAGTGAGGATTCTATTGACATTTTCCCACCCTAGTCTTCTAACTTGCTCACCTCGAACTTCAAGCAGCAAATTAATCTCAAGGGTTTTAGATCTGGGTCAAGCCATACCTTACTTAGAGTCTAGGAAAGTTGAGGCTATGGGTGTGATCAATAAAGTCCATAAAAGAATCCAGCTAATGTGTGTAGGTTGCACTCAAGTGTATTTGAGTCTTTACAGTGGGCCTGGAGTTCAGAAAACTTTAGCCACTTATCAAGCAGCTATACAGACCTTCTCCCCCAATGTGTGTTATGTGTTGGTTCCCAAGAAAATTTGGGAAAGGTTCTTTTTGGACAGTATGCTGAATGAGGAATTCTAGGGACTGTAGTAAACAAAGAGTACTCTTCCATGTTCTGGTTTAGAAGCCGTATAATGGGGAGAGCAAGATGAAAAGGATCTTGGAGTCCTCGTGGACAACAAGTTTAAACGTGAGCCAACAATGTGATGTGACAGTTCAAAAAGCCAATGGATGTTGGCCTGCATCAACAGGAGTCTAGTGTTTAGATGCAGGGAAGCCATGCTACCTTTCTATTCTGCTTTAGTCAGACCACACCTGGAATCACACTGTGTCTAATTCTGGGCACCGCAATTGAAGGGAGATGTTGACTCTAAGCTAGAATGAGTCCAGAGGAGAGCAACTCAAAGACTCAAGGTTCTAGAGAACTAGCCCTATGAGGAGCAGCTTCAAGAGCTGGGCATGTTTAGCCTGCAGAAGAGAAGGCTGAGAGGAGACATGATTAGGGCCATGTATAAGTATGTGAAGGGAAATCATAGGGAGGAGGGAGCAAGCTTGTTTTCTGTTTCCCTGGAGACTAGGATATGGAAGAATGGCTTCAAACTACAGGAAAGGAGATTCCACCTGAACATTAGGAAGAACTTTCTGACTGTGAGAGCTGTTCAGCAATGGAACTCTCTGCCTCAGAGTGTGGAGGAGGCACCTTCTTTGGAGACTTTTAAACAGAGGCTGGACGGCCATCTGTTGAGGGTGCTTTGAATGCGATTTTCCTGCTACTTGGGAGAATGGGGTTGGACTAGATGGCCCACAAGGTCTCTTCCAGCTCTAGGAATTTATTATTTTAGTTGATAGGGATGGGCAAGAGCAGAGGGAAAGTTTGCATCTCAAGCCCTGTCTGTGGATTTCCAGTTTAACTGTTATGAGCAACATTATGCTAAACCAGGTGGCTGATTACTATCTTGTTATGGTTGTGTTCCTTAATACTATTTTGCTCCTGTGTGGTTAGGAATGGACTTCTTCCAAATATTAGTTTCTGGTAGGGAAGCAAACAGTGGAGACACTCTTGGAAAGTATACGTTTCCAGGCTGAAACTCTTAGTAACCCCAAACCAGGGTGGCTTGTGGGGTTCAAGGAGCTGAAGTCCAAGAAAAGTAACTTACCGTGCTCTACAAAAGAGCTGTGCATTCTAATTCACCAGGTGTTCCCTGAAATGCATAATAAGTGTGCACACGTGTGCCTTTTGATCAATTCCTAGTTTCCTTGGAGAGTTGGAGGGTCCGTCTTTGGAAGCTTTTAAACAGAGGCTGGATGGCCATCTGTCAGGGGTGCTTGGAATGCAGTATTCCTGCTTCTTGGCAGGGGGTTGTACTGGATGGCCCATGAGGTCTCTTCCAACTCTATGATTCTATGAAAGATGCAGGCTTTTGTTAAGTTGGGCTTTGGAAGAGCTGCAACCTGGTAGAAGCTGCGTCTGCTAGTAACTTCTCTCCTGTTGCCTGTGTACCTCTGTGCCATAGATACATGGAAGTAGCCAACAATGCGCAGAAGGAGGAGACGATGCTGAGCATCCAGTTTGTGCTCCTGGACTGCTCCCATCTGAAGGCTGCGGTGGTCCAGCACTGCAACGAGTGGCAGAACAAGCTCACCAACCTGCTGAATGAGATGGCCACCACCCGCCTGCGGGACCTCACCAACTACTTGAAGGACAATGCAGCTGAGTGAGTCCCGGGCTCTGTCTCCTCTCCTGGGCTCCTGTCCTGCTGCCCTGTCCCCCTCAATTGCTCAGCGAAGGCTCTTTCTCCCACAGTGTCAGCCGCCCACCGCAGACCCTGGAGGAGCTCAGCCGAAGCCTCCAACTCCACGAAACCCTTACAAACGATCTGCCTAAGATCGAGGCGCAGATCCCGCCCATCCACGAGCAGTTTGCTATCCTTGAAAAGTATGAGGTGGCCGTGGAGGAAGAGGTAGGTGCCACTCGGCTCCAGCACTCCCCCTCGCCTGTACCTCCCCCATCCTCATAATATCTGTGGCCTCTTCCCAGTTTTCCTAGCTAAAGTGATCCCGTGCTTAATTCTCTCCTTTTCTGCTGAGGTAGACAGTCTCGGTATTAGGTTAGGCACCTTTCTGGGGGCAAGAGGCAGGCAGAAATTCAATTGCTATCGGAGGATGATGGGGAACGGAAGAGGTGTGAAGGGGGAGGGCTCGCCCTCTCTAGACTCAAGGAGCGCTTGTGCTCCCCAGGGGCTCTGTCTTCCCTTTCTCAGCAAAGCCAACTTGGGAACCACCCTGGCTGAGAAAGGAAGACTCTTGGCTTTATGTTAAATGGAAGGGGTGGGGGGAATATTCCCTGCAGGCCACAAGCAATCCCTGAGGTTGCTTTTGTGGGCTTGGAGGCCCACCCACCCCACATATTATTGATTGGTTGATTGGTTTCACTTTAGAAGGCCATCTGCATCCTCTCGGGATGTAAGGCGCAATTTTGTCCTTTCCTTCCCCAGGCTGTTTTAGGGCTGGATGGGGGGTGGGTGGGGTGGCTTTCTTCAAAATAGATACTGACTTCTGTTTCCATTTTGCAAAAAAAAAAAAAAAAAACCTTCTCCTTGGCCTGAAACAGCCCTCTAAAAACATGGGGAGTACTTTTGTACCCTGTAGTTGCTGTTTTTGTTGTTGTTTATTCATCCAGTTGCTTCCAACTCTTCGTGACCTCTAGGACTAACCCAGGCCAGAGCTCCCATTGCCACTCCCAGCTCTTTCAAGGTCAAACCAGTCACTTCAAGGATGGCATCCATCCATCTTGCCCTTCCATTTTCTCCGGCATCATTCTCTTCTCCAAGCTTTCCTGTCTTCTCATGACGTGGCCAAAGGACTTCATCTTTGCCTCTAATGCCCTTCCCTCCAATGAGCAGTCGGGCTTTATTTCCTGAAGTATGGACTGGTTGGATCTTCTCATGGTCCAAGGCACTCTCAGAACTTTCCTCCAACACCACAGTTCAAAAGCATCTCTTTTCCTTCGCTCAGCCTTCCTTATGGTCCAGCTCTCACATCTGTAGGTTACTACGGGGAATACCATTGCTTTAACTATGCGGATCTAAAGTGTGATATCTTTATTCTTCACTATTAGATCGAGATAGGTCCTTGCTCTCCTCCCAAGAAAGAAACGTCTTCTGATTTCCTGGCTGCTGTCTACGTCTGCACTCATCTTTCCACCTAGAAATACAAAGTCTGTCACTGCCTCTACGTTTGCTCCCTCTATTTGCCAGTTCTCAATCAGTCTGGTTACCATCATCTTGTTTTTTCATGTTTAGCTGTAACCCAGCTTTTGCCCTTTCTTCTTCCACCTTGGTTAGAAGGCTCATCAGCTCCTCCTCGCTTTCATCAATCAAAGTGGTATCATCTGCATATCTAAGGTTGTTCACATTTTGTCCAGCAATTTTAACTCCAGCTGTGCATTCGTCAAACCCCACATGTCGTTGGTGTAGGGGTGTTTGTTTTTTTCCAGTGACAATAAATGAGCACAGGGGTGTGTGGCCTATGAGGCAAGTGAGCAACCCTGACTAAGGTGTGTTTGTATGTGTGCAGTGGCAGAAGAGGTCCAAACTTCTTTAAAATATATATTTCAAAGTTCCTGATTGATGGAAATGAAGAAAACTACCTTTATAGAGGGGATACAGCCTGCAGAGGATCTTGAATGGTGGTGAAAGCAGCCTTCCGAGCTTGGCCCTCCCAATTGAGTCTCCTTTCCCACCTTCCTTCGTTTTGTTCCTCTGAGATCTGTGTTCCTTCTTTCTCTTGTGATATTTCCTCTGTCATCCTGCCCCCCCCCCCTTCTCCCTTCCAGGTCCAGCAGCTGTTGGGAGATCTCAACTCAGAATGGCTGGCCTTCCAGCAGTGCATCCTGGACAGCGAAGCCATGCTCAAGAAGCACAAGGAGAAGTTCAAGACAGGCCTCATCCATTGCGCAGATGACTTTAAAAAGAAAGCCCAGAATCTCCTTCAAGAATTCACCTTCAATGGTGAGTGGCCACACAGAACACAGGCTCTCTTTCTTTTCCCCTTTGATGGGTGGCTTTCTGCACCTTGGAGGACAGAAGGCTATCCCTTCTTTCTTGGGTCACCTTGATTGCTCCTGTCTGAAACATCTGCCTTTGTTTGTGTTGGGGAATCTGATCAGGCTCAAAAATAACCCTCAGTTGGGGTGATTCCACCATAAATATAGCAGAGTACCTGAGGTAAACTTCATAACCAGCAGAAATTCACATGTGATGAGCTGGAATAAGCTTCTATTCTTAGGATGGTACAGGCTTGCAGAGTCAGGACTTTAGTTTCAAGAATATTTATTGAAGTAAAGGAAATACATTCTTGTTAGAAAAGGTCTTGGAGTAATTAGCTTCCTAAATCTCATCTTCTAAAGAGGTAAAGGGATTAAAAAGTCCATGCAGCTACATTTTGTCTAGAGAGAGGCAAAATGTGCCTCCTCATAGGTAGAAAGTGAAGCAGAAGAGACTGGAAAATGGTGAATGGCCACGTGGCCAGCCCAGGACAATAAAAATATCTTTAGAAGGAAGTTCCTTCACAGAATTCCATTCCTACATCATCAAAGAGGAGGAGACACGGGCAAGGAGGAAGAATAAAGACAAAGGGATGAACCCCTCAACCTAATCCTTAGGTTTTAAATGTGTCATGGTATTATTGTCTAATGTTATTTGCCATTGTTTTAATGTTTATTACCGTTTTATGAGTTATTTTGTTGTATTTGCGATGCTGTTGTTTTTGTTGTGTTGTGCCTCGGCCTCTTGTAAGCCGCACTGAGTCCTTCAGGAGATGTTAGCGGGGTACAAATAAAGGATTATTATTATTATTATTATTATTATTGTATTGTCGAAGGCTTTCATGGCTGGAATCACTAGGTTCTTGTGGGTTTTTTCAGGCTATAGAGCCATGTTCTAGAGGCATTTCTCCTGACGTTTCGCCTGCATCTATGGCAAGCATCCTCAGAGGTAGTGAGGTCTGTTGGAATTAGGACAATGGGTTTATATATCTGTGGAATGGCTGGGGTGGGGCAGGGAGCTCTTCTCTGCTGGAGCTAGGTGTGAATGTTTCAACTGATCACCTTCATTAGCATTTGAAGGCCTGCCTGAGCCTGGGAAAATCTCTTGCTGGGAGGTGTTAAGATGTGCCTGGTTGTTTCCTCTCTGTTGTTTTGCTGTTGTAATTTTAGAGTTTTTTAATACTGGTAGCCAGATTTTGTTCATTTTCATGGTCTCTTCCTTTCTGTTGAAATTGTCCACATGCTTGTGGATTTCAGTGGCTTCTCTGTGTAGTCTGACATGGTGGTTGTTGGAGTGGTCCAGCATTTCTGTGTTCTCAAATAATATGCTGTGTCCAGGCTGGTTCATCAGGTGCTCTGCTATGGCTCACTTCTCTGGTTGAAGTATTATTATTATTATTATTATTATTATTATTATTATCCTATCTCTAGTCTAGCTACTCATTTAGGTATGAAAACTTGATGATACAAGATACTTGTGCAGTCCAGGGATGAAACCCAATACTTTGCTTGTGCAAAATCTCTTGGGAAAATCTGTAAGGAAGGCTTGGCCCAACGGCAGCCAAATCCCACTACTTTGCCACCAGCGATTTGGCTGGTAAATCAGGACTGCAAAAGAGGCTTATACCTTGATGTACATGTTTACTCAATGGTATGTTCTGAGCTCAATGGGAAATCCTTTTATTTAACTGTGCAACTGGAGCATACCCTTCCAACCCACAATCACTAGGAAATAAAAGAAGTTGCCGTCACATCCAGCCCACTCTCCACCTGATTCTCCGCAGTCGCTTGTCATTTGCTCTGGCAGTAGCCATTTTGAGAACAAATGACAAAGATAGCAATAGTGCCAAAGGGCCAAACAGATATGCCCATGTCTCTTTAAGAGGGATGGAGACTGGGAGGCAGTGCCATAGCTTCATTTTTTTCCAAAAGGAAAGAGTGCAAAGCAGTATAGTAGCTATGTTTTCTTATATGGTCCATGATCTTGGTGGAATTTATTGGGTGCAAACACACCCAGGATCACATGTAACAATGTGTGTGTTCATGTGTCTCATGCTCTACCTTCATGTTGTCTCTCTGCCCAGTTTATGGGAGGTTTCATTTTCAGAAGATATTCCCTCTGGTCCTCATTGAGTCTCGGGAATAAACACAACCACTTTGTGTCCGAAATGTTAAATATTAACTAGGTATTTTTAATTACAGAAATGTGAGTTGAACACTGAAAGGGTTAAATGTATGCAATAACTCAGCAAAAGCTGCAGTTCAATATAAGCAGGTGTGCCTGTAGCTTAGTTGCCTCAAACTGTGAGAGGTCTCTGTGGGAGATGGGCCTCAGTGTGTTAGTAGGCCTCAGGATGAGAAGGCCTCAGTGTTAGTTCACCTCAGTCTGAGACAGTCCTCAGTGTGAGAAAGCCTCAGTGTGAGTAGGCCTAGTGTGTGAGAGGTTTTGATGAGAGAAGCCCTAGGTTGAAGGCCATTGTGTGTAAAGGCTGCAGTGTGTAAAAAGCTACTGTGTGAAGCTCCTGTGTAACTTCGGTGTGAGAAGAGGCTCTGTGAGAGCAAAGTTGTTTATCTGCATGAAAAAGAAGCCCAGTGTGGAAGCAAAGAAGGAAGTATAAAGGACTTTATTTCTGTTGTGGAAATCTTGTTCTTGTAAATAGTGCAACCATATTATTTTACTACAAAGAAAAACCTATGGAAGAGATAACATAGTTCTGTGTGTTTTTGTTCTTTCTATCGCTTTGGGCTACTGGTGCTGGGTCACGCTGCTGCTAATAAGCTACTCTGCTGTACATTTATGAGGAGGGTCTTTCGTTAATAAGCCCACTCTCCCAACACTTCTCACCCAAGATGATCCCAAACCCAGAGGATGAAGGACACAGATTCATTGGACTCTTTTTGTGCTATATTTCCCCATTAGGTCCTTTCTCCAGTGCTATTTCTGCTGATGATGCCCTAGAGCAAATTGCAGCCATGAGGCAATTGCTGGCCAAGATGAAGGAGGAAGAGAACACCCTTCGTTCTAACCTGGGCATCTTCAAGATTGATCAACCAGCCTCCAAAGATCTTCAAAAGTTGGAGAGGGTAGGATGGCGGAGGATGGCTTCCCTCCTCATTCTTTCTAAAGAGGGAGAAAATTTGCCTTGAGTCCCGCGATCTGCACCTGCTGATTCAACCTCAATAGAGAATGAGAGAGAAAGAAATTGTAACTCGTGGTGCAAAACTGGAGGGGGTCTCACAGGGCACTGATTTCTTCTGTGTGTTCTGCAGGAGCTGGACTACATCCAGCAAGTTTGGGAGATTACAAAGGAGTGGGAGGACCACTGGAACGAGTGGAAGATCGTCAGCTTCAAGACCCTGCAGACAGAAGTGATGGAGAACGTGGCCTTTGGACTCTTCCGGAAGCTGAATAAGCTGAGCAAGGAGCTGAAGGTAAGCGGGAACAGCAGGGTGGGTGCTGGATATTACTCAAGACATTACCAGGGTTATGCCGATCATTTTCTCATCTGAGAAGAAACTCCAATAGGGAACAGGAAAAGCATTTTGCAGCTGTGGCTTTTCTTCCTTTGCACTCTTTGTAAGTGAAACCATCCTCCAGGCATCTTTTGGCCTGTTGTGTTTACATTACATAGACCTTGGGAGAGAATGTAGATGCAACAAAACTAGTATTAAAGGGTTTGAGGGCTATGTGTTGTTGAAGGCTTTCATGGTTGTAACCACTGGGTGGCTGTGAGTTTTCCAGGCTGTCTGGTCATGTTCCAGAAGCATTCTTTCCTGATGTTTCGCCCATATCTCTGGCAGGCATCCTCAGAGGTTATGAGGTGTGTTGGAAACTAGACAAGTGAGGTTTATATACGAGGGTTGAATAAAAAGTAATGCCTCCAGCTTCATAATGCCATCAACAGATGGCATTACTGGTGTGCGGCAGGTACTGGCTTGTTCAGTAGACTCTCCTCTACAGTTTCATTTTGGTGGGAAGCCTTAGCATTGAATGATTGTGTTGTTAAAGTGTGAAATATGGAACCCTGCGTAGACGGTCGGTCAATGTGACTTAAGCAACGTGCAATCATTGAATTCTTGACAGCAGAAGGTGTCACCTCAACATCTTTAAACTTACTCACCCAACGATGCACAGTACTCACATCAACACAATCACCATAAATAGCTTACTTTCTCTGATGAATCTCCTTTGGAGTGACACCTTCTGCTGTCAAGAATTCAATGACTGCACGTTGCTTAAGTTGCATTAACTGACTGTCTGTGCAGGGTTCCATTCTTTGCACTTTAACAACACAACCATTTAATGCTAAGGCTTCCAGCCCAAATGGAACTGTAGAGGAGAGTCTACTGAACAAGCCAGTACCTGCCGCATACCAGTACTGCCATCTGTTGAGGAGTTACGAAGGTGGAGGCATTACTTTTCATTCAACCCACGTATCTGTGGGAGAAAGAATTATTGGTTTGATGCTGATAACTGGCAACCTGTGTCCTGCCACAAGCCAGAATGCAGCTGCTTTTGGGTTTTCTGCAGTCTAATCATCTTTCGACTATCTTCTTTCTTGACGCAAGGATCGCAACTGGGAAATAATTGATCATTCCAAGGCGAAGCTCGAGCAGTTTAAGAGGACAATGCCTTTGATCACTGACCTCAGGAACCCAGCCTTAAGGGAGAGGTAAGAGACTTGGCTCCTGTTGGCGCTCTGCCTTTTGGTGCTTGGAGGGATCTCAGCAAAGTGGTCAAGGTCTCAGGGAAAAGTCTGAATACGTGTCCTTCATTGTGGCAGAGATTCCTTAATTCTGCTTTGAGAGAGGTGTGGGTTTTACATCCCAAACACTTAGCAGTTCTAGCAACTTTTGGATACCTTTCCATATACACTGTGAGTCCGCAAAAGTATTTGCCTGCATCAGGGTTACCGGGGACAGGACAGCAGTGACATCTCTCATTCTTATAAAGGGAAGGTACTGGGGGAGATGAAGAGGTATCAAAGGCAGGGGATGACTGACGGAAGGAGGGAAGTGTTGCCCTCACCCACCCACGGAGAAAGTGAATGGATCTTCTGGATCTTCTGAAACACTCTGTTCTGTATCCTGGGAAGATATGTGTCAGTTGGACCAACCAATTCTGTCTTTTTTTTAGACACTGGGATCAGGTAAAGGACCTGGTCCTCCGGACATTTGACCAGGATGCTGAGGATTTCCGGTTGGAGAATATCATTGAGCTCGGTCTGGATAAACATGCAGCAAAGATTAATGAGATTTCTGCCTCAGCCACCAAGGAGCTGGCAATCGAGCAGGTAAGGTCTCCCGTTTCCTGCTTTGAGGGCCTTCTCGGTGGTGGCTCACAAGCTCAGGAATGCCTCCTTAGAGAGATTAGATTAGCCCCATATCTCCAAACTTTCTCTTCGAGCCTAAAAACATGGTTATTTACATGGGATTTTGACCTGGAGTCATGTAATTATGTCAACCATTGTTATTCTCCAAACTTTCTATTCGAGCCTAAAAACATGATTATTTACATGGGCTTTTGACCTAGAGTAATATACATGGACTTTTGACCTGGAGTCATGTAATGATGTCAACCATTGTTATTTGGCACTTTAGTTCATGTTGAAGAAACCCAATGACATACAGGTATGACTGTGTTTTAGAATTTTAAAAAATTAATTTTATCAATTGACATTGTTCATTGCAGTGTTCAGTCAAATTGTGTATTATTTTGTTGATACATAATTCTATTTTATGTGTGGCACCTTGAGTACTTTGTTAGCTGCCCAGAGTTCCTTTGGGGAGATGATAGAGGGGTAGAAATAAAGCTGCATTATTATTATTATTATTATTATTATTATTATTATTAACACAACAAAATGGGTCCACAGCAGAAAAGATCATTCCGCTGGCTGTTGTATTGGATCACACATTGAACACTTCCCAAGTGTCTAGGACTTTGTGATATATCGGAGAATAATGCGTGCAGATCCCAGTAGGGTGGCCTTTTCCTTCATAATAATAATAATCATCATCATCATCGTCATCATCATCAACAGTGGTGACAGTGAGTCACCCTGGAAAAGTCCTCTCTTGATGTTAACAGTTCCATAGCTTTTGTTTCCCACAAACAACTCAGTTTTTCATTGTTTTATTGCATTTTTGGTGAACTTTCTAATATTTTCACAAACCCCAGTGACATCTAGGCATTTGATGATCCAAAAATGTGGCAGTGAGTCAAATGGTTTTTTGTAATCAATCCAAGTTGTATAGAGAATGTTTTTCTGGCTTTTGCAATTCTCCAGTATCATTTTGTCAATTAGAAGCTGATCTTTTGTGCCCCTACTTCTTCTTTTTTTGCCTTTTTGTTCTACTGGCAAGATGTTATTTTCCTTCAAGTAATCCTGGATTTGATCAGCTATTATGCCTGTCAGCAGTTTGAACATTGTAGGCAGACATGTTATTGGCCTGTATTTTCCTGGTATTATCCCTTTTGCTGGATCTTTCTGTATCAAATATGTATTCCCAGTTGTTATTCATTTGCTGATGTTTCCAATTTGCAGCATCTCATTGATTTGTTCGGCCATTTTTGAGTGCAGGATAATCAGATTGTTTGCTGTGGAGTCATCTTGTTATGTTTCAAATAATATTGAGCCAGTTAATTGAAGACGAGCAGGAGGGCTGAGGTTGCATGGCCTTTGCAGAACCCACAGACCTACTTCATCCTCCCCGTGCCCCTCACTTCACCAGCAGGGCCTTCTTTAACACTACTATGTTCTCTGTGCCAAGTCCACCATGTCATATGGGCACTTTGTATCTTGTCTGTCCACCTGACATTTCCATCCTCTTTGCAGGCACTCAAAAACATTGCAAAGACCTGGGAATCGACCTCTTTGGACATTGCGCCTTACAAGGACAAGGGGCACCACCGAATCCGGTAAGTCTGTGCGGTGCAGCCCAACACAGGGATGAGAGAGAGGTGATTGCATGCCCTAGCATGCTAGTGGTGGTCCCTACCAGATTGAGCATCTCTAAATGCATTCTATATGGAGCTGCCTTTGGAAACCTCAACTACCCCTAATGTGCCAGTGGGTGAATCGTGGTGAGTGTTTATCACGAGAGCAAACATTGTCAGTGTGACAACAGCTCATTGGCCTTCCTTTTGGTGTCTGGGCAACATTGAAAGTGCTTGTTATTAATTTCTTTAAAGCTCCAATTTGTTTCGGATTAGGCAGGATAGGTAAGGCCCCCTCTCTCCCCCTCGGAGCCTGCTTGACTGATCTGGATGATCTGAAGGAGAAATCTCTGTTCTTTACGTTTTCACTGTGGCAGAAGCACAGCTGGTCGGGACGAGGGATGTGAATCTTGGCAGATTCCATTCTCTGTCACAGGAATGAGTAATCTGAAAAGTCTTCTCTCCGCTGGGTGAGAGCATAAGAGGTTTTCTTTCCTCTTTGTCGGTTTCAAGACTTTTCGTGAAAAATTTGTTTGCACCCAAGAAAAAGGCATTTTGTAAACAAATCTCACTTGCAGCAGTCGGCAGTTTTCTTGATGGAGTATCTCAGCATATCAAGAGTCATAGAGGATCAGAAAATGCGTGAATGCTCTTCATGTTGGGATGCGGAAAGGTCTGCTGCCGTTTGGAGCAGAAAGCAGAAAACAGAAAGCAAAAAAGCAGAAAGGCCCAAACACCTTCTAAAGATATTTATGTTTCAAGGAAAGGAGAAAAACTCTGTTTCAAGAATGAATGTCGTCCCATCTCCACTTCACTCCAGAAGAAGAATGCCTGCGGCAAATCTTGTCTTTTCCCCCAGAATCCACAGGCCTCAAGGAGAGGCCTGGGAGAGCACCTGGAGGAGAGAGAAAGGGGATATTTCCAACAGAACCTGTGTAGTAGGGTCACCATCTTCTAGGATGGGTGGCTTCTCCCACCAGCTTCAGAGGCAGAGCCATGCATCTGTCTTCGTGTTTGTGTTTCCATCCAGCCTCCACCAGCTCTTGAAAGTCCAGTCCTGCAAACAGCAGAGATTCTCCATTGTGGTCCCTGTGAAATCACACATATGGTATTTCCTGCGCCTGCACAGTTCGGAATCCGTATTGTCAAAGGCTTTCATTGCCGGAATCACTGGGTTGTTGTAGGTTTCTTCGGGCTATATGGCCAATGCTTGCCATAGATGCAGGCGAAACGTCAGAAGAGAAGGCCTCTAGAACATGGTCATATAGCCCGAAAAACCTACAACAATCCAGTTTGGAATCTTCTTGAAAACTTATTAGACACTTTTACGTGGTAGTCCCACTCACTCTCCCATAGAATGTATAGCCAGTGGGAGGGACTACAGCCTCAGTTCCTTTTGTCCACTGTTCTTGGAGCAGCTAAGGAATCTTCATCCCTTTGACTAGCCTCTTGATATTTGATCTGGACTGCTCTCTCTCCTGTTTTGACTTAGACTGTGTTTTGGACTACCTAACTTCTCCTTCTTGACCTGGACTATCTTTGGAACAAGCACCTCCCACTGCCTATATACTCTATGGGGAAAGTGGGCGGGGCTACCACCTTAACATGTCTAATACGTTTCTAGAAGATTGTGAACAGTCACGCAGGGGCAGGAAATACCCTGTATGAATTTCACAGGTGACCACTTGGAGAAACACTATTACAGGTAAGCAACCATTAGTAGCCGAGATGGCAATGAAAATGGGAGAAGAAGTCCAAAACGTCTGGAAGAAGGGCCAAAGTTTGCCCATGCCTGGGCTAGTTCCACTCTTATCCTCAAAGAAAGGCAAAGGCAAATTCTCTCTGAACAAACCTTGCCAAGATTCACCTTAAGGTCTCCACATTCAGAAATGACTTGAAGGCACATAACAAGAGTCTTCTTCATTATCTCTCAAGATGAAATGCAAACTAGATGACTAATCAATGCTTCCTCTTACTCTTCTTTGCTCCCCAACCTGTGTTTTGTAGCATCTTTGACTGGCAAAGAGCATCTCAGAATCTCAAAAGGCCAGTTTGGTGCACTGTTTATTAGTTTGTGGAGCCCCAGTGGTGCAGTGGGTTAAACCGCTGAGCTGCTGAACTTGCTGACTGAAAGCTTGGTGGTTCAAATCCAGGGAGCGGGGTGAGCTCCTTCTGTTAGCCCCAGCTTTTGGCAACCTAGCAGTTCAAAAACATGCAAATGTGAGTTACCTTCCTTGGTGGGAAGGTAACGGTGCTCCATGCAGTCATGCTGGCTACATGACCTAGGAGGCATCTATGGACAACGCTGGCTCTTCAGCTTAGAAATGGAGATGAGCACCATCCCCCAGTTGGACACAACTAGACTTATTGTCAAAGGGAAACCTTTACCTTTACCTTATAAACTTGATAAAAGTTTTATTTTTGTGTGTTTTTTGAAGTAGTTTTGGATTATGAATTCTTTGTTTCTGCGCAAGATTGATCATGACTTCTTTGTTTCTGCAGAGGCACAGAAGACGTTTTCCAGGCACTGGAAGATAACCAGGTGGCTCTGTCCACAATGAAGGCCTCACGCTTTGTGAAGCCCTTTGAGAAGGACGTGGACCGTTGGGAGCGCTGCCTCTCGCTCATCCTGGAAGTGATTGAGATGCTACTCGTTGTGCAGAGGCAATGGATGTACATGGAGGTGAGGAGACCATTGGCAGCCTCCCATCTTGCATTTTCCTTCCTTGCCTTGCACAACTGTCTCTGCCATTATCTCTTTAGTAGGGACAGAAGGCCATCTTGGTTGCAGGAAGAGACTCTTTGTGAGGCCTTTGGTGGGAATTAGCATCTCTCCTCTTGGGGCATAAAGAAGCCGCCCTGAGTCCCTTCAGGGAGGGGGGGGGGGGGCAAGTTAAAAATAAAATATTATTTGAAACACAGCAAAATTAGTACACAGCAAACAAGATCACTATGCTGGTGGTTCTATCGGATCACACGTCAGACACTTCCCAAGTGTCTAGGACTATGTGTTGTATCAGCAAATAATGTGTGCAGATATGAGTAGGGTGGCCTTTTGCAGCTGACAGTAATTTTGTCAGCGCCGATTGTGTTTAAGTGCAGGCCAAGTTCTTTAGGCACTGCACCCAATGTGCCAATCAAAATATTATTATTATTAATAATAATAATTATTATTATTATTATTTCGCATTATTCGCCGATACATCACACAGTCCTAGACACTTGGGAAGTGTCTGACATGTGATCCAATACAACAGCCAGCAGAGTGTCTGCTATGGACTCATCTTGTGGTGTTTCAAATAATAATAATTTATTATAAGAAGCAGATCCACTTTGGCAATAGCATCGTGTCTCTTAATAAATATTACTTTATGCATTGTTGAAGGCTTTCACGGCCAGAATAACTGGAGTACATAATGGAGTGTTATGTGGTTTCTGGGCTATATGGCCATGTTCTAGCAGAATTTTCTCCTGACGTTTCACCTGCATCTGTGGCAGGCATCCTCAGAGCATACAGGTGAAACATCAGGAGAAAATGCTGCTAGAACATAGCCATACAGCCCACAACACTCCATTATCTTATGTACTCATGTATAAGTTTAGACCGTTAGTAAACAATAGTACCACCTCCCAAATAGGTCAGTGTAAGTATTGTCCCAAAACCCTCATAAAAAAGGAACTGTTCTCTTTTCTGAGTAGAATGGCAAAAACTGAGAACATTGCCTGTCCCAGAGGAACATAAAAGAAGCACTGTATTCTGTCTGCTCTGCCATCACCTCATCCCTTTTTGAGTGCCTGGACAGGGAATTGGCAGCAGTGACCAGGACTGACTGACCCTCTATGGCAGTATAAGCACTTTCCCCTCTCTGCAGAATGACCCTCGAAATCCACAAGCAGGTGGACAATTTCAGCAGAAAGGAAGAAACCATGAAAATGAACAAAATCTGGCTACTAGTATTAAAAACTCTCTAAAATTATAGCAGTAAATAAAGAACAAAACTCAAACACAGGGGAACTCCAGACAAGAAACAATCAGGAACAGCTAATTACTTCTCAACAAAGGATTCCCCCAGGCCACACCTAAAAAATGTCAGTCCATCAAATGCTAATCAATTGAAACAGTCACACCTAGCTCCAACAGACAAGAGTTCTTTCTCCCACCCTGGACTTTCCATAAACATATAAACGCCATTTTCCTAGTTTCCAACAGACTTCCCAACCTCTGAGGATGCCTGCCACAGATGCAGGCGAAATGTCAGGAGAGAATGCTTCTAGATCATGGCCATACAGCCCGAAAAACTTACAACACTCAACTGGGTTCCTTCAGGGAGATAGGGCGAAACACAAATCAAATTATTTTTTTATTTATTTTATCCATGGGTTATATGAAAATCCACGATTTTTCCTCCCAAATCTGCTCTCAACTTGTACATAAAGTCAACTTCTATGTGAGTGTATATCACAAGTAGGCTGTTGTGAGTTTTTCTGGGCTGTATGGCCATGCTCCAGAAGCATTCTCTCCTGATGTTTCACCCACATCTATGGCTGCCATCCTTAGAGGTTGTGAGGACCTCTGAGGATGCCTGCCATAGATGTAGGTGAAACGTCAGGAGAGAATGCTTCTGGAGCATGGCCATACAGCCCAGAAAAACTCACAGCAACTCAGTGATTCCAGCCATGAAAGCCTTCAACAATATATGACAAGTGTTAGCAAGTCGTAAGAGAAGATCATTAGTGGATGTCACAGCGATCGCTAGTCAGAATCAACCCCTTCCTTCATGTCGCTCTGATAATCTCCTTCAAAGAGCAATTTTATTAGTCTCCCTTTGCAACCAAGGAAAAGAAAAATTATCCTCAACTTTCAGAAAATGTTGGAGGCCTGACACATAGAATCCATGGAATAGGAAACTGTGCCATCCAACTCCTTCTCATCCCATTCTGAAGTAACTATATGTCAATCCCCGTTGTTACCCTCAGGCCAAAGAGGCCAATGACCTTCCACTTTGATTTCATGTGATCTCCATCTCACCTCCTTCCTTCTGAATCCTGCCACCAGAATATCTTTTTGGGTGAAGACATCCGCAAGCAGTTGCCTAGTGAATCGTCTAGCTTTGACCAAATCAACAGCAGCTGGAAGACCATCATGGACCGCTTCGTGAAGGACAACAATGCTCTGCGAGCCACCCATTTCCCAGGTTGCTGCTACTCTGTCCCATCCTAGTGGAGGGCACGTGCCGGGGGGCAAGGGGAGAGTCCATAACACATGGCGGAGCGGGGAACATACGTTTTCATGTTATTGTGTTCTTTGGGAAGAACAGGTATGGAAACAATAGAGAGTCACTTAGACAGTCCTAATCCTTACTTACTTAATTAGGCGATCCCTTGTTGTCCGAGTAGGATTGTCTTCCAAGATTGGTGTCCTGGCGGTAGGTCCGTAGGTGACTGTGGAGCCTTATTCTTGACCTGCATGTTCTCCTGTAGTGAGGGCATAGGTTTCCAGGTGGAAGGAGGTCCTGGTCGGGTTTGGCTTAACACGCCTTCCTCTTGGCACGTTTCTCTCTTTCGCCCTCCATTCATGCCTCTTCAAATTCTACAGCACTGCTGGTCATAGCTGACCTCCAAATAGAGGGCTCAAGGGCCAGGGCTTCCCAGTTCTCAGTGTCTATGCCAGAGTTTTTAAGGTTGGCTTTGAGCCCATCTTTAAATCTCTTTTCCTGCCCACCAGCATTCCGTTTTCCGTTCTTGAGTTCGGAGTAGAGCAACTGCTTTGGGCATCCGGACAACGTGGCTGGTCCAGCGGAGTTGATGGCAGAGGACCATCGCTTCAATGCTGGTGGTCTATGCTTCTTCCAGCACGCTGACATTTGTCAGTGGACAATCCTATAGTCTTTGTTGGCTCTCAGAAAAAGTGCAAAAGAATGGAGAGGGGGGCTGGCTGGTTGGTTGGGCGGGAACATTAAACCAGTCAGTCATCATTATGAAAGTTCTGAAAGCAGCCATCAGCTCCTGAGTGCTCATTATCAGGAGATTTTTAGTTTTCCCATCGTAGTCCCTGTGAATCCACACATATGGTACTTTCTGCGCCTGAGCAGAACAGCTTCGGAATCTTCTAGACAAATTATTAAGCATTTTGGCGGTAGCTCCACCCACTCTCCCCTTGAGAGTATATATAGCCAGTGGGAGGAGCTACTGCCTCCAGTTCTCTTCATCCGCCGCTTCAGCAGCAGCTTGAGAATCTTTGTCTGTATGACTAGCTTTGGACTCCTTATTAGATTTGACTTTGGACTGTTTTACTTTATTGCTTGTGGATTCCTGTGGTTTTGGCTTGTTGGACTTGACCTGGACTGATACAGCTACCAAGGCTGCCACACTAAAAAAAGCAAAGCTTTCAAAATGATGGACTGCTGAACCCTTTCTTCATTGTGTTAGATCTTATTGGAGGGCTCCAGAGGATCACAGGGCTGTCTAGGCAATGTATGCTGGCAGTGGAGCATCCCTTATGTTGTTGTTATTACCCAGTCTCCTTCTAAACTGTTCAGCCTTTGATTGTGCCTACACCTGATCTCTCTGGGGATTCTGGGTCTGCCAGTCATCAGGAGAGTCAGCAAGAGATTTTAAGCCCTGAAAATGGGTGGTCTGAGTCTGAAGGCCACATTCCTGAAAGGCAGTTTGCTAGGGAAGCAAGGTCAGGAACAGATCTGAGCTCAGAGGATGAAAATGAAAGCCCAGGTGGACAGACTAATGAGCAGTTAGATAGGAGATTTACGTTCCGTCAACATAGAGCTTCTCAAAAGAGTTCATAGAATCATAGAGTTGGAAGAGACCTGATGGACCATCCAGTCCATCCTGCCAAGAAGCAGGAAAATCGCATTAAAAGCACCCCCGACACATGGCTATCCAGCCTCTGTTTCAAAACCTCCAAAGAAGGAGCCTCCACCACACTCTGGGGCAGAGAGTTCCATTATTGAACAGCTCTCACAGGAAGTTCTTCCTAATGTTCAGATGGAATCTCTTTTCTTGTAGTTTGAAGCCATTGTTCCATGTCCTAGTCTCTAGGGCAGCAGAAAACAAGCTTGCTCCCTTGTTTTCTGCTGCCCTGGACCAATGAGAAGTTAGATAGGAGATTTACGTTCCGTCAACATAGAACTTCTCAGAAGAGTTTATGAAGGTCAAGACGCCTATTAGCCAAGAAGTCCTTATCAGTTTCCCAAGGGAGAAGGCATGATTTTCTAGCGGGGTACAAATAAAGTTTAATAATATATTAGCTAGTCCAATAGATGGGTCTGTCAGTCCAGGCAAGGTTGGTGTTTGAGTATAGACCTATTGCTAAATCAAGGGATATCTAGTTCCATGGTCTGTGTTTCCTTTTGTTCATGTCTCATGATTCCAAGTTTTGAGGACTGTTCCTGAATTGCATGTTTTGGATTTATTCTGCATTTGTATTCCTGGGTTTTGACGCTACTCCTGTACTTTGATTTCTGTGGATTATTCCTGATATTTGGACTTTGGTTTTTATACTATTTTGCTGAATTGCTTTTCATATATATTCATCAATAAATTGCTTTGCTATTTTACCTTGGACTGGAATGTGCGTTTGGTGTACTTGAGGTGGTTCCCATCCTTGGAGTGCAACAGAGAGATATCTGAGCAAAAAGTCCCTGCCTCAAGGCATGAGGCAGCTTTCATAGGGAGGGAAGTTGGTTGATTTCTGGAGAGCTATTGAGGAATTAACTGTGGTCCAAATGAGGGATAGCAAGGGGAAGAGATGGGCAGTGCCTGCAGGGGCTTTTCATGATCTGCAAGCAGCTGGATGAGATGAGGAGCATCAACAAGGCCTCTTTGGACTCATTCTGAGACCTTTCCCCTCGGCAGGACTACTGGACAAACTGGTGGAAATGAACGCTTCTCTGGAAGACATCCAGAAGTCTCTTGACATGTACCTGGAGACCAAGCGCCACATCTTCCCTCGCTTCTACTTCCTGTCCAATGATGACCTTCTGGAAATCCTGGGCCAGTCGCGCAATCCAGAAGCTGTCCAGCCCCACCTCAAGAAGTGCTTCGACAACATCAAGTGTCTCAAGATGCAGAAAGTATGGGCCAGGGCCTTCGGGGTTCCCATTGGGTGCCACTTCCCTCCCCAGGGTGCTAAATTGCCCCTTTTTCTTCTGCTAAATATTGCAGCTAATTGACCGCTAGTCCTCTCCTTATGTTGGGCCCCTTTTTTAAGCAGGAACGCCAGCCCTCTCTTCCTGATTGGGAATTCACACTAAAATCTCTCTGTCATCTGCTCTTCTTCTCTTTTTCTTCCTCAGATTGGGAACACAAACAAATTTGAAGCTTTGGGCATGTTCTCTTTGGATGGTGAATACATCGATTTCACTCACTCGGTGCTCCTGGAAGGACCTGTGGAGGTGCGCCTTTCCTGCTCTCTCTTCCTGCCCGCGAAACTTAGCATAAGTTTAATTCTCCTTTATGAAACTGCAAATCTACAGCGTCAACTCAAAATCCATAGTGCACAATACTCAAAATTCTGTATTGGGCTAACCAAGACAATGCTTTTGAGATTTTCAACTTTCTAGGCTGGTGAGAGGAGGAATCTCACAATTGATCACAATGAGGAATTTATACAAGTGATGTTTGCAATAGTTTCAGCAGGATGACAGAACATGGTTCTGGAATTCTGCTTTGAATTCCAATGATTTGGGGGTTTAGGAGAACGATGAGCTCTCCTTCAGTCAATGCCATCAATGCAGTGTCGCTGTTAAAAAGGGATTGAGATGTGTTCTTTTTGCCTGGGATTTGGAAAATGTCTTGGGAAGGTATCTTCCAGAAGTGGATGTCACTAATTCCATTGAGGACTCAAGCTCATAGGAGGTGGGGGTCAGAGAAAGTATCTGGTGCCAGACACAAAGCACAAGTCCTTTCTTAGAGAGCAGAGCTCAATTTCTGTCCATGGGGCTGAGAACAGAAGAAGGAGAAGGAGACAGGGCCTCCATCAAAAGCTTACAAGCTGGACGAGAAATCCCTCTTGCCTTTTGCAGGATGTGGAGTTGTTAAAACTTGAATGGGAGCAATCCATGCACTCTCATTCACTCTGACCTCAAATGTGTGACGAAATGAAAAAAATCATGCATAGTTCACGTTTGATCAGCCCACAAGCTGTCTTGCCAAAGAAAGAAAATATGCCACAGAGATGAACAGAAAAGAACAAGTAGTTTACTCTTCGTAATTCAGAACAACATATGTACAATCATGTGATCAGTTACATCGACTTGCATAATGTCACGTATGAGAGATTTAAAATAGTATTGTCGAAGGCTTTCATGGCCGGAATCACTGGGTTGTTGTTTTTCGAGCTATTTGGCCATGTTCTAGAGCAGTGGTTCTCAACCTGTGGCTCCCCAGGTGTTTTAGCCTTCAACTCCCAGAAATCCTAACAGCTGGTAAACTGTCTGGGATTTCTGGGAGTTGTAGGCCAAAACACCTGAGGACCCATAGGTTGAGAAACACTGTTCTAGAGGCATTCTCTCCTGACGTTTCGCCTGCATCTATGGCAAGCATTTATGCAGGCGAAACCTCAGAAGAGAATGCCTCTAGAACATGGCCATATAGCCCGAAAAACCTACAACAACCTAGATTTAAAATAGACTTTCTTTGTCCATGTGGAGAATCGTCCCCCAGCAGTTCATGACACAAGAGCACACTCCAAAACATTTCTCTCTCTCTGCTTCGCTCTGCTTCTCTGCAAACTCCCGCACAGCTCAAGGCTGCAAAACGTAACAGTATCCAAAAGTCCCAGGCTCAGCTTGCTCCCTGGGCATAGCCCAACCAATCAGTTTCGCGTATCTTATTTTACAGTTGACACACACTTAACTGATTTCTTACATGCTCCAACAGAATTGTATTCCCAAATGTTCATTTCTGTGGCGCTTGCTCTTGCAGGATTGGCTGTGTGATGTGGAGCGGGCCATGCGCTGGACCTTGAGGGAGGTGCTGCGGAACTGTCGCCTCGCTTTGAAGAAGATGTTGACCAAGAGGGACAAATGGGTGAAGGAGTGGCCAGGACAGGTGACTCGGGAGGGGGGCAGAATTGGGACTGGAGGGGCTTGGCAGGGACACTGTGACCAGGTGAGGTGCCCCGTCATGCCTCTGTACAGCCTGCTACTCTTTTGTCATTCATGTCTGCGCCTCTGTTTGTATGGATTTTAACATGATCATGAGGTCAGGAGTATTGTGTTTCAAAACTCTATCTGTCTGAATCTGGAAGTCCCAGAGTAATTTGAAGTGTTCATTTTATATAACTTTTTCCGGCTTGTGATCCTACCAGTTCTTTGTCGCAGGCAGATGGTCTTTGTGGCACAAGTTCCAATGAATCACCTGAGCAACAGTGTTGTGCCTCTGCTTGTAGTCTGTCTGCACGATCTTCTTGCAGCAGCTGAGGATGTGATCTATTGTTTCATCTGCTTCCTTGCAGAGTCTACATTTGGGATCTGTTGCCGCCTTTTCGATTCTTATTATTTTATTATTTTTATATTATTATTGTTATCTATTATTACTATTTTAGATGGTGATCACTGCCAGCCAGATACAGTGGACGACTGACGTTAGCAAGTGCCTGGCCACCTGCAAGGACCGTGGGGACAGGAAATACCTCAAAGGCATGAAGAAGAAACAGGTGGGAAAAGGCAACGCTCAGAGAGCCACGTCAGTCAACTTGGGAGCATGGCAAATCTGTCATGTCCCTGGGCGTCTTTGGCTCCCTGTTGTGATTGCAGGTCTGCTTGGGAAGTTTTTCATGGTGTCTGGTAATGAACACATGCTCACACATGCTCACACCTGCCGCTGGCTTTTGCGTCTCTCCTTCTCAGATGTACCTCTTTGTTATTTGCAAGTGGCGTGAGGGTGGGAGAGCTGCTCCAGTTTGCTTTGGGGATGTGCTGTGGGGGGCCTGAAGCAATGGAAGCTGGAGAGTGAAGCACACCCCACTCTTTGTTCTCTGCCTCTCCAGTGTTTGGACTCCCTTGGCAGTGCATTCAAGGTGGGAATGTGCTCTTTTCCTGGGACATCTAGAGAACCAACATCTCCAAACAAAGGTGGTAGATGCTCTCAACCACTCTGGACATATGTTGCACAAATTGTGTCTGAGAAAAGGTGGCATGGGGTCTCTTTAACAGGCATGGGCAAACTTGAGCCCTCCAGGTGTTTGGGACTTCAACTCCCACAATTCCTAACAGCTTACCGGCTGTTAGGAATTGTGGGAGTTGAAGTCCCAAACACCTGGATGGCCCAAGTTTGCCCATGCCTACGTCTAACACCTCTGGGTTGCCTCATAATAACCTGCTGGCTCAGAAAAACAGCCTAAGAAGCCCACAAGCATCCACTCCATCCATGAATGAAGCTTGCACATCATGACACTATTGCTACCCTCAACACTTTTTGCCACTGGAGTATACGCCCTCCAAATGGGAAGTTTGGTTCCACAACTCTGTGTGTTTTTATGAACTCCCTGCAAATAACTTGCTCCTATTTTTATCTCATTAGAGTCTTTTAATCATTTTATCCCGTACATGTGGCCCACCTATTGTTATCTTGATTGCGTTTATTGGAATGTTATTTTATTATTGTGTTTATACTTTTTTAAATGTAATTTTGATGATGTTGTTTGATGTTTATGCCTTGGTTTTAATTTGCTGTAATATGTTGTCCGGGCTTGGCCCCATGTCAGCCACTCGAGTCCCCACCGGGGAGATGGTGGCGGGGTATAAATAAAGATGATGATTTTTTTTTATCGTGTCAGGGGCAACCAGACATTTGTATTACATTTCTAACAGAACAAAACAAACAAACAGACAAAACGCAAAGTTTGCAAGCTTGGTAGTTGATTAAATGTCCTTTGACCAGTATCTGGCCACTTGGAGTGCCTCTGGTGTTGCCGCAAGAAGGTCCTCCCTTGTGCATGTGGCAGGGCTCAGGGTGCATTGCAGCAGGTGGTCAGTGGTTTGCTCTTCTCCCCACTCGCATGTCGTGGACTCCACTTTGTGGCCCCATTTCTTGAGGTTGGCTCTGCATCTCGTGGTGCCAGAGCACAGTCTGTTCAGCGCCTTCCAAGTCGCCCAGTCTTCTGTGTGCCCAGGGGGAGTCTCTCATTTGGTATCAGCCATTGCTTGAGGTTCTGGGTTTGAGCCTGCCACTTTTGGACTCTCGCTTGCTGAGGTGTTCCAGCGAGTGTCTCTGTAAATCTTAGAAAGCTATGTCTTGATTTAAGTCGTTGGCGTGCTGGCTGATACCCAAACAAGGAATGAGCTGGAGATGTCACTGCCGTGGTCCTTTAACTATTGGCTGCTACTTCCCAGCGGATGTCAGGTGGTGCAATACCGGCTAAACAGATGATGATGATGATTGCATTGCAGTTGTACACCCAGGCTTTGTTTTGCTGTCATTTGCTTGGCCTCATTTTCACAAGCAGGCCTCTTTTTTGTGGGGGTGCAGGTCTCCATGTTAAACAAATATTCCGAAGCCATCCGAGGCAATCTGACCAAAATCATGCGCCTGAAGATCGTGGCCTTGGTGACGGTGGAGGTCCACGCCCGGGACGTCATCGAGAGGCTCTACAAGAGCGGCTTGATTGACGTGACGTCCTTCGAGTGGTTGAGCCAGCTTCGCCTCTATTGGGAGAAGGTGAGGGGAGCCAAGCGGGTGCCAGTCATGGCGGATGAGTAGCAGAGGTGGAGGGAAAGGATGGTGGGAAGGCACAGAGAAAGAGAGAAATGGGCAGAGAGGGAGACTGAGCAGGGAAAGACAAGAGTGTGGTTTTGCACTGGGGGCTAATAAGCTTCTGCTGCTGCTCCCTGCTGGACAGAAGGGGTGATCATCTCCCTTCCCTGCTCTTCCTCCATCCTTGCCTTTCACTTCCCTCTGCTGTTTGTGGTACAGAACCGCAGGAGAAGGCGGTGCTGCTGATGGAGTAGGTGTGACCTTGTGTGTCTGCCTCCTTCATTGTTCCAGGTAGTCCATGGATAAGGACAGGTGGACAGCAGACAGGCCCAAAAAATGCCAGGAAAGCTCCCATGCTGTGTGCTCTTTGCTTTCTTAGAATTGGAAGAGACAAAAATGCCACCCAGTCCAACCCCCTTCTTCCAGACAGGAAGACACAATCAAGGCCCTCCTGACAAATGCTCATCCAGCCACTGCTTAAAAGCTCCAGAGAAGGAGATTGAAACTTCAAAGCAGCATATTGCCCTATCAGAAAAGCTCTTACTATCAGGACATTTTTCCTAATGTTGAAGTTGAATCTCTTTCCCATCAGTTTGAGTCCATTGCTCCATGCCCTAGTCTCCTCAGTATGTCAACATGGCTCTCATGTCCTCTCTCAGCCTTCTTTTCTTCAAGCTAAACCTACCCCGCTTCCTAAGCTGCTTCTCATAGGGTTTGGCTTCCAAACTTTTGATTATGTTTACTTTGGAAAAATGGCATTCATAACCTTTTTGAAAAGGAAAGATGATGTCATGTCCTTTTGGCAAATGTGAGTCTCCATGAACATCTGGGGTCACCTTTTGAAAACCACTAGTCAAGGAAAGGCATGACCTTGCTAGAAGTCAACCCTTTGCAAAAGTGATGTTCACAACCATCCATGTAGTGGCACACAGGTAACTCAGCTGATAAACTGATGAACCATGTCTTTGAACTGCCAGGGACAAAAACACACATACACATTCTTAGCTAAATGAGTTTTGAAAATGTTTCTTTGAAGTTGAAATTCAAATTGCAGTTGCAGCTGCCAAAAACATACACTTTCCCTTGGAACCTCTTAGTTTAAAATATGCATTCAGAGTCCTCTTTTTTTTTTTAAAGTAACGTATCTTGTTTACTCATAAACATCTTGTATTGATTCGGTATTTGAATTGAGAACACAGGGCATCATTCTTAATCAATAGTCCAAAGTATTTAAGTATACATCTTATAAAAGTCCAATCTCTATAATTGTACTCACTGCTTTTCAAAGCAAACATATAGTAAACTGAGTCCCCTTCAGGGTGAGAAGGGCGGCATATAAATGTCGTAAATAAATAAATAAACAAATAAACTGTTCCTGCATAAGTCTAAATGCAAACTGCTTCTATTGATGTCCAAAGTCATACTGCATCCACCTCCACTGAGGTCTGAAACAAACTGCTAACATTGAAGCCCAAAAGCATACTGATAACAAAATGGTTGCCCTTCTCTTTCAGGCATTCTCATCTCAGAGGGTTTGGATTTAGGGGGTGGAATCAGGAGATTGCCCTGGTAATTCCATGCTTCCCAACCTGGAATATATTGCATCCTGCCTTTTTTTTGTGGACTGCCCATCTTATGATAGTCTCTAGGAGAGGTTGCATCCACACTGTAAACTAAACCATCTCATCCCGTCCCTCGAGATGCACCTGATGGAAACTCTCTTTTCAGGAGCTAGACGACTGTGTCATCCGCCAGACCAACACCCAGTTTGCCTACGGCTATGAATACCTGGGGAACTCTGGGCGGCTGGTCATCACCCCACTTACGGACAGGTACCCCATGGCATCAACCTCTGGCCTATTCGCTTGGGTGTGCAGTATGGCTTGTGAAAAAGCACTGTCAGGAAGGACAAGAGGGATGCAGGGGCGTAGCTACCAAAAATAGAGGGCAAAATACAAACATAGGGCTCATTGGCCCCTGCTCAAATGATGTCTTTTTTCAGCCATTATATTTCTAGGATTTTAGAGCAAGCAAACTGGAAATATTTTACTCCTAAAATCTGCTGAGTTTGCATTTTTATAGTCACTTTGCCTGCTTCTATTCTTTGGGCGCTTCAAGTATATTTATATGCACTCAACTGAATTTTTAAGCTACTCCAATCCTAGAGATTTGGCCAGCAAAGGAAAATATCACTGGGGAATGCAGAATTCTTAATAGAAAAAAACAGAACCCTCATTTTGCTCCCTCCCTTAGCTATACTTCTGAGGGCACATGGAAATGGCAATGGGGACCTATCATTTGTGAGGGTAGGCAAAGGAAACGGAGTAGCAAGTGGATCAGGAAAGAGTGAAGGAGTGAAAATCCAGCAGCAATATGTCCAAGGTCCTGCTCTGGAGAAGAGCCAACAGGGAGGCCAAGTGACACTCAGGTTGCTTCCTTCCTAGATGCTACATGACGCTGACCACAGCCCTCCACCTCCATCGAGGAGGGTCCCCCAAAGGCCCCGCAGGCACTGGAAAGACCGAGACCGTGAAGGACCTGGGCAAAGCCCTGGGCATGTATGTGATTGTGGTGAATTGCTCTGAAGGCCTGGACTATAAATCGATGGGGCGCATGTACTCTGGCCTTGCACAGGTAAGACGGATCTAGACCAGGCATGGGCAAACTTGGGCCCTCCAAATGTTTTGGACTTCAACTTGGAGTCCAAAACACTTGGAGAGCTGGAGTTTGCCCATGCCTGATCTAGAGCTTTCGAAATGTGGGTATGGGTCAGTTGCTGGTTCCAGCAGGCTGTGCTCTGGATGCGTTCCTCTAGTTGGGCTTTCTCCTGGTGCCCTCTGGCTTTCCTTGGCTCACGTCCATCGCCTTCCTCTCCTCACAGACTGGAGCCTGGGGTTGCTTTGACGAGTTCAATCGCATCAACATTGAGGTGTTGTCTGTTGTGGCCCAACAGATCCTTTCCATCCTCTCAGCTTTAGCTGCCAATATGACCCGCTTCACCTTTGAAGGCCACGAGATAAACCTGGTGTGGTCTTGTGGCATCTTTATCACCATGAACCCAGGTGGGTTGTGTTGAGCGAGTGGGCTTATTAACAAAAGACCCTCCCCATAAACGTATCAGAGTAAATTATTAGCAGCAGCGTGACCCAGCATCAGTAGCCAAAAGTGATAAAAAGAGCAAAAACACCCAGACCAATGTTATCTCATCCATAGGAGGCTTTTCTTTATAGTAAAATAATATGGTTGCACTATTTACAAGAACAAGGCTTCCCTAAAACCAATAAAGTTCTTTATACTTCTTTCTTTGCTTCCATGCTGGGCTTTTTTCTCATGCAGATAAACAGCTTTGCTCTCACAGAGCCTCTTCTCACATCAAACTTAGACAAGAGCTTCACACAGTAGCCTTCACATAAGAGCTTCAATGGCCTTCAACCTGGGGCTTCTCTCACAGTGAGGCTTTCTCATACTGAGGCTGACTAACACTGAGGCCTCCCTCCCTCACACTGAGGCCTACTAACACGGAGGCCTACTAAGCTACAGACACACCTGCTTATATGGAATTACAGACTTTACTGAGTCATTGCATCCATTTAAACCTTTCAGTGATTGACTCACATTTATGTAATTAAAATACCTAGTTACTTTTTAATATTTCTGGCAGGTTGTAAGGTGGGCTCAGAGACTGAGTTGAACTGAACTGAACACCAGGGGTGGGGTGGACACCTTCTTCCCTGTTTCCCAACCTGCACTCATGCCCTTCTCTGTGCCACGTGGCAGGTTACGCTGGGCGCACAGAGCTGCCCGACAACCTGAAGTCCATGTTCCGTCCCATCTCCATGGTGGTGCCCGACTCCACCCTCATTGCTGAAATCATCCTTTTTGGAGAAGGCTTCAATAACTGCAAGGTACTGCATGTTTGATGGACAACCCAGGCACAATGTTGATCTGCATGAGTGGTACTCCCTGAACTCTTTTCTTCCTTTCCCAGATCCTGGCCAAGAAAGTCTACACTTTGTATTCACTGGCTGTGCAGCAGCTCTCCAAGCAGGACCACTATGACTTTGGCCTCCGAGCGCTGACCTCTCTGCTCCGTTATGCTGGGAAAAAGCGTCGGGTGCGGCCTGACCTTGCTGATGAGGAGGTACACAGCCTTTGGTCTTCCTGGCCATGCTCCTGCACCAGACCACACTTTTGCATTTTGTCCAAAACATATAGAAGACCAAAATTTGGAAACTTTTATTATAAGTGATGCCTTTGAATAGGGGGAGGCATTGGGGGTTTCAGGCACCACCAAGTTTGTAGGTAATTTGGGGCTGTTTTGATGTGAAACATCTCCTCCAAAATGCACAGCCAATTTCTAATTTATTCTAGGGAGGCATGTGGGGGCTTGAGGACCTCCAGACGGCCTTCTGAGGCCATGAAATAAGGGCTTGAGGCCATACTTTCACCATCCCATTGGGCCAGTACAGAGAGTCCTTGGCTTATGGTTCCCAAGAGCATTGCTGTGCTTCCCACCCAACTCTGTTAATGCTGAAGAAATGCTTTGTGCCTGTAATATTTATTTGCATTTTTTATTTATTAATGGGCTTGTTCATTGCCTCCCACTGCTAGGGCTCCTGAGGTGATGAACAAAAGCAGGGAAAAACATCCTTTAAAATGGAAATGCTTCTCCTAAAACCAGTTGGTATTTTTTTAAATAAACAAAATGAGTGCTGTGTGTAGTAGTGACGATGGGGAGAATGACTGTCTACACCAGTTACAGGGGAGGGGGCTTCTCTATGTATGAGCCTTTGAGGGGTCTTGGAGGTCAATGTTGATTTGGTCATGGAAGACCTATTCCAGACCCCGTTGCTCTTCCTCTCCTTGCATTGACTTTTCAACCAGCTCTTCTCTTCTGCACCTGGTTCCTTCTTAGGTTCTCCTCATGGCCATGAAGGACATGAACATTGCCAAGCTGACCTCCGGTGACGTGCCCCTCTTCAACGCTATCATCCAGGACCTCTTCCCAGGCATTGAGTGCCCAGTCATTGACTATGGAAAGGTCAGCCTCTGTCCTGCCCAATTTTGCCTAGGGCAGCATTTCTCAACCTGGGGTCAGGAACCTGGGGGGGGGGGGTGTCATGAAGGGGTGTCAAGGGGTCGCCAAAGACCATCAGAAAACACAGTATTCATGGGATTTCTGTGTGGGAAGTTTGGCCCAATTTTATCATTGGTGGGGTTCGGAATGTTCTTTGATTGTAGATGGACTATAATCCCAGCACCTACAACTCCCAAATGACAAGGTGTATTTTCCCCAAACTCCACCTGTGGTCACATTTGGACATATTGAGTATCCATGCCAAGTTTGGTCCAGATCCATAATTGTTTGAGTCCACAGTTCTCTCTGGGTGTAGGCGAACTACAACTCCAAAACTCAAAAGTCATAGAATCATAGAATCAAAGAGTTGGAAGAGACCTCATGGGCCATCCAGTCCAACCCCCTGCCAAGAAGCAGGAATATTGCATTCAAATCACCCCTGACAGATGGCCATCCAGCCTCCAGTCAATGCCAACCAAACCCTTACAGTATTTCCTGTTGGTCATGGGAGTTCTGTGTGCCAAGTTTGGTTCCATCCCATCATTGGTAGAGGTCAGAATGCTCTTTGATTGTAGGCGAACTATAAATCCCAGTAACTACAACTCCTAAATGACAAAATCACCCTCCCTGCAACCCCACCTGTATTCAAATCCGGGCGTATGAGGTATTTGTGCCAAATTTGATCCACTGAATGAAAAAACATCCTGCATATCAGATATTTATATGATGATTCATAACAGTAGAAAAATTACAGTTATGAAGTAGCAACGAAAATAATTTTATGGTTGGGGGTCACCACCAAATGAGGAACTGTTTTAAAGCATCAAGAAGGCTGAGAACCACTGGCCTAGGGCTTGGTCTCCCCTTCCTAGGAAATGGGGAAACAGCCCCACCAATAGTGGAGACACTATCGTTTGGGGAAATCCCTCCCCTCTTATAGTCACTTTCTGGCATCCATCACCCTATAGCAGGGGTCCTCAAACTTTTAAAGCAGAGGGCTAGTTCACTATCCTTCAGACTGTGAACTGTCTGAAATGTCTGAAGGGGGGGGGGGTGGACTATATTTTGAGGAAAACATGCACAAATTCCTATGCACACTGCAGATATAGTGTATTATTTGTACTGCAAAAAGCATGAAAGAACAATACAGTTTTTAAAATGATGAACAGTTTGAACCAACATAAACTTACCAGTATTTCAATGGGAATGTTGGGCCTGTTAATTCAGATTGTTGTTGTTGTTGTTGTGGGACTTGAAGTTGTTGACCCTAAGTCTAAAGTTTAGACCAGGAGCCAAGTAAATGACCTTGGAGGGCTGCATCTGGCCCGCGGACCTTAGTTTGAGAACCCTTGCCCTATAGAAATGGCGAGGGCGGTAACATCTGCAAAGAGAGTGCTGTGTGCATACCTGTTCGATCTCAGGAGTGCTTTCCCTTTCCTCCTTCCTTTCCTCACAGATTAAGGAAATGCTTGAGGTGGAGTTGAAGGAAATGGGGCTCCAGGTGATCCCCTTCACCATCACCAAAGTGATCCAGCTGTTTGAGACCAAGAACTCCCGCCACTCCTCCATGATCGTGGGCAACACGGGCAGCGGCAAGACCGTCACCTGGCGGGCCTTGCAGAATACCCTCTGCAGCCTGCACAAGAGCGGAGACCCCACCGCCAACTTGGTCCGGGTCAGTAAGCTGTTACAGTGGCTTCCTTTGGCCTCGCTTGAAAGGCAGGCAGAGCAGAGCAGAGCAAAGAGCCAAATGGTGTTCTGCCTTCCTCCCTTGGCTCTGCCCACCGGGTTGCTTTTGCCGGACCCCAACCCTGCTTAAGGCTGTGGTTTCCCACTCTTCCTTTATCTCCCTTTGCTGTGTCAAGGGGTCTCTGCTGCTTGGCTTCTGTCTTGCATTTTTTCCTTGGGATGGGAGTCACGTTGAATATGGTTGATTGCCCTTGGCAGGAGAGAGGAGAGGCAAATTCCTAATAGGAACTCTGGCTTTCTTCTACCCAGGTGGCAACCACACAGGTGTTTGGCCAAGTCTTTGCTTCTTGCCTCCTTCTGGCGCTGACTTACTCTCTTCCCTCCTCCCCTGTTTCCTTCCCCTCTTTCCTTGCTGGGTGTGCCTGCTTCTAGGAGTTCGCCTTGAACCCAAAGGCAGTCTCCCTGGGTGAGCTGTACGGAGAGTACAACCTCAGCACCAACGAGTGGACAGACGGCATTCTGTCCAGTGTGATGCGAATGGCGTGTGCAGGTACTCCTCTAAGAAAGAAGAAAGTGATAGGGTAGAGGCACGGAAGGAGGGTTTCTCATCGTGGTCAACTGTGAATTGCACATATGGTAGTTTCTGCATCTGAGCAGACAGCTTCATGGAAGGAGGGTTCTACTATTTCTCTGCAGCATGAGAAACTGCCAGTGGAACCATCCAGATCAGACTCACCTATACAGGACTTATTTATTGTCAATAATAATAATAATAATAATAATAATAATAATAATAATAATCTTTATTTGTTACCCCGCCACCATCATGCGGCCAAGCCCAAATGACAATTACAATAAAGAAAAACCAAAAAACACAAACCGAAAAGACGAACAATAAACAATAACATCATAGTTATATAACACACATGAATACATAACAATATGAAAAATAAAAAAAATATGCACAGGCACAATAATATTTATATTTTTATTATTTATATTATATTTATATAATTTATATAAATATATAAATTTATATTTATATAATTATCTATATTATATTTATATAGTCAGTATTTATATTCCGCCCTTCTCACCCCGCAGGGGACTCAGGGCAGATTACAATGTACATATAAATGAGAAAAAATCAATGCCATTTAGACATACAACATCTATAGACAGACACAGAGGCAATTTAACATTCCAGCTTTTCCTGGCTTCATGAGGGTATGCTCAATTCTGGCCACAGGGGGAGCTGCCGCTTTACTGTCCACTTGTGACATTGTATCCTTGATGGAGTACTTTCTCATTCTTCTGCAGGCGGCTGGAAGTTTTTATGGTGTCGTAAATTAGCTAAATTACCCTCCCCACATAAAGCGGTACCTAAATTTCCTCCTTGACAGATGCAACTGTCTTTTGGGCTGCATAGGTCAACAGCAAGCTAGACTATTAATGGTTGGGAGCTCATTCCAACCCGGGCTAGTTTCAAAATGATGATCTCTTGGTCAGTCATGATTTAATGCAGCCGGCTACTAACTACCTACGCCACAGCCTTGTCCTTAAACTTAAATCAATGTAATAATAATAATAGAGTAAAATAATGAAAATGTAATATTGATTGTATCTATCTATGGTTTGGGCCCCCTGGTGGTGCAGTGGGTTAAACCGCTGAGTTTCTGAACTTGCTGACTGAAAGGTCGGTGGTTTGAATCCGGGAAGCGGGGTGAGCCCCCACTGTTAGGCCCAGCTTCCACCAACCTAGCAGTTCGAAAACATGCAAATGTGAGTAGGAAAGTAACAGTGCTCCATGCGGTCATGCCAGCCACATGACCTTGGAGGCGTCTATGGGCAACGCTGGCTCTTTGGCTTAGAAATGGGGATGAGCACCAACCTCCAGAGTCAAACGTAACTGGACTTAATGTTAAGGGAAATCTTTACTTTTACCTTATGGGTTGACTCACTATATAGTAATTGATTGAGTGTGTCTGTTCTGGCTGGGAACAACCACCAGGATGCCAAGCACAGAGTGTCAGCAACAGTGGCGGCGAACGCTGTCAGCAGCATTGGACAGGGCTCAGTTTCCTTTCCAGGGTGCAATTCAGCCAGGCTGGTCTCAAGGCCAGCTTGGCTGCAAGGCCTGTCGGCCTTTGGGTGATTGGAGGTGAGAGTTAAAGGACAGAGAAAAGAAAGGGCCAAAAAATGAACATTTACTGTCTGAACTCAAGTATAAGCTAACCCAAATATAAGCCAAGGCACCTAATTCTACCTCAAAACTGGGAAACCATATTGAATCAAGTGTAAGCCATGGGTGAGAAATGCAGACACTACTGGTCAATTTCAAAATAAAAATAGATACCAATAAAATTACATTATTCAAGGCAATATGCTTATGTATCCTTCCAATAATAATAAAGAGAGCAAAATAATAAATGTAATTTTTTTTGTCGTGTCAGGAGCAACCTGAGAAACTGCAAGTTGCTTCTGGTGTGAGAGAATTGGCCGTCTGCAAGGACGTTGCCCAGGGGTCGCCCAGATGATTTGATGTTTTATCATCTTTGTGGGAGGCTTCTCTCATGTACCCGCATGAGGAGCTGGAGCTGATAGAGGTAGCTCATCTGCCTCTCCCCGGATTCGAACGTGCGACCTGTCGGTCTTCAGTCCTGCCGGCACAGGGGTTTAACCACTGCGCCACCGGGGGCTCCAATGTAATAATAATAATAGCGTAAATAGCGTAAAAATGTCGGGGACGTCGGGGCGTTCCCTCCGGACAACGCGGTCGGGGGGCTCCTTCCGCCCGTCTCGGTTCCGGTGGTGGTGGTGGTCCGGGGCGGGCTTGTCCTGGTCAGTCGCAAGGCCGAACAGGGTATAGGGTTACAGCCTGTGCTGGACGGGGTCGCACTCCCCTTGAAGGCGCAGGTTCGCAGCTTGGGTGTGACCCTGGACTCATCGTTGAGCCTGGACCCCCAGGTTTCAGCGGTGACCAGGGGAGCATTTGCACAGCTTAGGCTCGTGCGCCAGCTGCGCCCGTACCTTCGGAAGTCTGACTTGGCCACGGTGGTACACGCTTTGGTCACATCCCGCCTCGACTACTGCAACGCTCTCTACGTGGGGCTGCCCTTGAAGACGGCCCGGAAGCTGCAGCTAGTCCAACGCGCGGCAGCCATGTTGTTAACGGGAGCAGGACGCAGAGAGCATACAACGCCCCTGCTGTCCCAGCTCCACTGGCTGCCGATTCGCTACCGGGCCCAATTTAAGGTGCTGGTGTTATCCTACAAAGCCCTAAACGGTTCCGGCCCAAAATACCTTGCAGACCGCATCTCGGCCTACGAGCCCACGAGGGCCTTGAGATCATCCGGGGAGGCCCTTCTCTCGGTCCCGCCTGCCTCACAGGCACGTCTGGCGGGGACGAGAGAGCGGGCCTTCTCGGTGGTGGCCCCCCGGCTGTGGAACTCCCTCCCTGCTGATGTCAGACAGGCCCCCTCCCTCATGGCCTTTCGTAAGGGCCTGAAGACCTGGCTCTTCGAGCAGGCTTTCAACTAAGTGCTATGCTACGGGTAATGACAACCGGATTGAATTACGACGACGAGATTGACTATGATTCCATAAATATGACGCAGCGGATTTTTAGTATAAGTTGATGTATGTATTGTGATGTTAATTGTTGTTGATCCTTTTGTAAAGTGTCCTTTTTGTACTGTACGCCGCCGCGAGTCGCCCTTGGGCTGAGAGCGGCGGCTAACAAATGCAAGAAATAATAATAATAATAAATAATGGAAATGTAATAATAGCAGTAATAATAGAGTAGAAGCCCCCAGTGGCGCAGTGGGTTAAAGCGCTGAGCTGCTGAGCTTGTTGACTGAAAGATCACAGGTTCAAATCCAGGGAGCGGGGTGAGCTTCTGCTGTCAGCCCCAGCTTCTGCCAACCTAGCAGTTCAAAAACATGCAAATGTGAGTAGGTCAATAGATACCGGTGTGGAGGGAAGGTAACGGTGCTCTATGTAGTCAAGCCGGCCACATGACCTTGGAGGTGTCTACGGACAACACCGGCTCTTCAGCTTGGAAATAGAGATGAGCAGCAGAGTCCCAGAGTCGGACATGACTGGACTTAATGTCAGGGAGAAACCTTTACCTTTGCTAATAATAGAGTACAATAATAAATGTAATAATAATAATAAAGTAAAATAATGGAAATGTAATAATAACTAATTATAGAGTAAAATAATAAAAGTAATAATAAATAATAAATAGAGTAAAAGAATAAATGTATAAGCCAAGGGGGGCTTTTTTAACAAAAAAGGGCTGAAAAACTCGGCTTATACTTCAGTATATATGGTATATCCACAGAAAACAAAGGAACAGATTGAGTTCAGAGCCTAGAAATGTTATTTTTTAAAATCACAACACTCAGAATTCCCAAACCAGTAGGAGTAATGGCTGGGCAATTTTGGTTGTGTCCCCCACCCACTTTTTTCCAGTTCTGGGTGAGAGCAAGCGTCAGTCTTCCCAAGCATTGTGTCTTAAAGGCCAATGTGTTTCAAAACTCACAAGTAGACCAGAGCATAACAGCCATTGAAATATCCAAATGGGTAACCAAATGCTTGATATCATGGAGTATTTCTATATCTAAGCTTGTGGCCATCAGCAAATCTTTGGACAGATGATTCCATAGGAAGTGCAGCTGCTTCTTTCAACCAGGTCTCATGGCCAGAAGAGGACAGGGCACAGGATGAGGGCCCAAACCTTCTCTCCTTCTCCTAATTTGCTTACCTGTCCACCCCAAGACAGTGTCCCAGTTGAAGCAGAGGATACAAGGTGGGCAGATGGTAACATCTGGCTGAATCTCAGTTTCCCATCGTGGTCAACTGTGAATCGCACATATGGTATATTAGAATGATATGTTTACACATCTCCATTTATTACTTCTGTTGTTTTTCAAGAGGCTTCTCTCACAGACTAAGGCCTACCTCACAGTGTGAGAAGCTTTACACACAGTTTTACACACGAGGCCTTCAACCTGGGGCTTCTTTCACCAAAACTTCTCACAAAAGATATGGCATATCTGGCTTGAAAAACAACAGTAGTAATAAATGGAGATGTGTAAACATATCATTCTAATACACCATATGTGCAAATTCACAGGTGACCACTTGGGAAACTACAGTTACAGGTAAGCAACCTATATTTCCTCCTGAGAGAGTGACTGAGACTAAACGCCCAGGCAAGAGGAGAGTGTGCATCCATTGTGCTGACCTTGAGTGCAACAGATAAGCAAAGATCTCATCAGGGGCTTCGCCACGAAGAAGTCCTAGCTAAGCTGGGTTGCAGCCTTTGCCTTCTGTTTTCTAGCCCTCTCCTCCTTGCTAGCACGTCCCTGCCTCCTTGCTGCCCTTCCTTCTGCCTGGTTGCCTCTCGGAGACCTTTTCCTCAAACTGAACAAGGAGGGCATGCAAACCACAGGGCAACTGGCCATCACCGGCTGGCAGCCATGATCTTGATGGTGTCGGCTGTTTTGTGGGGAGTTGCCCTCAAAGACTTGGGATGCTGAACCACGAGTGTGTGGGGATGCATGCCAGCCCTGGTTGCCAAGCCCTGGACCTGCTGCCCGCTGCTCTTCAGACTTGCCTCTTGCAGTTTGGCTGATAGCCTCGCTCCAAGGGGGCAAAGGTGATTATCTCAGCATATTGGCAGGTGACCTCCTGGAGGCGCTTGCTTATTAACTGCCAGCAGGTGATGGGATGGCTGTTTCTGGGAGAGACGGGAGGGGGAGGCTCTCCTCCGACCCCAATCTCTATGATAATTAAAAGAGGGAGTGTGATGGCATGCATGTTGATTTATGGTGGGCAGGGGGAACCAGCATTGGTGACCAAGAGGTTTTTCCTCTTGGTTTCCAATGCAGTCACACTTCTGAGCCACCTTTGCATCTCATTGCTATCCCAGGACTGAGAGAAAGCTGTTGGGTGAGTGGGCTTATTAGCAAAAGACACTCCTCATAAATGCACAGGAGAGTAACTTACTAGCAGTGGCGTGTCCCAGCACCAGTAGCCCAAAGTGATACAAGGAACAAAAACTCACAGACCAATGTTATCTCTTCCTTAGGCTTCTCTCACACAGAGGCTTCTCTCACAGACTAAGGCCTACTTCACACTGTGAAGAGCTGTACACACAGTTTTACACACGAGGCCTTCAACCTGGGGCTTCTCTTACCAAAGCTTCTCACAGACTAAGGGCTACCTCACACCATGAGGAGCTTTACGCACAGTTTTACACACGAGGCCTTCAACCTGGGTCTTCTTTCACCAAAGCTTCTCACAGACTAAGGCCTACCTTACACTGTGAGGAGATTTACACACAGTTTTGCACACGAAGCCTTCAACCTGAGTCTTCTTTCACCAAAGCTTCTCACAGACTAAGGCCTACCTCATACTGTGAGAAGCTTTACACACAGTTTTACACACGAGGCCTTCAACCTGGGCTTTTCTCATCAAAGCTTCTCACAGACTAAGGCCTACCTCACACTGTGAGGAGCTTTACACACAGTTTTACACATGAAGCCTTCGACTTGGGGCTTCTTTCACCAAAGCTTCTCACAAACTAAGGCCTACCTCATACTGTGAGAAGCTTTACCCACAGTTTTACACACAAGGCCTTCAACCTGGGGCTTCTCTCACCAGTTTCTCACGGACTAAGGCCTACCTCACACTGTGAGGAGCTTTACACACAGTTTTAAACATGAAGCCTTCAACTTGGGGCTTCTTTCACCAAAGCTTCGCACAAACTAAGGCCTACCTCATACTGTGAGAAGCTTTACCCACAGTTTTACACACAAGGCCTTCAACCTGGAGCTTCTTTCACCAAAGCTTCTCACAGACCAAGGCCTACCTTACACTGTGAGAAGCTTTACACACAGTTTTACACACGAGGCCTTCAACCTGGAGCTTCTCTCAGACTAAGGCCTACCTTGTACTCTGAGGCCTTCTCACAGACTGAGACCTTTCTCCCACTGAGGCAAACTATCACAGAGGCACACCTGCTTATATAGAACTGCAGCTTTTGCTGAGTCATTGCATTCATTTAACCCTTGACTCACATTTTTATAGTTAAAAATACCTAGTTAATTTTTAATATTTCTGAGAAAAGCAGCCCCTTCTTCCCCTTGTGGAAGACAGTCTTGACCATCCATTTATTTCTGGGTCAGGAGAAAGGAAGGACCATGCCACCAGCAGAGTGGTGGGAACTAGTTCCAGAAAATCTCTCCTTCAGGATTGTAGCATTTCCTGTTATATCATAGCATGGTCTGTGTTCAGCCTTTGGACTTGAGGATCTCAGACTTGGCCTTGCTTGGCCAGCCTTGTGCCTTCTCTCCTTTCCCCTGACCTGACAACCCTCTGACCTCAACTCCTGTCCCACTTTGACCACCCCACAGGCCTTTCCCCTCAACCCCAAAGCGGTGAGTCTCAGTGAGTTGTTTGGGAGCTATGACCTAAACACCAATGAATGGTGCGATGGCATCCTGGCTTCCATCATGCGGGAAGCCTGCACAGGTATTTACCCTCTGGAAGGCCCGTCTTGGCCCATGCCAGGTGCCAGCCTCGGCTGCCAATCATCTCTCCTTTCCTGAGCGAGCTGGCACCTCTGCTTGTCTGAGCCAATCAACCTCTTCAAAAACAAGCCCTTGGAAGAAATTCACTGCCTCTCTTCTGAAATTGTCTCTTGTCTGTCAGAACGCGAAAGGCTCTGGGTGGGTGCCTTGAAGGTGGCTGCCGTGATTGCAGCATTTGCTGATCTTGTATGTGTCAACAATTGGTTATGCATGCCTCCCGCCTTCTTCCTCCGGCTCCCTTCAGTGGTCCTGATTGTGGCTTCAGTCTGGGCTTTTTGAAAAGTCATATTTCATTAAGATAGGAGTGTGTAGGGGGACCCAATGAGTCTATAGGTTTGTTTCCATACCTTTTGATTGGACTTGAAGTAGTTGTGTCAGTTTGCCTCCTGAAAATTCTGACTGGCATCAATTGTCCAAAACTCATCCACACCAGCACCAATTGTGACCATGTTATCTGAGGGGTTGTAGCCCCAGAAGCAACATTTTCAAGTTCTGGTCTTTTCAATTCAAGGAGGGCAGTGGGTCTTGAGACCCATCATCCCTCAGGAGAGCAGCTGGCTTCTGAATTTGGGTTGCCCTTAGAAACATAGACTCATTGAGTTGGAAGAGACCTACAAGAAAGGAGATTCCATCTGAACATGAAGAAGAACTTCCTGACTGTGAGACCCATTCAGCGGTGGAACTCTCTGCCCCGGAGTGTGGTGGAGGCTCCTTCTTTGGAGGCTTTTAAACAGTGGCTGGATGGCCACCTGTCAGGGGTGCTTTGAATGCAATATTCCTGCTACTTGGCAGGGGGTTGGACTGGATGGCCCATGAGGTCTCTTCCAACTCTTTGATTCTATGATTCTATGATTCTATGAGACCTCATGGGCCATCCAGCCCAACCCCATTCTGCCAAGAAGCAGGACAATCACATTCAAAGCACCTTTGGCAAATGGCCATTCAGCCTCTGTTTCAAAGCCTCCTAAGAAGGAGCCTCCACCACATTCTGGGGCAGAGAGTTCCACTGCGGAATAGTTCTCACAATTAGGAAGTTCTTCCTCATGTTCAGGTGGAATCTCCTTTCTTTCCTGTAGTTTGAAGCCATTGTTCCATTGCGTCCTAATCTCCAGACAGCAGAAAATAAGCTTGCTCCCTTCTCCCTATGGCTTTCCCTCACATCTTGATCCATTGCCCTCATCATGTCTCCTCTCAGCCTTCTCTTCTGAAGGCTAAGCATGCCCATCTCTTTAAACCGCTCCTCATAGGGCTTGTTCTCCAGGCCCTGGATCTTTTGAGTCGCCCTCCTCTGGACACATTCCAGCTTAGAGTCAATATCTCCCTTCAGTTGTGGTGCCCAGAATTGGACACAGTGTGATTCCAGATGTGGTCTGACCAAGGTAGAAGAGAGGGGTAGTGTGACGTCCCTTGATCTAGTCACTAGACTCCTATTGATTCAGGCCAAAATCCCATTGGCTTTTATTGCCGCCGCATGACATTCCTGGCTCATGTTTAACTTGTTGTCCATGAGGACTCTCGCCCTTGCTTGTCTTAGCCCCAAGTGGGCTTGTCCTTCACCCTTTTTGCCCAGATGAGAAACCTGATGAGAAGTGGATCCTTTTCGATGGCCCTGTTGACACGTTGTGGATTGAGAGTATGAACTCAGTCATGGACGATAACAAAGTGCTGACCCTGATCAATGGCGAGAGGATCGCCATGCCCGAGCAGGTAAGCCAGCGTGTGAGCCCCTTCTGGGCCTCTCATTCTGCAAAGTAGACTACTGAAATCACTTTCCCCTCCTTATCCTGCTTCAGGTGTCCCTGTTGTTTGAGGTGGAAAACCTTGCAGTCGCCTCACCTGCCACGGTCTCCCGGTGTGGAATGGTGTACACGGATTACAGTGACTTGGGGTGGAAGCCATATGTCCTTTCCTGGATCGAAAAGCGCCCAAAGGTACTTGACGGGAGGAGCAGTTTGGGCACTTTAGGGCTTGGTCCAAGACAGCCAGCAGTTTCCACCAGTAGATCCGTCCCACATCCCTACACTTTCCAATAATACGTCGTAGCTCCTACCCTGAGACTGCTCTTCTGTATGCAACTATCGCTTTGGATACAAAGGCCCAATGTTGCAGAAAGAAAGGGGATCTGGCTGTGAGTGAGTGAGTGGAAATGCGGTGGGAGAGACAGCACACCTTCAGGAGGCAAACTTCGGGAGGGAAAGGACCTTGGAGGACAGTGAGTCACAATGAGGAGAAGGGTGGGCTAGAAATTAAATAAAAGAGATGGCATTCGATTACATGGCTCTGCTGAGAGGCTGCGAGGAAGCTTTCATCTGCATCTGTCTCTTCTCAGGCAGAAACAGAAACCCTGCAGCGCATGTTTGACAAATTCACCAACAAGATCCTGACCTTCAAGAAGGACAACTGCCAGGAGCTGGTCCCCATCTCCGAATACAGCGGGATTGTGGCTCTCTGCAAGCTCTTCTCGTCTTTGGCTTCCTTAGATGAAGCGGTAGGGAGCAGGCAGGGCTTGGCCAGCTGCCCTCTCAGTCTGTGGGATCCTCAGAAAGGTCTGGGAAGATAGCAACCTCCCTTTTGGTCAGGAAGTCCAATGTTTTGATCCTGCAAGTCAAGGGTCAGAGAGAGAGAGAGAGCTCTAGAACTTCTGTGGTTGCATCATCTAGTATTTTGAACCCTACTGTTGTCCATAGCTTTTAGGACAGAAAATTCCATCTAGGCTACCCTACATTTTCAAATCTTAATATTAACAGCTTTCTCACAACTGTCTGTTAAGCAAACCTTTTCTTACTCTGGGTATGTGTCGAACCATAGATCTCCATCAGCACTTCTGTAAATTGTGGCTATGTTGACCCATATTTTCAAGTCTTTCAAAACTATTAAAACGTTGTCCCAGGAATATCTGATTAGAGGACTATAAGAATTCCCTCCACTTCCCACTCCGGATATATTCCTATGGCCCAAAGGTGTGGCCTTCAGACTATCTGCATCAGTGTTTCTCAACCTTCCTAATGCCATGACCCCTTAATACATTTCTTCATGTTGTGGTGACCCCCAACCATAATATTATTTTGCAACTTCATAACTGTAATTTTGCTCCTGTTATGTATCGTAATGCAATTATCTGATAAGCAGGATATATTTTCATTCACTGGACCAAATTTGGCACAAATACCCAATATGCCCAAATTTGAATAATGGTGGGGTTGGGAGGGGGATTGATTGATTTTGTCATTTGGGAGTTGGAGTTGCTGGGATTTATAGCTCACCTACAGTCAAAGGGCATTCTGAACTCCACCAACGATGGAATTGAACCAAACTTGGCACACAAAACTCCCATGGCCAACAGAAAACACTGGAAGGGTTTGGTGGGCATTGACCTTGAGTTTTGGAGTTGTAGTTCACCTACATCCAGAGAGCACTGTGGACTCAAACAGTGATGGATCTGGATCAAACATGGGATGAATACTCAATATGCCCAAATGTGAACGCTGGTGGAGTTTGGGGAAAATAGACCTTGACATTTGGGAGTTGTAGTTGCTGGGATTTATAGTTCACCTACAATCAAAGAGCATTCTGAACCCCACCAATGATAGAATTGGGCCAAATTTCCCACATGACCAACAGAAAATACTGTGTTTCCTGTTGGTCTTTGGCGACCCCTCTGACACTCCCTGGCGACCCCCGCAGGGGTTCCGACCCCCAGGTTGAGAACCACTGATCTAGATATTATATACTACAGCTCTCACAGTCTCTTCCTCTGACTATGCTGGGTTATGCTGATAGACGTTGCAGGCTAAAACACATGGCAAGTCCCCAGTTCCCCAGTGTCTGTGTGAACACCTCTGGGCAACCAAGGCTCCTTAATCTCCAGGAGTCCCCTCTTCCAGGGCTCTGAATCCAACAGCCAGCAGGTTTCCTCTGGTTAATTTCCACTCTCTTCTCTTCCCAGCTGAATCCAGCAGACAGTGAGAACTACACCACAGTGGTGGAGATGTATTTCATCTTCAGCATGATATGGTCCCTTTGTGCCGCGGTGGATGAGGAGGGGCGGAAGAAGATCGACATTTTCCTGCGAGAGATAGAAGGTTCCTTCCCAAACAAGGTCAATTGGATTGGATTGCGACGGGAGAAAGAGCAGAGGAGGGGCAGAGGCTATAATTATGACTCTGTGCCTCTTTGTTTACTGTTTGTGGTCACCATTTGCTGGGAAAGCTTCAGGAAATGTCAACAATGTGCAGGGACTATGACACACATCCTGTTTGAGGCAAGCAACCAGGTGTGGTTGGCAAGGGTCTAAAACTGGCATGGCAAACTTGGGCCCTCCGGGTGTTTTGGACTCCAACTCCCACCATTCCTAACAGCCTCAGGTCCCCTCCTTTTCCTCCTTTTCCAACTTTCGCATTGGAGTTTCACACGTAAGGCTTTTTACACACAGCATTGTGGAGCTTTACACATGAGGCTTTACACAATAGGTTCAACCTGCGGCTTCTTTCACCAAAGCTTCTCACACCAGGCCTTCCTCATACTTGGCCTTCTCCTAGACTAACGCCTACCTCACACTGAGGCCTACCTCACAGACTAAGACCTTTCTCCCACTGAGGTTTACTGTCATGTTGCCAGGGCTCTACCTTGTTTAGGTAGAGATGAACCAAACTCCGAGTTTTATCAAATAATTTAATGAAAACAGCCCTTACTTGCTGGCTGTTTTTATAGTCCAAAATATAAAATACAAATATAGCACTCAGCCACAGAATAAACAAAAACTGATAGCAAAAATAACTTCGTAGTCAAAAGGGTCCAGTCCAGGGGTCAAATGCCGAGAGTTCAATAACAGAGTCCATGGATCAAGAGTCTATACTGTAGTCAAAAGCCAGTCCAAAGGTTCAAGATTCCAAGGAGACATGTTAGGATACCGAAAAATCCAACAGACCTGGGGGAAAAACCAGCAGCATCCACCACCAAAATGCAACAGATACTTTTCTCCCAAAGATCAGTCTCAAGGTTAGCTCCTTAAATCCAGTAACACCCAGCTGCAACCCATCTCCTGCACACCTCCACCCCTAATTGCTTTCACTCATGAACTCCCACTTACAGATCACCAAACCCTCTAGAACTAATACTCACATTAACCCTTCTATCACCAACCACCATCAACTGCAGAACATATGACACTTACCTCAGACTCCTCAGGACTCGCTTTGGCCCACTGACTCTTAACAGTTGTTTAAGTGGCTGAGGGGGGAGAGGGAGGGGCCTGAGGCTGTTAGGAATTGTGGGAGATGAAGTCCAAAAGACCTGGAGAGCCCAGGTTTACCCATGCCTGGCTGAAATGGCCCTGAAAAGGGGGGGGGGGGGAGCATAATTTTCCAGTGCACTCTACAATGTTTTGTTGTTAATTATTTCCCCAAATATTTGTAATGTCACACATAACAGATAATGTTTACTATTTAGCAAAAATGGCAGCACCTGAAAGAAAACTATTTTCTAGAGAAGTGTATCAAGATATATCAACAGTTTAATTTTCTTTTGCTGCGGCATAAACTGTGGTGCTTTCGACTTTAAGGCCATGCTACGTGCATTTTGTACCAGATCACTTTTTGTCCTGACTACCTGGACTTGTGACTGATTGAGAAGCGAGATATTTCACAGCTTAACTGTAATTTGCTATTCCGTTCCTGTAAATACTATGGTTTGTCAGTACTCGTCTCCTCAGAAGAATAACTAGAACTTCATAACCTATATTTAACCTATCCAGCATGACTGATTGAAGTGCAACAGCCCAACAATTATGGAGATAGATATGGATATAAATATAGGTATAGTGTGGAAAAGTTTCTGAAGAAAAAAATTCACCTTACATTTTTGCTGGGAAGATCCACCATTGTGTTGTCAAAGGCTTTCATGGCCAGAATTGCTGGGTTGCTGTGAGTTTTCCGAGCTCTATGGCCATGTTCCAGAAGCATTCTCCCCTAACATTTCACCCACATCTGTGGCAGGCAGCCTCAGAGATTGTGAGGGCCATTAGAAACCAAGCAAGTGAGGTTTATCTATATATACCTGGAATGTGTCCAGGGGAGGGCAACTAAAATGATCAAGGGTCTGGAGAACAAGCCCTATGAGGAGCGGTTTAAAGAGCTGGGCATGTTTAGCCTGAAGAAGAGAAGGCTGAGAGGAGACATGATGAGGGCCATGTATAAGTATGTGAGAGGAAGTCATAGTTAGGAGGGGGCAAACTTGTTTTCTGCTGCCCTGGAGACTAGGACGCAAGGGAACAATGGCTTCAAACGACAAGAAAGGAGATTCCATCTGAACATTAGGAAGAACTTCCAAACTGTGAGAGCTGTTCAGCAGTGGAACTCTCTGCCCCAGAGTGTGGTGGAGGCTCCTTCTTTGGAGGCTTTTAAACAGGCTGCATGACCATCTGTTGGGGGTGCTTTAAATGCAATTTTCCTGCTTCTTGGCAGAATGGGATTGGATTGGATGACCCACGAGGTCTCTTTCAACTCCATAATCTATGATTCTACATAGGGACCACCAAATGTGGCATTGCCCAGACACGAATCAAGGAAGACGAAAGTAACTGAAGACTAATCCAACCAGAGAAGTCATCCATAGCAGAGCACTTGATGAACCAACCTGGGCACAGCATATTGTTTGAGGACACAGAAATGCTGGACCACTCTCACAACCACCATGTCAGGCTACACAGAGAAGCCACTGAAATACACAAGCATGTGGACAATTTAAACAGAAAGGAGGAAACCATGAAAATGAATAAAATTTGGCTACCCATATTAAAAAAAAAAACCCTCTAAAATCAGAACGGTAAAGAAAGAGCAACACTCAAATAACAGGGGAACTCCTGACATGAAACAATCGGGGCCAGCTAACACCTCCCAACAAAGGATGCCTCCAGGCAGGAATCAGCCTGCAAGGTCATTCAGTGCTAATCAAGGTGGCCAATTGCACCATTCACACTTACCTCAAATAGACAAGAGTTCTCTCCCCCACCTGGACATTCAACAGATATATACACCCCACTTGCCTAGTTTCCAACAAACCTCTGGGGATGCTTGACATAGATGTGGGTGAACCATCAGGAGAGAATGCTTCTGTAACATGGCCAGACAGCTCAGAAAACTCACAGCAACCCCAATCCACCATTGTTTATTCTGCCAGGGGCACATTCTTGTGTTGCAATCCTTGTGTCAAAAGGAACCTCATAAAGTTTCTGCACCTGAGAGTCTCGCTTCCTTCCTTCCCAGGACACCGTCTATGAATATTATGTTGACCCCAAGCGGAAGCAGTGGTCTTCCTTTGAGGATAAGCTCCCCAAGATGTGGCGATACCCAGCCAAGTGAGTAAACCCTCCCTTCCACAGGGTTCTCCAGAAGCAAAACACTGAGGCTTATCCTTCTGGTTGGCCAATGAAGAAGGGGCTGACAGTAAGTGTGGCTGAATCCACAAGACAGTCCTCGGTTTGCATGAACCTTAATTCCACCACTTGAAATAAGTTAACTATGTTATATGGTTTCCAGCATCCCTTCACCAACACAGGTAGTGGCCAGCACTTGGGGAGGGATACTATTTCCCGCTGGTTTTCTCCAGCAAATGCAGGACCTCTTTATTTATTTTTATCTATCATATCAGAAGCGAAAGGAGGGTACAATTATAATATATTTTTTAAAATGCAAAGTTAAAAACTTGGCAGTATACTTGATTTCCTTTGACCAGAAGCTGGCCACTTGGAATGCTTCTGGTGTTGCTGTGAGGACCTCCATTGTGCATGGGGCAGGGCTCAGGCTGCATTGTAGTAAATGGTCTGTGGTTTGCTCTTCTCCACACTCGCATGTTGTGGACTCCACTTTGTGGCCCCATTTCTTAAAATTAGCTCTGCATCTTGTGGTTCCTGAGCACAGTCTGTTCACCGCCTTCCAAGTTGCCCAGTCTTCTGTGTGCCCAGGAGGGAGTTACTCATCCGTATCAGCCATGCTTCAGAATTTTAGCCTGCCACTTTTGGACTCTCGCTTGCTGGGGTGTTCCAGCGAGTGTCGCTGTAGATCTTAAGAAGCTATTTCTTGCTTTAAGGTGTTGACTGCTGGCTGATAATCCGAACAGAGGATGGGCCGTAGATGTTCATGCCTTAGTCCTTTCATTATTGGCTGCTACTTCCCGGCGGATATCAAGTGGTGCGATACCGGCTAAACAGTATAATTCCTCCAGTGGTGTGGGGCATAGACATCCTCTGACAATGTGGCATGTCTCATTAAAAAATAAACATCCACTGTTTTAATGTGGTGAGATATAGTCCACACTGGGCATGTATATTCAGCAGCAAAGCGCAAGGGCAGATGTCTTCACTGTGTCTGGTTGTGATCCCCAAGTTGTGCCAGTCTGCTTTCGTATGATATTATTTCTAGCACTCACTTTTTGCTTGATAATCAAGCAGTGCTTCTTATAAGTCAGAGCACGGTCCAGAGTGACTCCCAGGGATCTGGATGTGCTGCAATGCTCCAGTGGGATTCCTTCCCAGGTCATTCTCAGAGCTCGAGAAGCTTGTGTGTTCTTATGGTGAAAAGCACATGCCTGCATTTTAGATGGATCAGGAATCAGCTGGTTTCCCCTGTAATAGGTAGTAAGAGTACCCAAAACTTTGGAGAGCTTCTGTTTAGCCATTTCAGATTTCCCTGCTGAGAAGTGATGGCATGATCGTCATCATAGATGAAACTCTCTGTTCCTTCTGGCAGTGGCTGGTCATTTGTGTACATATTAAACATTGATGGAGCAAGCATGCTCTCCTGAGGCAGGCCATTCTTCTGTTTTCGCCATTTACTTCTCTGGCCATGGAACTCAACAAAGAAGCTCATGTTTTGTAGCAGATTTCCTATGAAGCGGACAAGGTGGTAGTCCTTTGTAATATTATACATTCTTCTCAGGAGAAGGTGATGATTTACAGTATCATATGCTGCTGACAGGTCTAAGAAGACATCTCTCCTGTAATCTGGTTCCTTTTGAAACAGTCTTCTATGTGCTGTGTGTGGTTCAAACTTGTGATGTGCAGCTTTTGCCTTTCCTGAAACCAGCAGGGTTGAGAAAACAGAAGCCCATTTTACTTAGTAACTCATTTAGAATATTTGCTCCCATGAAATCTGGAGATAAGTACTGGTATGGATGGCATGGAGTGGGAAAAGGAGGAGGAGGCCTATTGAAGGCTGTTTATAGCTGGAAGAGCCAAAGCTGGAGACCTTTCACCTTTCATGGGGGCAATTTATTGGCCACTTTTGGAAGCAGGATATGGGACTGATTGTTTTTGTTCTGGTAACAGGTGGTACAGCTGTCTCAGAATTTGATTCAGATATTCTCGTTTTAATGTTGTAGGTCTTCTTCCAATTTCTTCCAACTAAAGTGTTTAGGAGAATATGACTGATATATTTTCTCTGAGGAATTTATCTGAGACTTAGAGGGGCAGTTTGTAATGATGGGAATTGGCCCACTTTTTGGTATTGGATTTCCGATAAGAGGCCTTGTTCCATTCTCCTCGAACACTCGGTTTATGAGAATTCCAAATTTATGATGTAAATGTGAATGCATAGAGAGTAACAACTGTGAAATTGAAGGACTGCTAAAATCTAAAATAAATCTTTTATGGAACTGTCTTTTTGGGAGCCAAATCAATGAATGGAGATTTATCTGTCTTATTGGAACATTTAACAGAAGACTGGTTGTGTGTGTGGCTTGATTCAGGAAGGTTCTGCTTACATTTGTGCATTAAAGAAACCAAAAGGGAGCTGTCAAAGAGGCCTTCTTCCCTGTATGTGCATTTTTGTTTTGTTTTTTCTCGTATCAGGAGCGACTTGAGAAACTGCAAGTCGCTTCTAGTGTGAGAGGATTGGCCGTCTGCAAGGACGTTGCCCAGGGGACACCTGGATGTTTTTGATGTTTTACCATCCTTGTGGGAGGCTTCTTTCATGTCCCCACGTAGGGAGCTGGAGCTGACAGAGGGAGTTCATCCGCACTTTCCCCGGATTCAAACCTGTGATCTGTTGGTCTTAAGTCCTGCTGGCACAAGCCACCGAGGGCTCCTAGTATGTGTGTATGTGTTTGTGGAGATGGGGATTCACTCTTCTGAGTAACCTTTCTGCCCCACGCCTTGGTTTCTTACATCCGTGACAGTGTGTTGGCAAGAGAAAGGAATTCTCTCTGATCACCTCTTGTCTGTAGTTACACACACGCACACAGCTTGGCTTGTCTGTTGCCCGCGCCCGATTCCTCCCTGGCAGGCCACCGAATTGCACGGCTGGTTTTGTTCTCTGAGCCAGTGGCTTGGATCCATTTCCCACCCCTAATCCGATCAGTGGCCTGAAATTACCGGAACGTGGTCCCAAGGCTGCCACGGGCGGCTGGCCACCCGCATCAAGCGGCGGGTGGAGGGAGAAGCCTTCATTAACGGTGGCTTTCTTCCAAGCTGTCAGGCTCCAGCGGGGATGACAGCTGCACGAATTGTGTCTCGTGTCGGATGTCTTCATGCATTTAGACCAATGTCCTTTGCAAAGCCGTGACAGCCCCGTCCAAAAGGACCATAATGGCACTTGGGGCTAACACCATGTCTCCTCCCTGCGGGGGGTGTCGAGGAGGGAGGCCTGGAGTCCGGAGGGGAGAGTGGTCATCTCAGCTGGGGCCTTCCCTTTCTCTCACCAGCGCCCCCTTCTACAAGATTATTGTCCCAACCGTGGACACCATGCGTTACAACTACCTCGTCAACGCCCTCATTTCCAACCAGAATCCAGTGTTGGTGGTTGGCCCGGTGGGCACCGGCAAGACCTCCATTGCACAAGGTGTTCTCCAGTCTCTTGATAGCATCAAGTGGGCCGTGCTGGTCATCAACATGTCTGCACAGGTAATTGGAGAGGTGCCCCATAATTATGATTTATTTACAGTATTTATATTCGTCTCTTCTCATCCCAAAGGGGACACAGGGCGGACCACAGAACATACATATGCGGCAAACATTAAATGCTGTTTTATACACAAACAAGACAGACAATTGTACATAGACAATGGTATAGATTGGCTTTTGCCATCTTCGGCATCTTGGAGGCTTTGTGCTTGCTTCCTGCCACTGGGAGTGTGTTATTACTCAATCTCCTCTGCCAAAGAGCTTTGTTCCTCCTTTGATCGAATCGCTGGCATTCCTTATGGGTGCCTCAGCATACCCTCCCCCCCAAACACTTTTAGTAAAGATAAAGATTTCCCCTTGACATTAAGTCTAGTTGTGTCCTACTCTGGGGTATGGTGCTCATCTCCATTTCTAAGCCATAGAGCCAGCGTTGTTCATAGGCACTTCCAAGGTCATGCGGCCAGCATGACGGTATGGAGCGCCATTACCTTTCCCCAAGGCGGTACCTATTGATCTACTCCCATTTTCATGTTTTTGAACGGCTAGGTTGGCAGAAGCTGGGGCTAACAGTGGGAGCTCACCCCACAGATTCAAACCACCAAACTTTCGGTCAGCAAGTTCAGCAGCTCAGTGGTTCAACCCACTGCGCCACCAGGGGGACACCATTTTTAAGCAGTACCTATTTATCTGCTCATATTTGCTTTTTTAAATGCATTGTGTTATTGTTATTGTTTTTGCTTATTTTGCCATGAGTTTTGTATTGTTTTTGTATTATTGCTGTTATTGTTATTGTTGTGTTTGGGCTCGGCCTCATGTAAGCTGCAATGAGTCCCTTGGGAGATGGTAGCAGGGTATAAATAAAGCATTATTTTTATTATATTATTATTATTATTATTATTATTATTACAAACCACTAGGTTGGCAGATGCTGGGCTAAAGGCCAGGAACTCACCCTGACCTGGACTTTGAACTGGCAGCCTTTCTACTGACAATATTTACTACAGCCTGTGGTTTAACCTGCTGTGCTAAAGCCCGGCCCTTGGGTTATCTTGGAGTATGTGGGAGGGGTGCGTGCATACTCTCTCGTCTGCATCGTTTACACAAAGAAACAGTTCAGTGGAAGGAAAGATTGAAGGGTTTGCAATAAGTGGTCTGTACTCAGTGAGCCTCCTTTCCCCTCACACAGACAACCTCAAACAATGTCCAGAGCATCATTGAAAGCCGTGTCGAGAAACGGACCAAGGGGGTCTACGTGCCCATGGGCGGGAAGAGCATGATCACCTTCATGGATGACCTCAACATGCCGGCCAAGGACCAGTTTGGCTCCCAGCCTCCCCTGGAGCTGATCCGTCTTTGGCTGGACTATGGCTTCTGGTATGACCGGACCAAGCAGACGGTCAAATACGTCAAGGTGAGGCGGGTTCACCAAAGCTTACCAGTCCTTCCTCTGAAAGGGTCTGGGAAATCCCAGCCATTGAGTGACACCTCGATCCCCAGTACCAGGCCCCCCTTGCCTTTCCCTTAAGAACAGTCAGTTATCATCCTTCAGGGACAAGGGAGGTAGAATCAGAGAATCCTATAATTGGAAGAGACCTGGTGGGCCCTCCAGTCCAACCCCATTCTGCCAAGAAGCAGGAACATTGCATTCAAAGCACCCCCGACAGATGGCCATCCAGACTCTGCTTAGAAGCCTCCAAAGAAGGAGCCTCCACCACACTCCAGGGCAGAGAGTTCCACTGATGAACAGCTCTCACAGTCAGGAAGTTCTTCCTGATGTTCAGGTAGAATCTCCTTTCCTGGAGTTTGAAACCATTGTTCAAAGCCTCCAAAGAAGGAGCCTCTATCATACTCCGGGGCAAAGAGTTCCACTGTTGAACAGCTCTCTCACACACAGTCAGGGAGTTCTTCCTAATGTTCAGGAGAAATCTCTTTTTCTGGAGTTTGAAGCCATTGTTCCTAAGCCTCCAAAGAAGGGGCCTCTATCACAGTCCAGGGCAGAGAGTTCCACTGCTGAACAACTCTCACAGTTAGGAAGTTCTTCCTAATGTTCAGGAGTAATCTTTCCTGGAGTATGAAGCCATTGTTCCAAGCCTCCAAAGAAGAAGCCTCTATCACACTCAGGGGCAGAGAGTTCCACTGCTGAACAGCTCTCTGTCACAGTCAGAAAGTTCTTCCTAATGTTCAGGAGAAATCTCCTTTCCTGGAGTTTGAAGCCATTGTTCCAAGCCTCCAAAGAAGGACCCTCTATCACAGTCCAGGGCAGAGAGTTTCACTGCTGAACAGCTCTCTGTCACAGTCAGGAAGTTCTTCCTAATGTTCAGGTGGAATCTCCTTTCCTGGAGTTTGAATATAGTAGGAAACTTTCTTCCTTTAGAAACTCTGTGCGTGGAAGAGGGTTCGGTTATGGGGCCTAGATGTGTGGGGCAGAGGGGCCGCATCCTATCTGCCGTTGGGCCTTGAGCATCTTTGGCTCCAAGGACTGTGGTCAGGAACTCTGCGGCACTGCTGCTGCCGCTCTCCTTCCTGTGGCTGTTGCTGAAAAGGAAGCGTCTAGACACACATTAAATGCAATCACGCTGTTAACGCATCGTCTACTTAGCCCCCTCCTCCTCCTCCTCCCTTGTTTGAAAACTCAGCAACCTGTGAGCGGAGAAGCACATTTGTGCCTGGAATAATTGTCCTCGGTGCTTTCTGAGAAGCTGTGTATCTGAATTTCAAGAGTGGATGGGGAGCATCAGGTGTGGGGGGGCAGTGGGCGTGAGAAGCATCCTCCCGTCTCCCGGCTGGAGCGCCGGCACGTGCCTCCGCAGCTATTACCGGCTCCACTTCCAGGCAGGGCCCCCATTTGTATGCTGCCTGCCTCCCGGCTGCCCCCTCCACAGGTCCCTCTGGGCCGCTTAGTGTCGCACTACTAAAAACACTTTTATGGAAAGGCAGAGAGGCGGGCGGCGGGGTTCGGGGTGGAGGGAGGGATGCCTTTATTTCCTTTTTGGGTTTGATCTGTGCCTGTTTGTTCTCCCCCTCAGGACATGTTCCTGATGGCTGCCATGGGGCCTCCCGGAGGAGGGCGCACGGTGATCTCCAGCCGACTTCAGAGCCGCTTCAACCTCATCAACATGACCTTCCCCACTGTAAGGGCTGCTTAGGCATGCAGAGGGTGGCCCTGCCGGGAGGGCTCCCGGACCAGAGGTTAATCAGGCAATCACAGCCCCAGGCACCTCTCCTGGGGGGCAGGGTATGCTGGGAGGCCACTGGTTGCCACAGGAGTGGCCCAAGGGGCTTGTCCAGCTGGCCTCTCCCTTCCCAGAGCCCCCCTGGGATCAAGGCAGAGCGTGGCAGCTCTACGGTCGGCCTCCATACAGCGGGGTCCCAAACAAGCCTTTGCTGTTCTGCATAACGCTGAGTGACAACAAGTCCCGATATCCCAAATCAAAGCCGGGAGGCCAGGAAGCAGCATGTCATTGGGGGAGAGGGCAGAGAAAACGCTGCTGGCAACATAACACTGGGCCAAGGCGTTTTGGTGCCCGAGGCATGGAATCCAGAGTTGCGCCTCCTCCTGCTCAGCTCCTGGGGAGTCGTATCCACCGAGAAGTTCTCCTCCATGCTAAGCCTTTTGAAATGCTCAAGGCATCTCCCCTCTACCTTGCGCTTGCTTCTGAGGGGCCAGATTGCACCCCCCAACAAATTCATGGCCTGAGGCAACTGCCTCATTGCGCCTTAGTTGTTTGAGATGCTTGAGATCAGACCTGACTGGCAAATGTACAAACTGATTTCCTTCCATCACAGTTTGAACATCCTTATAATGGTACTCAGCAGGTGGGCCTCCGTGATGCTGATGGGGACTGCCTGTTTGTTTGTTTCATATCCCACTTTTTCCATACATGGCACCCAAGGAAGCTCACAGTAAAAAAAGGTAAAGGCTTCCCCTTGACATTAAGTCTAATCGTGTCCCACTCTGGACATGATTAGACTTAATTTCTAAGCCAAAGGGCTGGCTTTGTCCATAGACATCTCCAAGGTCATGTAGTCGGCATGACTGCATGGAGCGCCGCTACCTTCCTGCAGAAGCGGTACCTATTTATTTATTTATTTATTTGTCATGTCAGGGCAACGAGTCAATTGTATTACATTTCTAACAGAACAAAACAAACAAACAGACAAAACACAAAATTTGCAAGTTTGGTAGTTGATTAAATGTCCTTTGACCAGTATCTGGCCACTTGGAGTGCTTCTGGTGTTGCTGTAAGAAGGTCCTCCATGGTGCATGTGGCAGGGCTCAGGTTGCATTGCAGCAGGTGGTCAGTGGTTTGCTCTTCTCCACACTCACATGTTGCGGATTCCACTTTGTGGCCCCATTTCTTGAGGTTGGCTCTGCATCTCGTGGTGCCCGAGCGCAGTCTGTTCAGCGGCTTCCAAGCCGCCCAGTCTTCTGTGTGCCCAGGGGGGAGTCTCTCATCAGGTATCAGTCTCTCATTTGGTATTTGCTGGAGCTAGGTGTGAATGTTTCAACATTCACACAGGAGTCTACCGTATACCATGCAGGTATGGACAAGTCTATATAGGGACCACCAAACGTGGCATTATCCCAAACACGAATCCAGGAACATGAAAGGCACTGCAGACTACTTCAACCAGAGAAGTCAGCCGTAGCAGAGTACCTGATGAACCAACCTTGACACAGCATATTTTTTGGGAACACTGAAATGCTGGACCACTCTCACAACCACCATGTCAGACTACACAGAGAAGCCATTGAAATCCACAAGCATGTGGACAATTTCAACAGAAAGGAGAAAACCATGAAAATGAACAAAATCTGGCTACCAGTATTAAAGAACTCCAAAATTAGAACAGCACAACAACAGAGAGGAAACAAACAAGGACATCTAATCACCTCTCAACAAAAGATTCCCCCAGGCACTGCCAAGCCATCAAATGCTAATTAAGGTGGTCAGTTGAAACATTCACATCTAGCTCCAGCAGACAAGAGTCCTTGCCCCACCCTGGTCATTCCACAGATATATAAACCCATTTTCCTACTTCCAACAGACTTCACTACCTCTGAGGATGCTTGCCATAGATGCAGGCGAAATGTCAGGAGAAAGTGCCTCTAGAACATGGCCATATAGCCCGGAAAAACCTACAACAACCCAATGCCTAACACTCAAAGTACAACACACTTGCCCCATTGAAATGCCTTGCTGGGCACCTGTTCAATTCAGTGGCAGAAGAGTGACTTCTGACTCAGAGTTGGATTCTATTCCAAGTAGGATTGGGATTAGGATTAGGGATATTTCTTGGATGAGAGACCACTAATGAATGCTGTAGGCAAATTTTTTTGAGGAAGAAACGGGCAGAACCACCCCTCAGTATTCCTTGATGAAGAAAACCCTAGGAAATGCATGGTATCACTCTAAGTCGACAGGCAGCGTCAAGACTCATGTGCATGTATTATATTGCTTTAGGGACTGCTGCTGTTTTAATATTTGGTGTGAAAGCCATCTCAAGAGACCTATAAAACCTTGTAATTTTGGATTTTTAATACCGGTTTTATTTGAAAATCCCCCACATGTAATGAATACAATAAAGGTATCCTTCTTCTGAATCCCAGCAGCTTCATCGCCCACAGCAGAGAGATTTTCTGGTCTCTCCCTGCGTGACCTCGGGACACCTAGCCACAGACTATGGGCTGGTATTATGGGTGGCAAGAGTGTTGCAAACTTGGTGTGGCAGGGCCCCAACTTCCTGCTGAGATGTGATGCTATTCAAAGGTTCCGGTCCCATAACGTACCTTCCCCTAGCTGACAAATCCCACATGGGTCCCAATGGCAGGGCACATCAAAAAGGGAATGTGGCCATAACACAACAAGTATTTTTCATCAGATACAATTTTAGATAATTCTTATAGAGTTTTTTTTTTGCGCAGAATTCAGATCTGTCTTTATTTTTTCTCTATTACATGTTGTTTTTGCAATGAGGCTAATCAATTAATGCATTTATGCACATATCAATAGAATTTAATTGATATCAGCACGTAAATGCATTAATTATTCAATTAGCCTAATCACAAAAAGGGCACATGGTAGAGAAAAGACAAACACAGATCGGAATTCAGCGCAAAAGAACTCTATAAGAATGACACAAAATTATATCTGATGAAAATACTTGTCAGCTTGTGTTACATGAATATGGTGTGAAATGTGCAGACTTTACAGTAGTGTGCTGTAATGTACCATTTGTTATATTTTAAAAAGTTGACATGATGGGAAAAAATAAAGACATATTTAAAATCAGCATAAAATTGATTTAAACCAGTGTTTCTCAACCTGGGGGTCAAGACCCATGGGGGGTAGCCAGGGGGTGTCAGAGGGGTCGCCAAAGACCATCGGAAAACACATTCATGGAGTTCTATGTGGGAAGTTTGGCTCAAGTCTATCATTGGTGAGGTTCAGAACGCTCTTAGATTGTAGGTGAACTATAAATCCCAGCAACTAAAACTCCCAAGGTCTATTTTCCCCCAATTCAAGCAGTGTTCACCTTTGGGCATATTGAGTATTTGTTCCAAGTTGGTCCAGATCCATCATTGTTTTAGTCCACAGTGCTCTCTGGATGTAGGTGAACTACAACTCAAAAACTCAAGGTCAATGCCCACCAAACCCTTCTAGTATTTTCTGTTGGTCATGGGAGTTCCATGTGCCAAGTTTGGGTCAATTCCATCCTTGGTGGAGTTCAGAATGCTCTTAAATTATAGTTGAACTATAAATTCCAGCAACTCCGACTCCCAAATGACAAAATCAATCTCCCTCCAAGCCCCACCAGTATTCAGATTTGGGTATCTGTGCCAAATTTGGTCCAGTGAATGAAACTCCATCCTGCATATCAGATATTTATATGACGATTCATAACAGTAGCGAAATTACAGTTACGAAGTAGCAACGGAAATAATGTTATGTTTGGGGGGTCACCACAACATGAGGAACTGTATTAGGAAGGTTGAGAAACACTGATTTAAACAGTGCTACTCTCATTTCTGATTATTACAAAAAGTTTGATTTTGTTGGCTTGTGTAATTTTGGTTAACATTGGAATACAAAAGAGTATTGCAATTAGAATGAGATGGCTTTGGAAACATGCTCATCTTTGGTATGACGAAATAAAAGCAGATTTCAAGTTTTAACGATCACATAATTTGGAGATCACTATTGCGAGTGTAGATTGAGTAATAAGAACCGATTTTGTTCAGTGATGCCTCTGTGGTATTCTCCCCATGAAGCTTTGTTTAGAGGAGAGATTTCTTTGGAAGGAAAATGATTGAATTACCAAGATTAATATTGGATAATGATCAATACAGGGAGGAGTTATGGTAATGGCAGGGGGGGGGGTGTTGTCCCACAACTGTGCTTTGGCCAGATGCTTATCATGGAGTGCCCCTCCACCCCTGCTTTCCTTTTCCCCTTCCCATAACAGGATTCACAAATCCGGCGCATCTTTGGCACCATGATAAATCAGAAGCTGCAGAATTTCGACGAGGCGGTGAAGCCCATCGGCAACGTCATCACCGAGGCCACGATGGAGCTCTACAACAGCGTTGTCCAGAAGTTCCTGCCAACCCCGGCCAAGATCCACTACCTCTTCAACCTGCGTGACATTTCCAAGGTATGAGGTCTGTTTGGAAGCCAGGGGTTAGGACACTATCCTCCAAGCGAAGACAGGTGCATGGCAGGGGCCATTGTGGAGGGCTCCCTTCTCTGGGATTGCACACTTACTGGGCGGTCTTTCCTCCTTCCCTCTGGGAAGCATCAGGCGCGCCTCGATTGATGCAGCTCAGGATACAAAGAGGGGGAGCAGCTCAGCCACAAGTTCCAGACTCATTCTGCCTCAGGCAAGGAAGCCAGGCCTTGTTAGTTCTTCAGCTGAAAGTTAGGGAAGCTTTTCTCTTCCCCCTCTCTGCCTTCCCCTCGGTGCTGTGGCTTCCTCAGAATCAAAAAAGTACATTTCCCCACTCTTTCCCCCTTTTCATGCTTTCTGAAACTCTGTTGAGGTCCAGAGGACTGTGTCTGTGTCAGTGCATGTGTGATTGTTTCAACACTCTGTGGATACTGTGATTCAGAAGAAGCCATTGGCTATGGTGGCTGTGGCTGTTTATTTATCACAGGGGCCCTCAAACTAAGGCCCAGGGGCCGAATACGGCCTCCAAGGTCATTTACCCAGCCCTTGCTCAGGGTCAAGCTAAGTCTGAAACAACTTGAAACCACACAACAATCCTATCTCATCAGACAAAAGCAGGCCCACACTTCCCATTGAAATACTAATAAGTTTATATTTGTCAAAATTGTTCTTCGTTTTAATTATTGTATTGTTTTTAAGTGTTTTTGCACTACAAATAAGATATGTTCAGTGTGCATAGAAATTCATTCATTTTTTTCCAAATTATAGTCCGGCCCTCTAACAGTTTGAAGGACTGGTCCGAGGTTACTGGCCCTTTGTTCTAAAAGTTTGAGGACCTCTGATTTATCGTGTCAGAAGTGGATCTATGGTACAGTTGTAAGATATTAAAACCTCAAACAAAGTTTTAAAAATTTGGCATGATGCTAAATGTCTTTTGACTAGTAGCTGTCTACTTGGAGTGCCTCTGGTGTCGCTGTGAGAAGGTCCTCCATTTGCATGTGGCAGGACTCAGGCTGTATTGTAGTCAGTGGTCTGTGTTTTGCTCTGCTCCACACTTACATGTCGTGAATTCCACTTTGTGGCCCCATTTCTGAAGGTTGGCTCTGCATCTTGCGGTGCCAGAGCGCAGTCTGTTCATACCTTCCAAGTTGCCCAGTTTTCTGTGTACCCAGGAGGCAGTTTCTCATCTGGTATCAGCCATGGCTTGAGGTTCCGGGTTTTAACCTGCCACTTTTGGACTCTCACTTGCTGAGGTGTTCCTGCAAGTATCTTTGTAGATCTTAGAAAACTATTTATTGATTTAAGGCATTGGTGTGCTGGCTGATATCCAAACAGGGAATGGGCCAGAGAGGTAAATGCCTTGGTCCTTCCATTGCTGGCTGCTACTTCCCAATGGATGTCAGGTGGTACAATACTGGCTAAAGAGTATAATTTCTCCAGCAGTGTTGGGTGTAGACATCCTGTGATAATGCAGCATGTCTCATTAAGAACCACATTCACAGTTTTAACGTGGTGAGGTGTGTTCCACACTTGGCATGCGTACACAGTAGCAGAGTAGGGAAGCACAAGGGCAGATGTCTTCACTGTCTGGCTGCAATCCCTAGGTTGTGGATGATAGGTGTTGTAGTTAAGCATATCTGGGAGGCACCAGGTGCAAGGAGGAGATTCTGAGTGTCATTTTTTTGCGGATGGCGATCCCCTCTGTCAACAGCTAAGATATAATTTTAGAAGTTTGGGTCTGTATTTTTTATTTACGTATGTACATGTAAATATTCAGCTGTTGTATCCTTGCATGTATGAATGAATTGGTCTCATAGCCTTTCTCCCTGCTGTGGGAGAAAATGAGTATTTCTGTGAGGTTCCCACTCGATATTCACACATCCTGAAGCATTTCAGGAAATTATTCTGCACAGTTTTTTGGGCAACAATGGTGTGTTTTAATAGAAAAATGATTCACAATTGCTCACAATACACAGTTTCCAGCTGATCATATTTTTTGCACACTTCACTGTTGTTTTTTTGTATATAAAAAGAAAAAAAACAACTCAGAAATCTTGGACACAAAATTGTGGATCTCTGGAAGCAATGGAGTTTTTGTATGGAAAGAATGTTTTTTTTTTCAAAGCCACCCTTGTATTTGGGTTTATTTATTTATCATGTCAGGGGCAACCAGACAATTGTATTACATTTCTAACAGAACAAAACAAACAAACAGATGAAAAACACAAAGTTTGCAAACTTGGTAGTTGATTAAATGTCCTTTGACCAGTATCTGGCCCCTTGGAGTGCCTCTGGTGTTGCTGCAAGAAGGTCCTCCCTTGTGCATGTGGCAGGGCTCAGGTTGCATTGCAGCAAGTGGTCAGTGGTTTGCTCTTCTTCACACTCGCATGTCGTGGATTCCACTTTGTAGCCCCATTTCTTGAGGTTGGCTCTGCATCTCGTGGTGCCAGAGCGCAGTCTGTTCAGCGCCTTCCAAGTCGCCCAGTCTTCTGTGTGCCCAAGGGGGAGTCTCTCATTTGGTATCAGCCATTGATTGAGGTTCTGGGTTTGAGCCTACCACTTTTGGACTCTCGCTTGCTGAGGTGTTCCAGCGAGTGTCTCTGTAGATCTTAGAAAACTATGTCTTGATTTAAGTAATTGACATGCTGGCTGATACCCAAACAAGGGATGGGCTGGAGATGTCTCTGCCTTGGTCCTTTCACTATTGGCTGCTATTTCCCAGCGGATATATTCGGGTAAAAACTTGTATGAAACACATGAACTGCAAGTACCAAATGAAACCTGCATAGAATCCTACTTTCTGCATTATGCTCGTTGTGTGTTTTCCTGGTTGTCAGGAATCCCACTTTTCAGGTGAGGAATGACTAACAGTGCCTATTCTTTCCACTCCTATTACATTCTGCCTGACTGGGCATAGGATCAGAGAAAGATTGGGTCCACTAAGTGCTAACTGTGGCAGTTATATTGTTAACATGAGCCACTAGGAAAGAAAACAACACATTGATGGTCTTGCAAACATTATGTTCAAATAAAAAAGCAATGCGCTGAAGAATGTGTACGCCCGTGTCCCTTTGCAGTCAGAGAACTCCGATGCCTATGCTTTTTCAGCTGCCATCAGACAAGGGTTAATGAAGAGGATTTGGGGGTGTTTTTCAAATGAATGTTCCTCCATGTGAGCCCAAGGGCTGGGAACATTAGGATTCCAGGCGAGCGCATCTCCTTCCCGCCAGTGCTGTTGCAGAGCTGACATCAAATGGTCCCAGCAACTTTGGAGAGAGTTTGAAGATATCAAAAGCCACTGAACGTTTGTCCCAACCCGAGCCCTGGAGCTGTCCTCGCGCACGTCAAATGCCAGGAGGTTACATGTGAGCGATGCTAGTTCTGGTGCCAGCCTCACCGTTCTCACACTGTGAAAAAGAGTATCAAGCCAGAAAATGGAAGGGGGAGGTAAAGGCGGGCGGCAAGGGGTCCTTGTTCTTGGGCCATCAGCCATTCCGGTTGGGAGAGCCTGGTAACTGTACTCCAAAACAGCCCTGCTGCTCCCAAACTGGCTTTGACAAACTGCCCAGGGCTGCTTCGGAAGGGCCTTTCTAGCGCGAGGGCAAAGAAGTTGCAAATTGAGTCCCAGCCTCCATTAAAAGTCTTCATATCCTTCCCTTTTTAAGAACACCAAATAGTTGGCTCTTCAGGTAGCCTGAGGTAGCGGTCCAAAACATGAGTGATTATTATTAGAGTGCATTCAGTGGTTAGAGATCTTGATTTAAGGAGCAAACACTCCAATGACTTGGAGAATGAAATTAAGCTTCATTGTAAAATAGGGAAATCACGCAGGGTGTTGATCATACCTAGTGTTATCGTTCAGCCTGAAATTGTGTCTGAAATAAATGGAGATTATGGTTTTTCTGGGCCTGTGTCTGATGTCAATGGGGATGATGATTTTCCTGGGCCTGAGTTGTCAAGGAGACACTGATGATATATGGTTTTATATCATATGCTAATGGTTTTAATTACATTTTACGGTATTGGGGCATTAAATTGTTGCCAACTGTAGAATCATAGAATCATAGAATCAAAGAGTTGGAAGAGACCTCATGGGCCATCCAGTCCAACCCCATTCTGCCAAGAAGCAGGAATATTGCATTCAATCACCCCTGACAGATGGCCATCCAGCCTCTGTTTAAAAGCTTCCAAAGAAGGAGCCTCCACCACACTCCAGGGCAGAGAGGTCAACTGCTGAATGGCTCGCACAGTCAGGAAGTTCTTCCTCATGTTCAGATAGAATCTCCTCTCTTGCCGAAGCCATTGTTCCATTGCGTCCTAGTCTCCAGGGAAGTAGAAAACAAGCTTGCTCCCTCCTTCCTGTTACTTCCTCTCACATATTTATACATGGCTATCATATCTCCTCTCAGCCTTCTCTTCTTCAGGCTAAACATGCCCAGCTCCTTAAGCTGCTGCTCATAGGGCTTGTTCTCCAGACCCTTGATCATTTTAGCTGCCCTCCTCTGGACACATTCCAGCTTGTCAATATCTCTCTTGAATTGTGGTGCCCAGAACTGGACACAATATTCCAGGTGTGGTCTAAACAAAGCGGAATAGAGTATGGGTAGCATGACTTCCCTGGATCTAGACACTCTGCTCCTATTGATGCAGGCCAAAATCCCATTGGCTCTTTTTGCTGCCACATCACATTGCTGGCTCATGTTTAACTTGTTGTCCACGAGGACTCCAAGATCTCTTTCACACGTACTGCTCTCGAGCCAGGCATTGTCCCCCATTCTGTAAACCGCCTCGAGTCGCCTTTGGGCTGAGAAAGGCAGTATACAAATATAGTAAATAAATAATAAATAAATAAGTCCTGGCCTTATTGAAAGGCCTGGTTCTGGCCTTGCTGAGAGGCCTGGGGTTTCTCATGAACAGAGTGCTTCTCCTGTAGATTCCCAAGGTCAAATTCCTGAAAGGGGCTCACAGCAGCCTTTCTCTGAGAAACTGTCTTCTGATGATGATTTGTTAGGTGCAGAAGTTAATTAGATCAAAGCTAGAATGCAAGACTTTTGTAAACTAAGGGAAAGTTCTCAAGCTTGCCAAATCATTATCTGGTTGTAAAGGCAAACGGAATGTTTTCCTTTTGTTTCAAGAGACAGTAAAGGCTTTATATGAGATGGGGAAAGGATTTTAGCTCAGTTTAGTCAACATTGAATTTTCATGACCATCTTTTTTCCAAGTAGATTTCTAGCATCATGTTTCAAGTTTTGCCAGGTTCTTGTTCTGGGTATTGGATCTCTATGCTGTCTTGTTGTCTTGGATTTTGCATCCTTGGATCTTGTGTTTTTACCTTTTTATCTTGAAGTTCATGGACTATTTGTTATCTTTGGAATATACTGTTTTGGACTATACTGTTTCCATCATTTTATTGCTTGGCTTTCATATATTCTTCAATAAACTGCTTGCTGGTTTTACAATACTGGTGTGGTGTTTAAGGACAGAGGTATTCCTGCTCTGGGATACAACACCTAGCTACATCTTGGAAGGCTGAGAGGGGAATCATGGGAAGAAGAAAGGGTTGAGAAAAAGCCCTAAGAGTATCAGTTCACATCACAGAGGGTTCAGGATAGATGACAGGCAGAGAAAGGGAGGTCACTCAAACTATCTAACCCAGTAGTTCTCAACCTGTGGGTCCCCAGGTGTTTTGGCCTACAACTCCCAGAAATCCCAGCCAGTTTACCAGTTGTTAGGATTTCTGGAAGATGAAGGCAAAAACATCTGGGGACCCACAGGCTGAGAACCACTGATCTAACCCTATTACTGCTGCTCACTGTGAGGCATCCTTCAGTGGTTGTATGTCCAACAACGATGGTCCTCCTTATGACAGAAGGATAGGCAGGTACAGTCATGCTCTTTGCCTTCAGAGCCTTATACAACACAACACCACCTGTCTTAGTGGATCCCTGGATACAATAGTTCTGGTTGGCAATCTGTTGACTCCATGCTGATTCTGTTTCTCCTTTTGCTCAGGTGTTTCAAGGCATGCTTCGGGCCCACAAGGACTTCCATGATACCAAGCCCAGCTTGACACGCCTATGGATTCATGAGTGCTTCAGGTAAAGGCATCATGAAGGTTTCTTTCTGCTGTTCCAGGTGGATGGGCCTTGGAGCATCCTTGGGGTAGTGGAGTGAAGGGTGGTTGGCTTCTGAAACAGAGGCCCATTATAGAAACAGAGGCCCTGTGGCCATATCCTTGTCTGGTTAAAGAAAGATAAGATCCACTTCACCTCAGCCTCCTTACATGCTGTTCCTTGTGGTAGTTGGACACCAGGAGTCCTCAGGAGAAACTTGGAAAGGAAACTCTCAAAAGGCAATAGAAAGAAACTACAAGGGAGAGTCTCAAGGCACTTGTGGGATTGGAGGAGAGGGAGAAACTGAAGCTTAGCTAGATCAACCTGTCTGTTGGTGGGCCTGGTCATGAGTTATGGATGTCCTATAGAGAAAGGCAGGCTTTTCATAAGTAGACCTTGTTTCTCACAAGAGCCCTTCTCTTTCTTTGGGGCTTTAAGGAATTAGCTTGTCTTCCATGGGGCTGGGCCCACACAGAGGCCACTGGAGGTGTGTATATTGAAAAGTGACCCTATAAGCCTCAGAACACATGGATTCTTTCTCCTCTACTTCAGGGTTTTCTCTGACCGCCTGGTGGATGCTTCAGACATGGAGACCTTTGTGGTCCTCCTGAGTGAGAAGCTGGGATCGTTCTTTGACCTGACCTTGCACAATCTCTGCCCCAACAAGCGCTCCCCCATCTTTGGTTTGTATCTGTGGCTCTTATTTTTCTGGGTTTTTTTAAGGATTTGTGTCCTTTTCTACATATGGCACTCACAGCCTAATCATCATATACAAAATATACAGAATAATTCTGTGCTTGTTTGGGATGTAATTGACTGAAGGTCAAAAATATGACTGCAACTATGAATGCGAGTCTTCTTGAGCATATCTCACCAGCTCCTGTTCAAGAAGGTTGGGAGTTGCAGGATACTTTTTGGCTTGTCTGGTTCTGGAGCAATGGGTATCAAATCCTGGATGGTCAGAGCAATGGGAGGCTGGAAGTGAGGTTCCCCAAAGACATGGAGTATCTATTCTCTCCAGGGGACTTCATGCGCAATGTGTATGAAGACCTGTCAGACATGAATATCCTGAAGGCAGAGATGGAGCGTGCGCTGGAGGAGTACAACCGAACGCCAGGGATGGTGCCCATGAGACTGGTGCTTTTCCGTGATGCCATTGAGCACAGTGAGTGTGTGGAGTTGCAATCCTGGGTGGTGCCAGGATGGTTTCCACTTGGGTGGGAAACAGCTCAATCCGGAAACAAATCACAATATATTTGCTGCCAGTATCTTTGCAAGCTCCTAGTGCCTCCAGTCAAAATGATTTGACCTGTCCCTCCACAGATTGCCCATTGCAAGACAAAAAATTGAAGAAGCAATGGGAAAATGTGGAAGGGTTGTGAAGGGAAGGCAAATATATGTCTTCTTAAACTAAGTGTATGAGGTGCAGGTTTGGAAGCTCTGCTTCTGATGGGCTACAACTTGGAGTTGCCCTCAGCTAGTATGAACGTTGTGCTGGTGAGTAGTCTTATTAACTACCAGCAGGTGATGGATAGCTGTTTCTCGGCAAGACAGGAGGGGGAGGCTCTCCTCCGATCCCAATTTCTATGATAATTAAAATACGAAGTGTGATGGCATGCATGTTGATTTATGGTGGGCAGGGGGAACCGGTATTGGAGACCAAGATATTTTTCTTCTTCCTTTCCAATGCAGTCACATTTCTGAGCCACCCTTGCATCTCGTTTCTGTCACAGGACTGAGAGAAAGCTGTTGAGTGAGTGGGCTTATTAACAAAAGACCCTCCTCATAAATGCACAGCAGAGTAACTTACCAGCAGTGGTGTAACCCAGCACCAATAGCCCAAAGTGATAAAAGAATAAAAACACACAGACCCATGTTATCTCTTCCATAAGAGGATTTTCTTTATAGCAAAATAATATGGTTGGACTATTTACAGCAACAAGGTTTCCATGACATAAATAAAGATCTACCTTCACACTGGAGCTTCGCACACAAGGCATTCTCATACTGAGGCTTACCTCACACACTAAGGCCTACCTCACACAGAGGCTTCTCTCACAGACTAAGGCCTACCTCACACTGTGAGACCTTCTCACAAGCTGAGACCTTTCTCCCACTGAGGCAAACTCACACAGAGGCCTACTACACAGAGACACACCTGCTCATATAGAGTTGCAGTTTTCGCTGTCATTGCATCCATTTAACCCTTTCAGTACTAGACTCACATTTTTGTAATTAAAATTATCTAGTTAATTTTTAATATTTCTGACACATTAGCCATGGGGTCTGTGGTATTCTGGGTACTGTAGTTAAAAATAAGCTCTGGTTATTGCATAACAAGGCTATTGTTTGGAAGCCCACCCAAATGGGCTCTGCTGCCAAATTGTCTCTGTTGTGACAGCCTGGCCTTTGCTTTCCCACAGTAACTCGCATTGTCCGGGTGATCAGTCAGCCCCGAGGGAACATGCTGCTGGTAGGCATTGGAGGCAGTGGCCGCCAGAGCTTGGCACGCCTGGCCTCCTCCATTTGCGAGTACTACACCTTCCAGATCGAGATCTCCCGGCAGTACCGGAAACAAGAGTTCCGAGAAGGTGAGGACATGCTCCTCCTCGAACTCTGGGGACTGGGTTGCAGGCCTAGGCCCATGTGGCTTTGTGGCTGTGCCTTTGAATGGACCTCACTCTTTTTTTGCCACAGATATCAAGAAGCTCTACCGCCAGACAGGCATAGACCAAAAGCCCACCACCTTCCTCTTTGTGGACACCCAGATTGCAGATGAATGCTTCCTGGAGGACATCAACAATATCCTCAGCTCTGGGGAGGTGCCCAACCTCTACAAGCCAGATGAATTTGAGGAGGTGCGTGCACTTTGGTGTTTCTGGAAAGATTGTGCTGGTGGTGAACCAGGAAGCAGAAAAGCACGGATTCCTCTGTGTCCCAACTTCATGCCATTCCTGGATTTTGTCTCCTTTCAGTTATTCTAAATGCCATCCCTTTGCCTTAGATGTTTGGAAAGATTTCTTTTTATATAAGTGTGGCTGGGGGAATTCAACGTTCTGAAAAATTGACTTTTCCCTTTCCAAGTTCTACCAAGAATCAATTTTAACAAAGCAGAACAAAGCTTTGTTTACAAAGCTTTCAGATCCACAAAACCTTGTTTGTGGATCTAAAAGCCAGGCCCAGAGGCCTAGGAAGAGGGGGCCCTGTTACTCCTGTGATTCTCCCTGGAACCAAAGTTCATCTGTGCTGGCCTTGGGAGTTGTAGTCCCAACTCTAAAGCCTCTTTTCCACATCAGGGCTAAGTTCTGGGAAACTTGAAGAAATGGATAAGCAGCACACCTTGGAGATGGGCAGAGTTCCTGAAACTCTATAGTGACAGTGGACATCCCCGCTGTGTATCTAAGCTTAGGAAAGCAACTTTGAGCCTTCCCTCCCCTCTTCTCCCAGTATTTCTGCTTCCCTTAAGACAGTGTTTCTCAACCTTCTCAATGCTGTGACCCCTTAATCCATTTCCTCATGTTGTGGTGACCCCCAACCATAACATTATGTTCAGTGCTACTTCACAACTGTCATTTTGCTACCGTTATGAATCGTCATGTAAATATCTGATGGGCAGGATGTATTTTCATTCACTGGACCAAATTTGGCACAAATACCCAATACACCCAAATTTGAATACTGGTGTGTTTGTGGGGGGGGGGGGGGGGGTTACTTTGTCATTTGGGAGTTGTAGTTGCTGGGATTTATAGTTCACCTTCAATCAAATAGCATTCAGAACTCCACCCGCAATAATATTGAACCAACCTTGGCACACAGAATTCCCATGACCAACAGAAAATACTGGAAGAGTTTGGTGGGCATTGGCCTTGAGTTTTGGAGTTGTAGTTCACCTACATCCAGAGAGCTCTGTGGACTCAAGCAATGATGGATCTGGACCAAACCTGGCATGAATATTCAACATGCCCAAGTGTGAACACTGGTGGAGTTTGGGGAAAATAGACCTGGACATTTGGGAGTTTTAGTTGCTGAGATTTATAGTCCACCAACAGTCAAAGAACATTCTGAACCCAACCAAAAATAGAATTGGGCTCAACTTCCCACACAGAACCCCAACAACCAACAGAAAATGCTGCGTTTTGTGATACTCTTTGGCAACCCCTCTGACACACCCTCGCGACCCCCTGAGGGTTCCCAACCCCCAAGTTGAGAAACACTGCCTTAAGACATTAGAGGTGGAAGTTGCCTTTTCTTGAGTCAGATCCATGCCCAGTCTAGCTCATCGTAGGCCTCATTGGTTGGCAATCCCTTCCCAAGCCCTCTAACAAAAGGAGGACTTTGACACCTTTCCTTCCTTCCTTCCTTCCTTCCTTCCTTCCTTCCTTCCTTCCTTCCTTCCTTCTCAGTGGTTCACAACCTTTTATTGATCAGGGACCACTTGGCCAGGGACCACTTTGATCAGGGACCACTCTCAAAAATTAGTACCAAAAGGGTTAGAATTGGTTTTTGGTCAACTTTAGATTTGGTTTGGTTATTTGGGGTGCTGATTCAGAAAATTGCATTGGATGGACCACATCAGCTCTAGAACATACGTGATTGGCACTGCACCCATTGTGCCAATCACCACTGGGACCAACATATGTTATCCAGTAGTCGCCATCTGCTCACCCACAGAAAACCAAATTTAATAAGCATCAGCACTATAATAGGGTTTTGCAAGACTAGTCACTCTCGTTGCAACAGTGTAGTAGCGGTGAGACCGCAGACCATATTTTAGTTCTTGCAGACCACTGGTATTCCACGGACCAAAGGTTGGGAACCACTGTTCTTGCTGGATAAGCCAAGGTTTGAGCCTGGAACCTTGTGGATGCTCTCCCACAAAGCCTCAACTTTTCCTGGGTGCTACGTGGCACACCAAATGCCATTGAACTGCATTTGCCAGCATTTTTGCCCTTATGTTGCCAATAACTTTGGGGAGCTGTAATTCAATGCCATTTGGAGGACCATAACATTTCCATGTTCAAGCCACCTCTGTGGCCAACTCTTCCTGCTTCTTTGTCTGTGGCCCATGGAAGACCTGTGGGCCCCCCACTCAGAAGATGGAGTTGCCCCTTATTGCCTCACGCCAGCCTTTGGTTCTGCCTCACCATTCTCTCTTTAAGGAGCGTTCGAACACAGTGTGGCCTCTTTTGCCCTGATGCTCCTTTTGTCTCTCCAGATCCAAAACAATATCATTGATGGGGCTCGAGCGGAGGGCATCCAGGAGAGCCTCGACAGCCTCTTTGCCTACCTGATTGAAAGGGTGCGGAACAACCTGCATGTGGTGCTGTGCCTGAGCCCCGTTGGGGATCCTTTCAGGTAAGAAGAAGGGTGGCACAAAGGGCGGCTGTCTAGACAGGGAAGGCAGCGGCTCCTGCTTGGAGCAACACCGACCCCTGGCGGGCAAGAGCAGAGAGGCCGTTGACTAAATAGTACTGATCTGGTAGGAAAGGGAGAAAATGATCCTGGGCTAGCCAGTCACAAAAGGTAAAACAAAAAAATAGGGATCTTATCACATTGGGGAATACTCCATTTATATCAGTATGAATCCCGTATTTTTTAAGGACTGGATGCATACTGTCTTCAGATGGAAGCCATACTGATCCCATTGCACACAATTCTTACAATTTGAAAATACTGCACTTTGACTCCACGCCACAGAAGTCTAGCTTCTCCTAATCCATTTGCATCACTTTATTATTATTATTATTATTATTATTATTATTATTATTCACAACAGGTTAGTACACAGGAGCCCCCGGTGGCGCAGTAGGGTTAAACCCCTGTGCCGGCAGGACTGAAGACCGACAGGTCGCAGGTTCGAATCTGGGGAGAGGTGGATGAGCTCCCTCTATTAGCTGCAGCTCCTCATGCGGGGACATGAGAGAAGCCTCCCACAAGGATGATAAAACATCACAAATCATCCAGGCGTCCCCTGGGCAATGTCCTTGCAGACGGCCAATTCTCTCACAACAGGAGCGGTTGCTCCTGACACACACACAAAAAAAAAATACACAGCAAACAAGATCACTATGCTGTTGAATTGGATCACACATCGGACACTTCCCAAGTGTCTAGGATTGTGTGATGTATCGGTGAATAATGCATGCAGTAAGGTGGCCTTTTGCAGCTGGAAGATGGTAATTTTGTCAGCGCCGATTGTGTTTAAGTGCAGGCCAAGGTCTTTAGGCACTGCACCCAGTGTACCGATCACCACTGGGACCACCTTGACTGGCTTGTGCCACAGTCTTTGTAGTTCAATCTTTAAATCCTCATATCGTGTCAGCTTTTCCAGTTGCTTCTCTTCAATCCTGCTGTCGCCTGGGATTGCAACATCAACAATCCATACTTTAGGTTCTTGTAGGTTTTTTCGGGCTATATGGCCATGTTCTAGAGGCATTTTCTCCTGACGTTTCGCCTGCATCTATGGGAAGCATCCTCAGAGGTAGTGAGGTCTGTTGGAATTAGGAAAATGTGTTTATATATCTGTGGAATTACTGGGGTGGGGCAAAGAGCTCTTCCCTGCTGGAGCTGGGTGTGAATGTTTCAACTGACCACCTTCATTAGCATTTGAAGGCCTGGCTGAGGGTGGCACAAAGGTGGCACATACTTTGTTTTTTAACACGATCATGAGGCCAGGAGTATTGAGCCCCAAAACTATTATTATTATTATTATTATTATTATTTAATATATTTTTTATTTATTAAAATCAAAAAATTGCAATAATTTAAAATAGCAAGGTGAGATAAAAGAGGAAATCAGGAAGAAAAAGTTATATCAAAAGAAAAAAAAAGGGAAATTATTTTCAAATATTGTGCAGTGACATAGCCTGGAAGTCCCAAACTACTTGAGATTCTAGCAAATGGAATGCATACTGATTTATCATCATACATAAAAACAGTTCCATATCAGAACCATATTAAATTTTTTAAATGTGATTAGAATCCTGTGTGCAATTACTCAGTTTCTGCAACATTTTGTAGATAGATTCCAACACATTACAGATAGAATGGGGCCAATGTCATGTGATAGAACCCCCTTGGAATCCCATTCAAAGAGTCTCAGAAACAGAATATGACCCAAGGTGATAAGGATTTGTGAGGGAACTGGGAAGGTGTTGGGTGCACACATCACATCAAAGTCTCTCTCCTTTGCCGTAGGAACTGGATCCGCCAGTACCCTGCCCTGGTGAACTGTACTACCATAGACTGGTTCTCTGAATGGCCCAAGGAAGCTCTGCTGGAGGTGGCAGAGAAGTACCTGGAGGGAGTGGACCTGGGAACGGTGGAACGGGGAAGCCTGGATACGGTGAGGGGCTTCAGAGAGCTTTGCTGCAAAGCCTTTGAGGGTGGCAATGGCCCAACTTTGATCATCCCTTCTTCCTTCTGCCTAGATCCATAAGCGAGTGGCTAGAATCTTTGTCACCATGCACTGGTCCGTGGCCCGGTTCTCGCAGAAGATGATGCTGGAAATCAGGCGCCATAATTACGTCACTCCCACCAACTACCTGGAGCTGGTCTCTGGCTACAAGAAGTATGTGGCTCTTTTTTAGGGGTCTGCAGGGAAGCGTCCCAAAAGAATTCTACAGAACCATCCCAGGAGGAGAAGGGGGCCCGTTGGCTTGGAGGGCTATGGGAGATTCTGCAAAGTAGTTTTATACCTAGTGATGGTCCTGAAATCACTTTCATCACCCTGACCAGGCTTTGCAAACTCCGGTCCTCTAGGTGTTTTGAACCTCAACTCCCACAATTGCTAACAGTTGGTAGGCTGCATTTCCAGGACCTGCTGAATAGCTATAATAGGGCTAGACCACGGCTAGTAGGAAGAGCCGGGGAAGTGTGAAGAGTGCAGAGCATGGACCTAACTAATAGCCAAGGTAGGGCCAGGGGCTAATCATTTCCAAAAGCCTGCTGGAACCACCAGGTTTTCAGGTCCTTGTGGAAGGAGGCTCATGACGGGACTTGTCTTATCTCTCTGGGGAGGGCCTTGCAGATTAGCCAGAGGCAGGGGGCCACTACCAAGAAGACCCTCTCCCTCATCCCCACCAGCCACACTTCAGATGGTGGTGGGAGCAAGAGAAGAGCTAAGAGTCTGCACCGGGTCATAAGGGGAGATACGATTGCAGAGATCGGCAGGGCCTGAACTGTTTACTTCAGGCACAACCAGAACAAACACTTAGAAATTCTGCATTTGTTAACTCTTGAACATCCACTTATGAATCTGTTTTGACCAAACTTCATATTTACATTTATGGTTACATTCTGAACAGTGATGGGGCTTGTCTTATCTCTCTAGAGAGTTCCAAAGGCGGGGGGGGGGGGGGGTGTCACCACCAAGAAGCCCTCTCCCTCGTCCCTACCAGCCACACTTGAGACGGTGGTGGGAGCAAGAGAAAAGCCTCCCCAGTAGGTCTAAGGGGGAGATGCGATTGCGGAGATAGGTGGGGCCCAAACCAAACCATATACTTTACCTTACTTGCAGAATTACTACCTGCTGAGATGAGAGGTCACAAGGGCAGGTCAGAAGGAGACTCTTCGGTTGTGATGGGTAGTGTGATGAAAATGGCAACCAGATCTGAGACTGCTGACAAGTGGGAAGATGTAATGGCAGCCAGTATGAGGAGAGAAATACACCTGAAAAATGTTAATTTTAGAATTAGAAAAAGCATAGAAAGGGGCAACCAGCAGTATTCAAGGGGAGGATCATCTCATCTAGGAAAAAATTACCACTTTGAAGTGTTTTACCTTTACTAAAAAGGTAGAAGGAACACCACAGAGGTATATAAAATGTATATAAAAATAGTGTATTGAAAAACATGGTAGACCTTTGGTCAGATTCAGCATGACTCTTCTTAAGTGCTTAAAAAAACCTGTTGGGTTTTCTCATCAAAGAATCTTTCATCTTCCATCCAAACAAAATGAGTCAAAGCGAGTGATTATAGTTCCATCGCTCTGCATGCGGGATGTAAGAAACAATGCCAGACATTGCTACAGGTGGTATTACTTTATGGTGGAAATCCATTTTTAGGAGAACATTGTCAGTGGCCTGGTTTGAGTAAAAAGGAACAGGAGTAGGACGGAGCTGTTACACCAGGGTGGGGAAATTGTGGCCCAGGGCTTTACGCAGTCCTCTTTGGTGGCACCTGGTGCACCGGACAATCTTCAGAGTGAAGAGAAATGTGCAATTTTATTTCCCGAACTGGCCACAGCAACTCAAAAACAGTCACATAGAATCATAGAATCATAGAGTTGGACGAGACCTTGTGGGCCATCCAGTCCAACTCAATTCTTCCAAGAAGCAGGAGAATCGCATTCAAAGCACGCCCGATAGATGACCATCCAGCCTCTGTTTAAAAGCCTCCAAAGAAGGAGCCTCCACCACACTCCTGGGCAGAGAGTTCTTCTGCTGAACAGTTCTCACAGTCAGGAAGTTCTTCCTCATGTTCCGGTGGAATTTCTTTTCCTGTAGTTTGAAGCCATTGTTCCACATCTTAGTCTCCGGGGCAGCAGAAAACAATCTTGCACCCTCCATGTTGAGCAATATATTCTTTGTACCCACAAGAGCATATCCAAACCCTCAAAACCCAGAAATAATTTGTCAAATATTGAATGTGTTGTTTAAGGCTTTCATAGCTGGTTGCTGTGAGTTTTCTGGGCTGTCCGGCCATGTTCTAGAAGCATTCTCTCCTGATGTTTCACCCACATCTATGGCAGGCACCCCCAGAGGTTGTGAGGTCTGTTGGAAACTAGGGAAATGGGGTTTATATATCTGTGGAATGATGTCCAGGGTGGGAAAAAGAACTCTTGTCTGTGTGAGGCAAGTGTGAATGTTGCCATTGACCACCTTGATTAGCATTGAATGGCCTTGCAGCTTCAAAGCCTGAATGGAGACTCCACCACAAATATCAAAAAGTACCATAATCAAGGGAACCACTGACAATATAGAGAAGCTGATGAAGAAACATAACATAAAAACTATCTACAGACTCACTAAGAAAATCCAACAAATGCTGTGTTCAGCAAAGGACAAGAGGGATTCTCTCATCTCTGAAGGAGTCTACCATATACCATGCAGCTGTGGACAAGTCTACATAGGGACCCCCAAACGCAGCAGCATTGCCCAGACACGCATCAAGGAACATGAAAGGCACTGCAGACTAATTCAACCAGAGATGTCAGCCATAGCAGAGCACTTGATGAACCAACCCGGACACAACATAGTATCTGAGAACACAGAAATGCTGGACCTCTCTAACAACCTCCATGTCAGGCGACACAGAGAAGCCATTGAAATCCACAAGCATTCGGACAATTTCAACAGAAAGGAGGAAGCCATGAAAATGAACAAAATCCGGCTAACAGTATTATTAAAAAAATCTAAAATCAGTAAAGAATGACCAAAATTCAAAAATGGGGAAATTCCAGACAAGAATCAATCAGGTCCAGTTAACACCTCCCAACAAAGGATTCCCCAGGCAGCAACCAGCCAGGCTGTAAGCTACAAGGCGATTGAGTGCTAATCAAGGTGGCCAATTGCGACATTCACACTTGCTTCAAGCAGACAATAGTTCTTTCTCCCACTCTGGACATTATTCCACAGATATAAAATCTCACTGGCCTAGTTTCCAACAGACTTCACAACATCTGAGGTTGCCTGTCATAGATGTGGGCGAAAGGTCAGGAAAGAATGCTTCTGGAACATGGCCAGACAGCATGGAAAACTCACAGCAACGCACTAAGAAAGATTGACTAAAAAGTTCAGCCAGAAGTAACATGAGGGAAGGCATTAGAGCAACAATGGGATACTACCAGCTCCACAGTCAATTACACTCATGTCCTACTTGTTGTTGTTGTTGTTGTTGTTGTTGTTGTTATTCATTCAGCAAGGGTCTCAGTTGATTCAACTTCAGAGCTTCTCCCTTTCTTATGGGATTGTGTGTGATGCTCCTGGTGAAACAGGCCCTCTTCTCCTGACCTCTGTGCAGGCTCCTGGCGGAGAAGCGGAAAGAGCTCTGGGATCAAATCAACAAGCTGCACAACGGACTCTTCAAAATCGACGAGACACGCGAGAAAGTGGAGGTGATGACGCTGGAGCTGGAGGAGGCTCGGAGGAAGGTTGCAGAATTTCAGAAGCAGTGCGAGGAGTACCTGGTGGTCATCGTCCAGCAGAAGAGAGAAGCTGATGAGCAGCAGAAGGTAAGCTGCCAAGGCTGGGCTCCTCTTTTGTAGTTGAGCCTTTAGCCAGCTCATGCTTCTCCTCATGCGCTGCCTCTTTCCTTCTCCCCGCAGACAGTGACGGCGAACAGTGAGAAGATTGCTGTTGAGGAGGTCAAGTGCAAAACGTTGGCCGACAATGCCCAGAAGGACTTGGAGGAGGCCCTGCCAGCTTTGGAGGAGGCCATGAAGGTAGTGGGATGTGGAAACCTCCCTTTGGTGGAGTTGCAGCTTGGAAAAGTTACTTTTTTTGGATTCCATGAGCTCTATAGCTCCCCTCTCTTCCAAGAAACTCCTCCAAACATTGCCTAACAGTTCTCAAATAGGAATTTCCAATGTTGTACACCAGAGCAGGGACACCTCTTACCTTAAACTCCACACCAACTTGGTAAAATCAGCAAACAGTTTATTGTAGAATATATGTAGGCAGTAAAAATAGCAAGACAGTAAATGTCCAAAATCCAAGATAGTCCATAAGCTTCAAAGGGAAACACTTGAAACCATGAATCAAAACAGCAGGAAAATCCCATAGGCAAAATTTTAGCTTGGCAAAAACTTGGTACATGAAACTCAGAGCACTTGAAAGCAAGACCGTGATAAAATAACAATGTTGACTCGACTGAGGCAACTGTCTCCTATGAATCATTATAAACCTTTTCTAAAACCCAGAACTGAAAGGAAAGCATTCTTCTTGACTTTCCCACCAGATAACGGTTTGTTATCTTTCTTTTGCTGTAGATTGCTTCAGTCTCTGAAAGTCCTGCCTCTGTTTACTAAAACTTTGCTTTCTGTCCAAGGTTTCACTATCCTCTCCCCCATTAACCCCTGCAACTAGCAAATCAATCTCAGCATCATTTTCAGACAGTTGTCCTGAGAAAAGTGGTGAAAGGTCTTTCCCAGGAATGTGGCCTTGCTCAGGCCTCTCTTCTGAACTTAACTCAAGTCCAAGTTTTCTGAAAGGACTTGATGCTCACAGTAACTCTAAAGAAATGGCTTTATAAAGAGGAGAGTCAGTCTGGGATGGGCATGGACAAACTTTGGCCCTCCAGGTGTTTTGGACTTCAACTCCCACAATTCCTAACAGCTTACCGGCTGTTAGGAATTGTGGGAGTTGAAGTCCGAAACACCTGGAGGGCCAAAGTTTGCCCATGCCTGCAGACCTTCCTTAGGCTGTCTACACCCTCTATTTGGCCCTGATATTTGCTCTATCTTGCTGCTCCATGCTTCCTGGTGGCTGGCTGGGTTTGGTGGTTTTTCAGTTTTTTGCCAGGGTTGCCCTACAAAGCCAAGCAAGTCCCCTTTCCTTCCAATGTCCATACTTTGTGTCCCTCAACCCCTGGGACTAGTCTCTCCTCATGGCTCTGGTGTCCTTCCCTTTGCCCCAGGCCTTGGAATCCCTCAACAAGAAGGATCTGACTGAGATCAAGTCCTACGGCCGCCCTCCCACCCTGGTGGAGACTGTCATGCAGGCCGTCATGATCTTGCGAGGCAGCGAGCCCACCTGGGCAGAAGCAAAGAAGCAACTGGGTAATCCTATTTGTTTGTGTGTTGTTGTGTGCCTCCAAGCTAGCTCTGGTTTATGGTGAGCCTGGCACAGGGCTCTCTCTTTTTTTTTTTTTTTTTGCAAGGTTTGTTCTGAGGATGATTTGCTATTGCCTTCCTCTGAGGCTGAGAGAGTGGGACTTGCCAAAAGTCAGCCAGTGGGTCTCCATGGCTGAATGGGGACTCAAACCTTGTCCTCGTCTGGCATTAAAACCATTCTGGCTCATGCGTCTTTATAGTCTGCCTTTTTCCAGAGCCAGAACTCAGGACATCTAATGAAAGTTTAACACTGTACTGATAAACATTTCTGTCATGCAAACATTAAAACACAATTAAATTACCGATATAATTAAAGCAATGTAAAAGCATTAAAAAACACAACAAACGCAGAGAGTGCATTAATAAAGTCCCTTTCCTCTTGTGTAGTCAGTTCTCAAAGTCCTATTGAAATGAAAAATGAAAAAAGACAATTAAAGCCCTGGCAGATTGTGCAAACAGAATCTGCAAAGCCCACCTCCTCCAAGGTGAACTGAACCACCTAAACCTGGCTCTGTAGGCCAATGGAGGCTCCGCCACAGACATTAGAAGTGCTGCAATACTGAGAGCAAGTCATGAGAGTGAAGACAAAGATCCACCCAGAGGCAAACTGTTTTTGCCATACATCAAGGGAACCACTGACTCCATAGGGAAGCTGATGAAGAAACACAATATACAAACTATCTAAAACCCACCAGGAAGATTCAACCAATGCAACATTCAGTAAAGGACAAGAGGGATCCTCTTACCTCTGCAGGAGTCTACTGTATACCATGCAGCTGTGGACAAGTCTACATAGGGACCATCAAACGCAGCAGCATTGCCCAGACACAAATCAAGGAACATGAAAGGCACTGCAGACTACTTCAACCAGAGAAGTCAGCCATAGCAGAGCACCTGATGAACCAACCTGGACACAGCATATTATCTGAGACCACAGAAATGCTGGACCACTCTCACAACCACCATGTCAGACTACACAGAGAAACCACTGAAATCTGCAAGCATGTGGACAATTTCAACAGAAAGGAGGAAACCATGAAAATGAACAAAATCTGGCTACCAGTGTTTTAAAAACTCTAAAATCAAGACAGTAAATAAAGAGCAACACTCAAAAATGGGAATTTCTGACAAGAATCAATCAGGGCCAGCTACCACCTCCCAACAAAGGATTCTCCCAGGCAGGAAGCAGCCAGGCTTTGAAGCTGCAAGGCCATTCAGTGCCAATGAAGGTGGCCAATTGCAGCATTCACACCTGCCTCAAACAGACAAGAGTTCATTCTCCCACCCACAGATATATTATATTTTTATTTATTTGTGATATTTATAGCCCGCCTTTCTTAGCCATATGGTGACTCAAGGCGGGTCACAGATTGGCACAATTTGATGTCAGGCATTCATAAAAATGCCATTAAAAACAATCAACATTACCATATAAAACATAAATAAAAACCGTTAAAGCATATACTCATCGGTGTCATCCTGTTAAAAACATTATCCAGTAACATCGTCTGGCCATTCCATGTTCGTCGTTCATAGTTCCGTGTTATCTATTCCACTGCATTATCAAAAGCTTGCTCAAAGAGCCAGGTCTTTACTTTTTTTCGGAAGGAATAAACCCCACTTGCCCAGTTTCCAACAGATCTCACAACCTCTAAGGATGCCTGCCATAGATATGGGCAAAATGTCAGGAGAGAATGCTTCTGGATCATGGTCATATCACCCAGAAAACTCACAGCAACCCAAATAAGGCTTCATCTGCCTATGGATGGATAGGAAGGGAGAAGTGTTACTAAGGGGTAAGGGGGCCCTGAAAACAGGCAATACACCTTTCACACATCTCCACTATTTCTTCTACAATACAAAACATTGTGGGGCCCTGATCTGAATATTATTTTATTTTGTTCATATCACACCTTTTTCCTAGCACAGGATTTAAGGTGATTTGTGTGTGTGTTTGCCTTCAAGTCACCTATCAACATAAGAAATTAAAGCAAAGGGTGACCATCCACCAGGAAGGCTCTCTGTTGTGCCATTGCCAAAAGTGGCTGTAATACTGGCGGGACCCAGAGAAAGCCTATGACTATGGGGCACCATGACTATAGTGGGGGGAAAGCAGTGGGAAGAAGCCATGCTCCCCCTGTGCCACCATCCCAGTGACATTCCTTACCCACTGAAGCTCTTGCAGTTGCTGATCGACTTGAAGGTGGTTGCTTTTCTGTCTTTCAGAGGCTTCACAGAACCTGGGAGAAGGCAAGGGGATGCTGGGCAAGATTCACTCTGGGTTGGGTTGGGTCCAGCCAGGTTCTTCTTGTTTGGTGTGGTTTCTCTGACCCCAGCCTTGCCTTTCTAGGTGAACCCAACTTCATTAAGCAACTTGTCTACTTTGACAAGGATAACATCTCTGATAAAGTGCTCAAGAAGATCAGCGCCTACTGCTCACAGCCGGACTTCCAGCCGGACATCATTGGGCGGGTTTCTTTGGCTGCCAAATCCCTGTGCATGTGGGTGCGAGCCATGGAGGTGAGCCAGGAGAAGAGGGAATACAACACGGGAGGATCAAGAGGAACCCGGCATCCTGGACTGATGGGTGGTCATGAGATGGGAGAGGATTCTGCCTCTGCACTTGCAAGTTTCATTTCATTGTTGTGCCTCCCTCGTTCCAGATGTATGGCCGCATTTACCGAGTGGTAGAGCCCAAGCGTATTCGGATGAAAGCCGCCCTTGCCCAGCTGGAAGAGAAGCAAGCTGCTCAGAGAGAGGCCCAGGAGAGACTTCGAGAGGTCAGTCTGTCAAGAAGGAAAATTGTTTATTATGTTAATGTTTTAATTGTTTTTTAACTGTTTTTACAATGTTGAGCATTGAATTTTGCTATTGTTAACCACTTTGAGTTGTCTAAGGGCTGAGAAAAGCGGTATATAAATGAAGTAAATAAATAAATGAATGAATGAATGAATGAATAAATAAAATCTCAAAATGTGACTGGATGGCAGGAACCACCCAGTGGTTCTCAACCTTCCTAATGCTGCAACCCCTTAATATAGTTCCTCATGTTGTGGTGACCCCCAACCATCAAATTATTTTCATTGTTTTTTCATAACTGTGATTTTGCTACTGTTATGCATCTTAATGTAAATATCTGATATGCATGATGTATTTTCGTTCACTGGACCAAATTTGGCACAGATACCTGATACACCAAAATTTGAATACTGGGCAGGATTGATTTTGTCATTTGAGAGTTGTAGTTGCTGGGATTTGTAGTTCAGCTACAATCAAAGAGCATTCTGACCTCCACCAACGATGGAATTGGGCCAAATTTGGCACACGGAACTCCCATGACCAACAGAAAATACTGGAAGGGTTTGGTGAGGATTCACCGTGAGTTTTGGAGTTGTAGTTCACCTACATCCAGAGAGCACTGTGGACTCAAACAATGATGGATCAGGACCAAACTTGGCACGGGTTCTCAATATGTCCAAATTTGAACACTGGTGGAGTTTGGGGAAAATAGATCTTGACATTTGGGTATTGTAGTTGCTGGGCTTTGTAGTTCACCTACAATCAAAGAGCCCCTTGAATCCACCAACGATAGAATTGGACCAAACTTCTGACACAGAACCCCCATGACTAACAGAAAATACTGTTTTCCAATGGTCTTTGGTGACCCTTCTGACACACCCTTGCAACCACTCCAGGGGTCCCGAACCTCAAGTTGACTTTAGACTTTAGTACCCCTATCTAGCCATCTAGGCTGGTCTTTTTGGACATCCTTCCCCTTTAGACACTGCAGGGTGGGGATCTAGTTCTTCAGGACCCTTCTCTGCCCCACTTAGGTGGCCGAGAAACTGGAGATGCTCAAGAGAGAGTATGAGGAGAAGCTGGCTCAGAAGGAGGAACTGCGCAAGAAATCAGAAGAGATGGAGATCAAGCTGGACAGGGCAGACAAGCTGGTGTCGGGCCTGGCTGGAGAAAGGATCCGGTGGGAAGAAACAGTCAAGGTAGCTGATCCCCAACCGTCCATCTATCTCCTCTTCTTCTTCTGTGCTCAATAAGTGTGGAATGTACAGTCTGTGCTCTCACTAGAGCTTGGAAAAGCTGGCAGGGGGAACTCTAGGAACTGCAGTCCTAAAACACCTTTTCTCCAAGCACCACATGACAGGCTTTTCTTAGAATGTGGATCTGCTTTTGTTTGATATAAAATGACAATACATCAAGAATGACAGAAATATTGGACCAGTCTCTGTTGGGGAATCAGAGCTGTTAGGCTCAAAAATAACCCTCAGTTGAGGCAATTGCATCAAAACATAGCAGAGTACAAGGAGTAAACTCCATAACCAGCAGATGAGATTGGATCTTGATTCTACTGATGAGACTCAAAATGATTTGTTACATTGATGCTTAATTATTTATTATGCTACTGTTTTAACTGTCCTTAATTGTTTTTATGATGTTTAGCATTGAATTTTTACTGTTGTTAACTGCTTTGAGTCGCCTAAGGGCTGAGAAAAGCGGTATATAAATGAAATAAATAAATAAATAAAACTTACATGTGGTGAGAAGGGGTAGCCTTCTAATCTTTAGGATGGCTCAGGATTTCAGAGTCAGAACTTTAGGTTCAAAATATTTATTAAAGTAAAAAGAAACACATTCTTGATAGAACAGTCTTGGAGCTAACGGACTTACTAAATCTCATCTTCTAAAGAAGGTAAAGGGTAAAAAAGTCCATGCAGCTACATTTTGCCTACAAAGAGGCAAAATATTTCCTCAGAGGAAGAAAGAAAAGCAGAAGAATACTTGTGGAGACTTCATGGTCTTCCCAGAGGAGTTTAAATTTAAGAGGAAGTTCCCTCACAGAATTCAATTACTATGTCATCAAAGTGGGAGGAGAGAGTGGCTAGCAGTAAAGACAAAAGACAAAGCCCTTTAAGAAGCATGCATAGGAAGGTTGAGTAGTCTAGCTACTCACTGAGAACTGGAAACTTTGTGACACAAAGACTTGTGGATGAAAGCCAACAGTCTCTGTCATGGGATGGTCAAAGGATGTTGAATCGAGAGGAAAGGGGAGAGAGAGGGAGGGTTCAAGATCCCTTTAGGGCTTCACAATAGAAGAGCCATTGGCGCTAAAGGATATCAAATGGTGTCCCCTGGTTCCTCTCCCCACCTTGGACTTCCTGCTTCCCTCTAGGGCTTTGAGGAAGACTTGGGCTACCTGGTGGGTGACTGCCTGGTGGCAGCAGCGTTTCTGTCCTACATGGGGCCTTTTCTGTCCAATTACCGGGAAGAACTTGTTTCTCACATCTGGATCCATCAGGTAAGCTTTGCCTGCCTTCCCTGAGAGGGCAGCCTCACTCTTCCTTCTTATTTGCAGGATCCCAACTAGCCTCCCTCTGTTTCTTTGGGGTTCCTTCTATCAAGAAACACCAGCATTGAAGAGGGGACTCGTGCTTTTCTTTGAAGATTGGCTTCTGGGAGAGAGTGGAGGTTCCAAGTGTCCTTGAGGGCTTCATAATATGAATGGGCCGTCAGTGTTGAAGTGTGGTGAATTGTTTTCCCTGAGAGAACATGCTGCCTGGTGACCTCAGTGGCATTAGGTTTGGGCCTACTGGGTAGCAGCTAAGAGACGACATACATCTGTGCCACATGAATCCAGCACACAACCTCTCCTAGACAAAGCAAGGAAAAACCATGCAGCATAAGGCTTATTTATTTATTGTGTCAGGGGCAGACCAAACAGTTGCATTGAATTTTTTAACAAACAAACAAACAAACAAACAAAACCCAAAGTTTGCAAGCTTGGTAATGGTTGGTCCTTAAAAGGTCAGTTGGTTGTTTTGCTTGCTTGTTTCATGCTGCAAGTCACTTCTGATCGCTTCTGGTCACTTCTGGAGTGAAAGAATCAGCCGTCTACGAAGCCGTTGCCCAGGGGACGCCCGGATATCTTGCAATCCTGCGAGGAGGCTTCTCTCATGTCCCCCAGCATAAGGCTGAGAAACATGCTTGCTTTTTTTGCCTGCAGATCAGAGAGCTTCAGGTGCCCTGTTCCCCCCACTTCACATGTGACAGCTTCCTCAGCAACCCAACAATTGTGCGTACTTGGAACATCCAAGGGCTGCCATCAGATAACTTCTCAACAGAGAACGGGATCATTGTCACAAGAGGCAACCGGTGAGTCCTAGTCTGTAGTGTGCCTGAGGTCTCCAAAGGCTTTTCAGTCACATCCATCCTGACCCAAGCAAGATACCTGGGTCATCACTCTTGAATCACCTCCTGACCCGGAGGAGGCACCGACAGGTTCAGAATGAGACCCTAACAAGGCCTCAAGATGCTCAAAGCACCAGTGTCCCTTTTCCATTTCCTTTTGGTCTTCCACAGGTGGCCTCTGATGATTGACCCCCAGTGCCAGGCCACAAAATGGATCAAGAACATGGAAGCAAAGAAAGTAAGAAGTAGCACTGCATAGAGTACCTTGCTTCCCTAGATTTCGTAGACATCTCTATATCTATATTGCTTTTAAAACTATTATTGTAATTTAACCTTCTTGTTTGTTTACAAATATACAACTCGAAACAGTATTGTATGAACATATATATTTAAGATCATTTAATAAACACTTAAAGCTTGAGAGACATCTCTTTGACCCCCAGTGGGGTTTTTTTTTTTAACATGATAGACAGGGAAGTTTCTGTGCTGGAGACAAATAGGAAAACAAGGATGTAAGGGGTGAGCTGCTTGCTCAGGAGATAGATAGATAGATAGATAGATAGATAGATTATAAATTTCCAATTAAACAAGTTTACAATAAAAAGAATTGGGTGGGGGGGTGGAATAAGCACAATAAAATAGCCCACTTATATACAAAATGGAAAAGAAATCAGTTCAGCCAATAATATGACTGCTGAAACTTATTATACAGTTCAAATACACAGCAATCACAAAATAATATTACATGAGTTTGGTACAGTCTCTCTGAAAAGATATCAACGCTCTGTGTTCTTGCATCGAGTTAAGCATAAATCCGCAGCCCACGACCGGTTTCGGCCTCAATCCAGGCCTTCCTGTGGTGGACTGAAATTGTTATATATATATATATATATATATATATATATATATATATTTGCTGCAAACACTAGGAAAGAGGGGGAGTAAAACACTAGGAAAGAGGGAGAGGGGTGCTAAAAAATCCCCAAAAAACACACACACTGCTACCGGAAATATGACAATATTTATTATTATTTATTTACTGTATTTGTATACCACCCTTCTCAGCCCACAGGCAACTCAAGGCGGTTTACAGGGGCAACAATTCAATGCCCAACAACACCGTAAAATACATTAAAAACATTAACATATAATATAAAACCATAACAAGATCAATAAAAACACAAATCATTAAATTTGGAGGATATGGGAAGGACAAATTGCATAGGGGAAAAAGGGTTTGTACTTCCATTCTTCTCTATATTTGTTTTTAAAGCTTATTATAGTCCTTTTATTACGACTTGCTGCCCTCCCAGCGGTGGCGTCTTCTATCAGCTCTCATCTTTTTAAATTAATAATTTAACTTAATTTCCCTTCAACCATTCTGTGGAAGGAGTCCAGTCTGTTGTTTCTATATATCTTCCTTGTGTCTTAGATACCAGTGATGTTAATTTATATTTGCTGTGGTTCTTGACATGGCTCTGTCTTCTGTCTTCTGCAGGGCCTCAAGATCATTGACTTACAGATGCCTGATTACCTGCGTATCCTGGAGATAGCCATCCAGCATGGGGCTCCAGTGCTGCTGCAGAACGTGCAGGAGGAACTTGACCCCACACTGGCCCCTATCCTCAACAAATCCGTCACCAGAGTGGGTAAGATAAGCACCAAGCTCTCATCTGCTGCTTGGGAGAGAACAAATTGGGAAACGAAGCAGGAAATGCCTGGGATGCTGCTCTGTATTGAAAGGCCTCTGAAGTGGGTGGAAAGGGGGAGGAATAAGGGCCAGTACAGTGGAAGAGGAGCAGAACCCTAACTGGGCCATGAGGCTTCCTCCCTTTTGGCCAAGGTGCCAGCTCACTCTCTTCCTTTTTCTCTCTCATTTTCCTCTGCATGGGACAGGCGGGCGCTTGCTGATAAGACTCGGGGACAAGGAGGTGGATTACCACCCTGAATTCCGCTTCTACCTGACCACCAAACTGTCTAACCCTCACTACACTCCGGAAACCTCTTCCCAGACCACCATTGTTAACTTTGCTGTCAAAGAACAGGTATGGACTGCTCTCAACTGGTGCTTGTTGGCCTGAAAGGTAGGAGCCAGGAGGTGTGGGGCAGAGGCAGGAATAACCAGGAGAGAAGAAGTTCTCATTCTGGACTGTGGGGAAGAATAGATGCGGGGGCAGGACAGAAAGGGCTGAACCTCACTATGTGCCCCGCAATCTCTTCAGGGTCTGGAGGCTCAACTTCTGGGCATCGTGGTGCGAAGGGAGAGGCCCGAACTGGAAGAACAGAAGGACCACCTGGTGCTCAACATTGCAGCTGGAAAAAGGAAGCTGAAGGAGCTGGAGGACGAGATCCTGAAGTGAGCATTGGGTGCAGAGAGGGAGGAAGGACCAGGTCCAGGCCTTCTGATGTCTAAAGATGTAAATACTGCGGAATCTGAGCTTTTAAACTGGAAAATAACCCTCAGTTGGGGTAATTCTCATACCAGAAGTAAACTTCATAGCCAGCACAAACTTATGTACGGGGAGCTAGGATAAGCTTTAACTCCATAGGATGATACAAGGTTGCAGATTCAGAACTTTAGGTTCAAAAGTATTTATTGAAGTAAAAGAAATACATTCTTTGTATTGTCAAAGGCTTTCATGGCTGGAATCAATGGTTTGTTGTAGGTTTTTTTGGGCTATATGGCCATGTTCTAGAGCAGTGGTTCTCAACCTGGGATCCCCACATGTTTTTGGCCTTCAACTCCCAGAAATCCTAACAGCTGGTAAATTGGCTGGGATTTCTGGGAGTTGTAGGCCAAAAACATCTGGGGACCCCAGGTTGAGAACCACTGTGCATCAGGCGAAACGTCAGGAGTGAATGCCTCTAGAACATGGCCATATAGCCCGAAAAAAACCTACAACAACCCAAATATATTCTTGATGGAAGAGGTCTTGGAGCTAACTAGCATACTAAATCTCATCTTCTAAAGAGGTAAAAGGGTAAAAAGTCTATGCAGCTACATTTTGCCTAGAGAGAGAGGCAAAAAGTGTCCTCACTGAAAGGAAGAAAAGGCAGAAGAGAACAATGGGGGAGCCCACATGGTCAACACAGGGCAATAAAACTTAAAGAAGAAGTTCCCTCACAGAATTCCTGTATCATCAAAGAGGGGGAGTAGACAGTGTCTAGCAGGAGGTACAAAGACAAAGCCCCTTTGGAAAACATGCATGGTAGAGTTGGGAAAGGAATCCTTCAGCTTAATCCTATATCTAGTCTAACTACCCATTGAAGTCTGGAAACTTGATGACACAAGACTTGTGCAGTCCAGAGATGAAACCCAACAGTAAATCTCAGAGAGAAGAGAAGCCAGGTTAGCAATGATGAAACAGAACCGGGCCTGAAGTGATAACAAAGTGCAAAAGCGAGAGGTGGAAGTCATGAAGCCTGAATCGCAGTGTTCACTTCTAGGTATCTCATGTTAAGGTGGATAGAGACACTGTGGAGCAAGGAAGTGATAAAGAGGTAGAAAGAACAAAACACATGAAGGGAAGTTGAAGGGGCTTGTGCTAGTTTGGTGAGAAGACTGGGATTCGGTGGCATAACCGAACTCTTTAAATATCTCAAGGGCTGCCAGAAAGAGTAGGCTTATTTCGTGCATCCTCAGAGGGTACAACTAAGTCTGTTGGTTGGATGTTACAGGAAAGCAGATTTTGATGGAACATTAGAAGAAACCTCTTGACAGTTGGGTAGTGGAACCAGTTGCCTACAGAGGTGGTGGGATCTCTTACTGAATGACATCAAGAAGAGACTGGAAAGCTCCCTGATGCTGAGGATGCTCTATTTAGAGTGTCAGAATTGAACCGATGGGTTGGACTAGATCAGGCATGGGCAAACTTTGGCCCTCCCTCTGGGTGTTTGGGCCTTCAACTCCCACAATTCCTAACAGCCTACCGGCTGTTAGGAATTGTGGGAGTTGAAGGCCCAAGCACCCAGAGGGAGGGCCAAAGTTTGCCCATGCCTGGACTAGATGGTTCATAGGACCCCTTCCAACTTTATAATTCTATGTTGTGGGCCTGGGGCATTCTTCCTAATAGCCCACAGAGGGTCTTCTGGGTTCCTTTCACAGCCCTTCAGATCCCATCCTCACGCATTCAGCCAACCATTGTGGGCTGGACTGACTCTGTCATTGCGCCTGCGGATCATTGTTCAAAGTCACTCTGCCTTCTGCCCTCAGGCTGCTGAATGAAGCCACGGGCTCCCTCTTGGATGACGTGCAGCTGGTGAACACACTGCAGACCTCCAAGCTCACTGCCACTGAGGTCACAGAGCAACTGGAGATCAGCGAGATGACAGAGATTAAAATCGACACTGCCCGGGAGGTGAAGTGCATCTGTGGGATCATGCTTTATATTCATTTATTTATCTTCCACCTTTCTAACAGCACAAGACCCCAGGGATGTAGTCAGATGTAAACTTTGGGGCAGAGACTGAGCATTCCTGGGGCCAAGGAGTTTTTTGGGGATGCAGATAATGCTCCTTCAAGAAACCCCAAAATTTCTACAGGGTCAAGAAAAGCTAGTTCAATAGTTTCCAACCTTTGGTCCTCCAGGTGTTTCAAACTTCAAATCCCAAAAGCCAATTCTGTCAAGCTATGGCGCAACTTGACAGAAGCAAATGCTAGATACACCAGATACAGCTCTGTAAAATCATGGACTCTGGAGACGTCAGGTTACAAGGAAAACTCAGTTTACTAAGCACATCTAAAACACGTCCATCTACAGCGAGCGACACACAGGGGAAAAAACTCCAAGGAAAACCGAAAGTCAAAACAGTTCTTTGCAGCTGCTAAGCTCTGCTGCTCCAAACGGTTAACTCCCTACATTTTCTCAGCAGCAGAGAGCTTATCTTAAGGTCACTCAATCACAGCCTCAACATAAACACTTCAGTATAGCATTACATTCTAAGTGGCATCCATATTGGCAATACAAGAATTACATTTAAAACACACAATATACCTCAACATATTCTGACATATTCAGCTTGGTCATCTGTGGGGGGGCAAAGGGGGAAGGAGGGGAGAAAAAAACTGCTGGACACAAGTGGTAAATTAGTGGGAAATGGGATTGGTAAGTGGAATATCACTTACAGTTCATACTTGATTATAAGTCGACCTGAATATAAGCTGTGGCACCTAATTTTACCACAAAGAAAACCTGGGAAAACGTATTGATTTGAGTATAAGCCAAGTGTGGGAAATGCAGCAGTTACTGGTAAATTTCAAAATAAAAATAGATACCAATAAAATTACATTAATTGAGGCATCCGTAAGTTAAATGTTTTTGAATATTTACATGAAATGTAATTTAAGATAAGACTGTGCAACTCTGACTAAATCATTATTCTAACCTTTGATGCAAATGTGTTTATGTATCCTTCCAATAATAATAAGGAGAGTAAAATAATAATAATAATAATAGAGTAAAATAATGGAAATGTAATAACAATAATAAAAATAGAGTAAAATAATAAATGTAATAATAACAATAATAAATAAAGTAATAAATCTAATAAAATAATAATAGAGTAAAATAATTTAACTGTAATAATAATAATAATAATAATAATAAGTAAAATAATAAATAACTTTGACTCGAGTATATGCTGAATGGGGCTTTTTCAGCCCAAAAAAGCTGCTGAAAAACTTGGCTTATACTCGAGTAAATACGGTACCTGTTCTGTTTAGCCTCACAGAATGGCTACAGAGACCTGTATTACTCTACTTGCATTTACAATAATAATTTTTAAAAATTAAGAAATTCTGGGAGATGAAGCCCAAAATACCTAGAGGGCCAATGGTTGGGAACCGCTGGTACTTGAGTAGGGAAATTTCCACAGTTAAGGGAAGTTTCTCTTTTTAGACTACACCACTCAAAATTCCCTGGCCAGCTTGCCTAGTGCCCCAGCCTCCTCTCCATCTTGCCACAGGCTCCTTTGCTCTTGGACTCTTCCTGCTCACTGCATAACCATCCCTGTCTTCTCTGCCAGGGCTATCGAGCGTGTGCTCAGAGGGCATCCATCCTCTTCTTCGTCCTCAACGACATGGGCAGGATTGACCCTATGTACCAGTTCTCCCTAGATGCCTACATTGACCTGTTCAACCTCAGCATCACCAAAAGCCACCGGAGTTCCAAGCTGGATGAGAGAATCCGCTTCCTCAATGAGTATCACACCTATGCCGTCTACAGGTAACCTGGTTTAAGGGCATAGGTGTCACTTTTGGAAAAATTGCATTCATAATCTTTGTGAAAAGGAAAAATGATGTCATATACTTTTGGTGAAAGAACATCTGGAGGCCACCTTTTGAAAACCACTAGTCAAGGAAAGGCACTTATTCAAAGTCAACCCTTTGAGTAAGTGATGTTCACAAGCATTCATGTAATGGCACACAGGTAACTCAGCTGTTAAACTGATAAACCATGTCTTTGAACTGCCAGGGACAAAAACATGCCACTTCACAAAAAACATATATTTAGCTAGCAGAGTTTTAAAATGTTTCTTTGAAATTGAAGTTCAAATTGCAGTTACCCAAAATATATACTCTCCCTTGAAACCTCTTAGTTTAAAATATTCCCTGGCCAGTATAGTATAGTAAATAAATAAATAAAATATGCACTCAGAGACAAATAAACAAAGTCTTCTTTAAAAAAGTAACATATCTTGTTTACTCATAAACATCTTGTATTAATTCAGCATACAGGCATATTTCTTATTAAAGTTCAGTTACAGATAGGATGTAGTTTCTCTGTGTTGAAAACACAGGGCATCACTCTTAATCAATAGTCCATAGTCCAAAGTCTTGAAGTGTACATCTTATGAAAGTCCAAACTGTATGACTCCACTCACTGCTTCTCAAAGCAAACATATAGTAAACTGTTCCTGCATAAGTCTTGAATCTGAACATGCTCAGTACAATCACAACCTCTCTCACAAGAAAAAGGTCAGTCAAACTGGCAAATCAATATATACATGCAATGTTGTTGTTGTTCATTCGTTCAGTCGTCTCCGACTCTTCGTGACCTCATGGACCAGCCTACGCCAGAGCTCCCTGTCGGCCGTTACCACCCCCAGCTCCCTCAAGGTCAGTCCAGTCACTTCAAGGATGCCATCCATCCATCTTGCCCTTGGTCGGCCCCTCTTCCTTTTGCCTTCCACTTTCCCCAGCATTATTGTCTTCTCTAGGCTTTCCTGTCTCCTCATGATGTGGCCAAAGTACTTCAACTTTGTCTCTAGTATCTTTCCCTCCAGTGAGCAGTCGGGCTTTATTTCCTGGAGGATGGACTGGTTGGATCTTCTCGCAGTCCAAGGCACTCTCAGCACTTTCCTCCAACACCACAGCTCAAAAGCATCGATCTTCCTTCGCTCAGCCTTCCCTAAGGTCCAGCTCTCACATCCGTAGGTGACTACAGGGAATACCATGGCTTTGACTAGGCGGATCTTTGTTGCCAGTCTGATGTCTCTACTCTTCACTATTTTATCGAGACTGGACATTGCTCTCCTCCCAAGAAGTAAGCGTCTTCTGATTTCCTGGCCACAGTCTGCATCTGCAGTAATCTTTGCACCTAGAAATACAAAGTCTGTCACGGCCTCCACGGTTTCTCCCTCTATTTTCCAGTTGTCAATCATTCTTGTTGCCATAATCTTGGTTTTTTTGACGTTTAGCTGCAACCCGGCTTTTGCGCTTTCTTCTTTCACCTTGATTAGAAGGCTCCTCAGCTCCTCCTCGCTTTCGGCCATCAGAGTGGTGTCATCTGCATATCTGAGGTTGTTAATGTTTCTTTCAGCCATTTTCACCCCAGCTTTGCATTCATCCAGCCCCGCACATCGCATGATGTGTTCTGCATACAAGTTAAAAAGGTTGGGTGAGAGGATGCAGCCTTGCCGGATGCCTTTCCCAATCTTGAACCAGTCTGTTGTTCCGTGGTCAGTTCTGACTGTTGCTACTTGGTCCTTGTACAGATTCCTCAGGAGAGAGACAAGGTGGCTTGGTATGCCCATCCCACCAAGAACTTGCCACAATTTATTATGATCCACGCAGTCAAAGGCTTTAGAATAGTCAATGAAGCAGAAGTAGATGTTTTTCTGAAACTCCCTGCCTTTCTCCATTATCCAGCGGATATTGGCAATCTGGTCTCTCGTTCCTCTGCCTTTTCTAAACCCAGCTTGAACATCTGGCAACTCTCGCTCCATGTATTGCTGGAGTCTTCCTTGCAGGATCTTGAGCATTACCTTACTAGCATGAGAAATAAGGGCCACTGTACGGAAGTTTGAGCAGTCTTTCGCATTTCCCTTTTTTGGTATGGGGATATAAGTTGATTTTTTCCAATCTGATGGCCATTCTTGTGTTTTCCATATTTGCTGGCAAATGGCATGCATCACCTTGACAGCATCATCTTTTAAGATTTTAAACAGTTCAGCTGGGATCCCATCATCTCCTGCTGCCTTGTTGTTAGCAATGCTTCTTAAGGCCCATTCAACCTCACTCCTCAGGATGTCTGGTTCTAATTCATTCACCACACCGTCAAAGCTATCCTCGATATTGTTATCCTTCCTATACAGGATACAGGTTTGCCATTGCCTGGGGAAGGCAATGGCAAACCACTCCAGTATCCTTGCCAAGAAAACTAAATGGACCAGTACAACCAGAGATATGTCGGTATGCCATTGGAAGATGGGACTCCCAGGTCGGAAGATGGCCAAAATGCTACTGGGGAGGAGCAGAGGATAAGTTCAACTAGCCCCAGATGTGATGACGCAGCTAGCTCAAAGCCGAAAGGAAGGCTAGCGGCCGACGGTACTGGAGGCGAACGACGAATCCGATGCTCTAAAGATCAACACACCATAGGAACCTGGAATGTAAGATCTATGAGCCAGGGCAAATTGGATGTTGTTATTGGTGAGATGTCAAGACTAAAGATAGACATTCTGGGGGTCAGCGAACTGAAATGGACTGGAATGGGCCACTTCACATCAGATGACCACCAGATCTACTACTGCGGACAAGAGGAACATCGAAGAAATGGAGTAGCCTTCATAATTAATAAGAAATTCGCTAAAGCGGTGCTTGGATACAACCCAAAAAATGACAGAATGATCTCAATTCGAGTGCAAGGAAAGCCTTTCAACATCACAGTGATCCAAATATACGCCCCAACCACAGCTGCTGAAGAAGCAGAAGTAGATCAGTTCTATGAGGATCTGCAGGACCTACTGGATAATACACCAAAAAGAGACATTATTTTCATTACAGGAGACTGGAATGCCAAGGTGGGAAGTCAAATGACAACTGGGATCACAGGCAAGCATGGTCTGGGAGAACAAAATGAAGCGGGACGCAGGCTGATAGAATTTTGCCAGGAAAACTCGCTGTGTATAACGAATACTCTCTTCCAACAACCTAAAAGACGGCTTTATACATGGACCTCACCAGATGGTCAACACCGAAATCAGATTGACTACATCCTTTGCAGCCAAAGGTGGCGGACATCCATCCAGTCGGTGAAAACAAGACCTGGGGCTGACTGTAGCTCAGATCACGAACTTCTTATTGCCCAATTTAGAATAAAACTAAAGAGATCAGGGAAAATACACAGACCAGTTAGATATGATCTCACTAACATTCCTAGCGAATATACAGTGGAAGTGAAGAACAGATTTGAAGGACTAGATTTAGTAAACAGAGTCCCAGAAGAACTATGGACAGAAGTCCGCGACATTGTTCAGGAGGCGGCAACAAAGTACGTTCCAAAGAAAAAGAAAACCAAGAAGGCAAAATGGTTGTCTGCTGAGACACTGGAAGTAGCCCAAGAAAGGAGGAAAGCAAAAGGAAACAGGGATAATAAGGGGAGATATGCCCAGTTAAATGCGCAATTCCAGAGGTTAGCCAGAAGAGATAAGGAACTATTTTTAAATAAGCAATGCATGGAAGTGGAAGAAGACAACAGAATAGGAAGGACAAGAGACCTCTTCCAGAAAATTAGAAACATTGGAGGTAAATTTCAGGCAAAAATTGGTATGATAAGAAACAAAGATGGCAGGGACCTAACAGAAGCTGAAGAGATCAAGAGAAGGTGGCGAGACTATACAGAAGATCTGTATAGGAAGGATACATGCAATACAGGTTAGCAAATATATACATCAGCAAACAAATAGCAAAGGCTTGGAAGATTGCTATTTCCAACAGTCACACTGTCCTTCTGTCACCATCCACCCAGATTTCAGAGCTCAGACAGGTTACGTTTTAGGAACTACAGACACCTCCCCCATTCCTTTTCTGGCTTGGATATTCAGGCATGGTCCAAAAATAAATAATTTGTCAGGGCTCTTATCCAGAGAGATTAAAAACAAAGGTTCTTAAAGTTAACATGTCCATCATCTTTTCCACTGTGCCAAGCAGTCTATGCAGTTTGGTTTCATTTGACAAGAGCCAGGTACAGTGTTACTGAAGGAGGGGAGATTGCCCACTATTCCTCAACCCTTCCTTGCTTGCTCCTTCCACAAACAAGCAGAAGGCAGCCATATTTTTCCCAAACAGACATCAAAAGGGCAAAACCTAAACAGGACCTGAAGAGCAGGAAATCTGGGCTGTGGCACAGCTAGTTAGTAGCCAGCTGCATTAAATCACTACTGACTGAGAGGTCATGAGTTCAAAGCCATCCCGGGTAGGAGTGAGCTCCCATCCATTAATAGTCTATCTTGCTGTTGACCTATGCAGCCCGAAAGACAGTTTATTTATTTCTGGTATTTATATCCCATCTCTTCTCAACCGCAAAAGGGGGACTCAGGACGGCTTACATAGGCAGCAATTCAATGCCGTTGCATGAACAATTAATACAATAACCATTAAATAAATCATCAAACCGTTAAAATACATAAAATACATAAGCCATTAATTAAACAATATAAAAAAAACTTTGTTACCAAACAGAATCGTATCTTCATGTAAATCGTCTTTCCAATCCATTTCCACTAAAGTGCTAATATATGGTTGCTGACCGAAAGCCTGGTCCCATAGCCACGATTTTACGTTCTTCCTGAAAGCCAGGAGGGAATGGGATTGATCGTATCTCGCTCGGAAGCGCGTTCCACAAGTGGGGGCCACCACCGAGAAGGCCCTGTCTCTCGTCCTCACCAGCCGTATTTGTGATGTTGGTGGGAGCGAGAGCAGGGCCTCCCCGAATGATCTTAAGTTACGAGGTGGGAGGTAGAGGCAGATACGTTCGGACAAGTAAGCTGGGCCAGAACTGTATAGTTGCATCTGTCAGGTAGGAAATTTAGGTAACGCTTTATGCAGGGAGTCTAATTTAACTAATTTACGACATCATAAAACCTTCCAGCAGCGTGCCTAAGAATGAGGAAGTACTCCATTAAGGACTCGGGGTCACAGGTGGACAGTGAAGCGGCAGTTCCCCTGGTGGCCAGAATCGAGCATACACTCATGAAGCCAGAAAAAGCTGGAATGTTAAATTACCTTTGTATCTGTCTATATATGTTGTGTGTCTAATGGCATTGAATGTTTGCCATGTATATGCACATTGTAATCCGCCCTGAGTCCCCTGCGGGGTGAGAAGGGCGGAATATAAATACTGTAAATAAATAAAATAAATAACAGAGCAACTAGTTGCTTCTGTCCATCTTAACCAGTCTCTCCTCACTTTGCCAAGGTACACCTGTCGGGGCCTCTTTGAACGGCACAAACTGCTCTTCAGCTTCCAGATGTGTGCCAAAATCCTAGAAGTCTCTGGCAACCTCAAGATGGATGAATACAACTTCTTCCTTCGCGGAGGAGTGGTAAGCATCAGGTGGAGGCTCTTGGCCTGGCCTGCTGAAGGTTTTGAGGCTGCTGCACTGCTAGGTCGAGAACGTATGGAATGGTCAGAACATCAGCCCTTGTAGCCAGGTATTGTTGGCACAGACTGGCATCGGTTCTATCATGTTTTCTTGAAAAGCACGGTCCAAATCCTTCCAAGAGATTCTTGAGACTGAAACTAGAGCCCTCCACCTTTACAACCTTTGGCAGTCTTGAAGGAAGCTGGGATGCTTGACTTTTAATATCATGCTAATCCTAACTGTGCAAGGAGAGAAGGAAGCTTGGCCTCCCTGCTCCCTCTCCTGATCTGGCTGGGAGGCTTTCCCAGGGCCTGGGCTTTGTAATCTGAGAAGGACTTGACGCTTGGCCAAGCCTGCCCATGACAACGGGCCAGAGAGCAATGGCAGAGCAACCCTCCCCCTCCTTTCCCCACGCAGATAGCCAGGGCCTTGGCAGGGAGGCCACAGAGGAAAGAGAAGCCACTCCTCTGTGTGTATTTATGTGCCTTTGAGTCACTCTCATGAAGTTCATAGGTGTTTTCATAGGGCAAAAAATCCTCAGGGGTGATGTTGCCACTTCCTTCCATTGAAATAGAACCTACCACATCTGGGATTCTTAGGCAGGCCTTTTGGGCTTGGGGAAGTTCTTCCGTTTGGACTGCCAATGCCAAACCCTGGCTCCTGCTCAATAGAGTTGACCCTAGCTGAGTCCCCCCCCCTCGGGGGTCAGAAAGGTGGGTTCCCAATGCAGGAAATAAATAAATAAATAGCTCTGAACTACAAATTGAAGTGCTATGGGTGACTGAGGCTCCTTCTACACTGCCATATAAAATCAAACGTATCTGTTTTGAACTGGATTATATGGCAGTGTAGACTCATACACGGTGGAGTGTGGAGAAGAGCAGACCACAGACCACCTATTACAATTCAACCTGAGCTCTGCCACAAGCATAATGGAGGACCTTCTTATAGCAACGCACTCCAAGTAGCCAGCTACTGGTCAAAGGACATTTAGTAAACTTTGTTTGTGTTTTTAAATACATTACAACTGTACCCTTGATTTGCCTCTGAAACAAAAAATAAAATATTCTGCATTTATATGGCAGTGTAGAAGGGGTCTGAAGCTTTTATTGTTGGGGAATTTGAGCTGTTAGGCTTATAAATCTTGGGAGGAGAGCAATGTCCAATCTCGATAAAATAGTGAAGAGTAGAGACATCACACTGGCAACGAAGATCTGCATAGTTAAAGCAATGGTATTCCCCGTAGTCACCTACAGATGTGAGAGCTGGACCTTAGGGAAGGCTGAGCGAAGGAAGAGAGGTGCTTTTGAACTGTGGTGCTGGAGGAAAGTTCTGAGAGTGCCTTGGACTGCGAGAAGATCCAATCAGTCCATCCTCCAGGAAACAAAGCCCAACTGCTCATTGGAGGGAAGGAGACTAGAGACAAAGATGAAGTACTTTGGCCACATCATGAGGAAACCGGAAAGCTTAAAGAAAACAATGATGCTGGGGAAAATGGAAGGAAAAAGGAAGAGGGGGCTGGGGGTGATGACCTTAACCTCGGCTTTGCCCTCCCACTAAAGTGGCAGTCCCAGCTTAACTTTCTCTTATGGTTCTAGTCTCTTTCAGTGAGGAACAATGCTTCAGTTTTGGTTTAGAGCTATCTTGAGAACTGAGCTACTCAGACTTGATGTGTGGGGAGCCCCAAGTCTTTGGCCACCTCTGTTTCTGGCCATGAATAGGTTCTTTGTTTCCCTTCTCTTGAAAGGCAGGAGTGAGCTAGGCCCTCCTGTTCCTTTGGCCACTTCCTCCTCCCATTGTCCTTTTTTGCAGGTTCTGGACAGAGAAGGGCAGATGGACAACCCCTGCACGAGCTGGTTGGCCGACACCTACTGGGACAACATCACTGAGCTGGACAAGCTCACTAACTTCCATGGCATCATGAACTCTTTTGAGCAGTACCCCCGGGACTGGAACCTTTGGTACACAAGTTCCAAGCCAGAGAAAGCCATGCTCCCAGGTCAGCTCCACATTGTCTGTATGTATGTCTGAGCCAGATTGGGCTGGGTGGCTCTACTCTAGGAACCAAGGTTGTAGGTGCCTTTCCTTCTTCCTGGGGATCACAATCTGGTGATAATCCTGTTGGTTAATCCGATACTGGCTGAATAGTGAATCAACCATAAGGTAAATCTTCTACTGTGCTAGAATTTAAAACAGGTTCTGGGTGAAAAGGTTATGTCACACAAAATTCAGGAACAATCCTTTAAATTTGGAAGCTTGGAACATGAACAACTGGAAACAAGAAACTGGAATTCCCTTAGCTCACTTGACTAGAACTTGGCAAGAGATGTTGCTTCAAACTCCAACGTTGGCCAGATTACTGAAAAATCCCTTTGGTCTCCCTAATAAAGCCATGAAATCATGTTGTTTTCCCTGGCAAACTGATAACGGCTTTTTCTCTAACAAGCACTGTGACCTTCACCGAGTTTGTCAAGCAGGTCGGAGTTTGCAAAACTAAGTCTCCTATCTATCAGCTCATTAACTTCTCCACCTGGCAGTTCATCCTCTGAACTCGTTTCCCTAGAGAAATACTTCTTTGGGCCCGTCTCTGGAATGTGACCTTCGCCTTCACGGACTGCAGGAGATACAGAATGCTCAATTTCAGGACTTAAAAGGCTGAGAGGAGATATGATAGCCATGTATAAATATGTGAGAGGAAGCCACAGGGAGAAGGGAGCAAGCTTGTTTTCTGCTTCCTTGGAGACTAGGACGCGGAACAATGGCTTCAAACTACAAGAGAGGAGATTCCATCTGAACATGAGGAAGAACTTCCTGACTGTGAGAGCCGTTCAGCAGTGGAACTCTCTGCCCCGGAATGTGGTGGAGGCTCCTTCTTTGGAAGCTTTTAAACAGAGGCTGGATGGCCATTTGTCAGGGGTGATTTGAATGCAATATTCCTGCTTCTTGGCAGAATGGGGTTGGACTGGATGGCCCATGAGGTCTCTTCCAACTCTTTGATTCTATGATTCTATGATTCTATGAAAATCTCATGCTGGCTCGCAGGTTTAGCAGGCCCAGAAATCCCATGATCCACTTCTTCATTAGCATTAGGCACAATCATTGGCCGAACTACAACACACTGGAGGATCGAGAGATAACATATTAAAATCTGCAAATTATCAAAAACGGCAAAAGCAAAATTCTCAAATCTGGAGGACCAACTCCTGTGGCAAGCTTGATACCCCATTGCCATTCATGGAAAGAAGCTAGATGGGTGTCTAGGCATCCTGGGTGCCAATGGCGGCTGCCTCTCTCAGGCCAGGCCTGACTTCCCTCCAAGCAGCCCGGGAAGCAGACCTTGCTTCCCATCTTGTCTCCTTATGCCCACTTTCATTCCGTGCAGGTGAATGGGAGAATTCCTGCAACCAGATGCAGCGGATGCTAGTTGTCAGGTCCTTGCGTCCCGACCGTGTGTCCTTCTGCGTCACAGCCTTCATTGTCTCCAACCTGGGCTCCCAGTTCATTGAACCACCTGTCCTCAACATGAGATCAGTGAGTAGGGGGCATCTGTGTGGTCGTAACTTGGCTTTTTTAAAAAAGTAATGTGACAGTTGTTAAGGTGTTACTGGAGAGAGGAATCAGTGATGACCTTTCACACTGGTGGGTGTTTTAAATCTATTCATATTTCTTTGGGCGAGTGGGCTTCTTAACAAAAGACCCTCCTCATAAATGCATAAATGATGTCTTATACTGTTTAATGTTTGTTATCTATTATGTTAACTTATCACTGAGTAACTTATCACTGGCAGTGCGACCCAGCACCAGTAGCCCAAAGTGATAAATATTTATTTATTTATTTATTTGCTGTATTTGTATACCGCCTTTCTCAGCCAATTGGCGACTCAAGGCGGTTTCTAACAAATCAGTGTACATAAAACATAATAGATAACAAACATTAAACAGTATAAGACATCACAAAAGCAATAAAAGCAACATCATCAGCATCTCATTATTCTCAAGCATTGTCCAATTCCATTGTCAGGTCATTCAATTTCCTATATTCGCTACTCTGTATTTGTAAACATTTGCTCAAATAGCCACGTTTTAACTTGCCTCCGAAACGTCAAGAGGGAGGGAGCAGATCTGATCTCCCTAGGGAAGGTATTCCATAGCTGAGGGACCACCACTGAGAAGGCCCTGTCTCTCAATCCCACCAAACGTGCTTGTGACGAAGGCGGGACCGAGAGCAGGGCCTCCCCAGATGATCTTAAAGTCCTCAGTGGTTCGTAAGGGGAGATACGTTCAGACAGGTAAGTTGGGCCAGAACTGTTTAGGGCTTTATAGGCCAAAGCCACCACTTTGAATTAGGCCTGGTAGCAAATTGGCAGCCAGTGGAGCTGGCACAACAAGGGGGTTGTATGCTCCCTGAGCACTGCTCCTGTTAACAACCTGGCTGCCGTTCGTTGGACTAGTTGAAGCTTCCAGACCGTCTTCAAAGGCAACCCCACATAGAGAGCGTTGCAGTAGTCTATACGGGATGTAACTAGAGTGTGGACTACCGTGACCAAGTCAGACTTCCCAAGGTATGGGCGCAGCTGGCGCACAAGTTTTAACTGTGCAAATACTCAAAAAACAAAAGAACAAAAACACCCAGAGCAATGTTATCTCTTCCATAGGAGGCTTTTCTTTATAGCAAAATAACATGTTTGCACTACTTATAAGAATTAGGTTTTCCCTACGTGAGTGTGCTGTGAATGCGCACTAATGGTACTTCTGCGCATGCGCAGCTTCGCTCCGGAATCTTCATTTAAAATTTTAAAAGGATCGGCGGTTGGCCCCGCGCACGCTCCCCAGTACATTATAAATAGACCGCGGCTGGTCCAACCGCCTCCAGATCTCTTCATCCGTGCTAATAGCAGTAGCTCGGAATTCTTCTCAATCATTCACTGAAGCCTTAATACGGAATGGCGAATACTAAAGGTTTTAAACGTTGCTCTACATGCTTGAGCAACTTCCCTGATAACGATGCACATTCTCTGTGCATCGCTTGCCTGGGTGAAGGACATTTAACACAGGAATGTCCCATCTGCCAGTCCTTCACCCCGAAGACTCGCAAAAATAGGGAGATTCGGCTAAGAGCTGCCCTTTACGAACGGGCCCTTCTTCCTGAACCCCAACAACAAAGAGAAAAATCCTTACCTGACTTGACGATCCTGCATGCGGCCCTGAAAAAGCCTAAGGCAAAGAGGGCTATTCAAGGCAAGGCGGCCTCGGCGAAACCCCAGAAGACTACTGGTTCCAAGGCCGCTCCTTCGCAGTTGGTCTCGCCCCAACTTGAAAAGGCGAAGGAGACCCCTCCACGTGGCTGCTCAGTTGGGCAAGCCCCGGAGCCGACCTCCGCTCGCCTCGTGCGAGCTCAGGAGGAAAATGAAACTGAAAGAGACTTGGCCTCTAATGCACGCCCCGCGCGTGCGCAGACTGACGGCATGACGCCCCCAATGCCGACGCTCTCGGCTCCGGCTCCTCCCACAGTGACAGCTGTTGGCCTTGGGGAGGAGCCTGCTCGGGCGTCCACAGCAACGCTTCCCTCGACGTCGGGGATGACTGCTGCTGCAACCCTGGCGCGGCGCCGAGCGCGCGCTCCTTCGCGCTCAGGAAATAAGAAGCGGAGGCGCCGGGAGTCGAGCTCCAGTGACTCTTCCTCCTCATCCTCTTCTTCATGCTCGGATTCCTCCTGCTCTGCGAGGAAGCGCAGGCATGCGCGCGCACGGAGGGCAAGATCATCAACAAGAGCCTTAGTGGAGGAGCAAAGTGTCAGTGGGCGCCCCCTTCCTCACCCAGGAGTATATGAAATAACTCCTCAAGGGCGCTTCATCTATTGTGGTCCACCTCCTGCCCCACATTATGGGGATGTTTACTGTCATGCATATAGTAATGCAGACTGTGGATCTAAGAAACGGAATGGGAAAGGGATTCGAGGTCGCGAACTTCTCCCTGTTCAACAAGGTCATCAAGGGACTTATTGGGACCAGAGACATACCCCGTTGCCTTCAATTGCTGATGACCAACCTCCAGTTGATGACGACGATTCTGATTGTTCATTAGAAGTAGTGGACCCTTCCACTGCAGACAAAGATAGGAATACCAACACGAAACGTATAGAGGACTTTACTGTGTTTACTCAATTGGTTAGCAGGATGATAACTGCTTTGAACATTCCGGCCCCAAAGCCGGCTTCAACGGTTGATGACCCAATGTACCCTTCCGACGAACAGGACAGTTCGCCATCTTTACTTCTCCCTACTCTTCCATACCTACTTAAGTTGACTAAAGTTCCTGATATTGCTCCGTCGGCTGGCCTGGACAACCCCCATGTGCGGCTCCGTATCCCGAAGAAAGTTCGGCGTGCTCTGTTGTGGTGGACAGAGCCAGACAATGTAACTGTGGGTTTGCCTTTTCAGGGCCCCGAACCGTCAGCTGTGGTCACGACGGATTCCTCCCTAAGGGGATGGGGCGCGCATTTAGAGGGTTTTACTGCCCAGGGTGTCTGGACCCCAGAGGAGTCTATACATCACATAAATGTTCTGGAGTTATTCGCCGTAGAGAAGGCGTTAAAATCTTTCGAGATGGCATTGTTAGGCAAAGTGGTACAGGTGGTAACGGACAATACTACGACAATGTATTATATAAACAAACAGGGTGGAACAAGATCACAGATCCTGTCAAGTCTAACAATGCGCATCTGGGAGTGGTGCATAGCCAGAGAGATAAACCTAGTGGCCGTACACCTTCCGGGGGAGGAGAATGTCCTAGCAGACAGTTTGAGCAGAACCCCTATGTCCAACCACGAGTGGTCTGTCAATCACAGGGAACTCAATACGATCTTCAGGATCTGGGGGTTCCCAAGAATAGATCTTTTTGCGTCACAGGAAAACGCAAAGTGTCCCCTTTATTGTGCCCGCAGGAGGGCGGATCTGACCCGGGGGTGTCTGGGAGACGCGTTTCTACGCAAGTGGAGCAACGAATTTCTGTATGTGTTTCCTCCTTTCCCGCTGCTCCCGAAGGTCATCTCAAAGATTCGGAGGGACAACGGGGACTGTATTCTGGTGTCGCCATGGTGGCCTCGCCAGCCATGGTTCTCAGCCCTCCTCGATATGTCCAAGGGGAGGTACAGGAGGTTTCCAAACAGGTTAGATTTGCTAACATCACAGAACGGGCAAGTCCTTTACCCAGATGCCCATGCTTTAAGGCTGACGGCCTGGAGAATCGTCCCAGACAGTTAGGGCCTTCTGAGACATTATCCGCCTCGGTTAAGGCAATTTTAGACGCAGCGCAAAAACCATCTACAAAGCGCTCGTATGTATATAAGTGGACACGCTACTCCCAGTATATGAAGGGGAGAAATCTGGACCCTGTAAATGCCCCGATCTCGGCGATTTTGGATTTTTTAGTTTCTTTGTCTGATTCGGGTATGTCCCTGTCATCACTAAAATGTTACCTGGCGGCCATGTCATGGTATAGGAGGAAGGAGGGTTTACCTTCCCTCTTTTCTGAATATTTGGTCAAGCTTTTCCTTAAGGGGTTCGGTAATGTCAAGCCAGCAGTGACTCCAATTGTTCCTTCGTGGAGCCTGGAGGTTGTACTTTCATCCCTTCAAGGCCCGCCTTACGAGCCATTAGCCACATGCGATATTTCGCACCTTTCTTGGAAGACCGCCTTTTTGGTGGCAATAACATCGGCCAGGCGGGTAAGTGAGATTTGCGCTTTAAGATCGGATGAACCCTACCTCCGGTTCCACAAAGATAAAATCGTGCTCCGCACGGACATTTCTTTTCTTCCCAAGGTGACGTCATGTTTCCACATGTCCCAAGAGATTGTTTTGCCAGCCTTTTTTCAGTCTCCCACTTCCCCTATGGAACGTGGTCTTCATTTGCTGGACGTACGTCGGGCAGTGGCCTTTTATCTCAGTAGAACTAAGAGTATGAGGAAAACGCCAAGATTGTTTGTAAAATACAGGAAAGATGCCTGCGGTCTCCCTGTTACATCACAACGTCTATCTTCCTGGATAGTGTCTGTGATCAAATTGGCCTACAACAAATCGGAACAGGAGCTTCCGGTCGGTGTGAAAGGACACTCTACGAGAGCCGTGTCTGCAACAGCTGCTTTCTGGAAGGGTGTACCTATGGATTCCATATGTCGTGCTGCCACCTGGTCCACTCCGCTGACGTTTGTGTCGCACTATAAGCTGGATCTACAGGCCAAGAAGGATGCAGCTTTCGGTCGTGCAGTGTTGTTTTCTGCGGTGGCATGACTCCCGCCGTCCAAGGTGGGTAGCTCGCTAGTCTTTTACCATTAGTGCGCATTCACAGCACACTCACGTAGGGAAAATGAGAGGTTGCTTACCTGTAACCGTAGTTTCCCTAGTGATGTGCTGTGAATTCGCACGGCCCCGCCCATCCTCCCCGCAGTTTGTCATGCCTCCTCCTTCTGACTGCTTTAGCGGCGGAAGAGATCTGGAGGCGGTTGGACCAGCCGCGGTCTATTTATAATGTACTGGGGAGCGTGCGCGGGGCCAACCGCCGATCCTTTTAAAATTTTAAATGAAGATTCCGGAGCGAAGCTGCGCATGCGCAGAAGTACCATTAGTGCGAATTCACAGCACATCACTAGGGAAACTACGGTTACAGGTAAGCAACTTCTCATTTCCATAATACAAGTAAGCAAATATATAGTAGCTTTACACGCAACAGCCTTCACACTGAGCTTTCTCATACGAGGCTTCTCTCACACTGAGGCTTTCCTCACACTCCTCAGGACAACACAAGCTTTGACTCACATCAAAAATACCTAGTTAATATTTAATATTTCTGATACATTTTACCTCCAAACAAGAATTCTGCATAGCTCAGAAATTGCAGCTTCCCCTCTGATTCAGAAAGAATGCTTCAGCTTCAGCGTGACGGGTTATTTGACGGGTAGGAAGCGTGGCAGGCGCAGTTCATGGAGGACTGGCTAGAACTGTCAAGAAGGCAGCATAATTAGTTACCTTACCCCTGGAATGAGCAGCTTAACAAATTAAATCACAGCCGAAGCTAACATGTATTGTATCCAATTACTTTGAAATTGTAATGTTCTGGGCTTTATGAGGATGGACTCTCTAAGCCAAGCGAAGCAGATTCTTTTTGTTTTTTTTTTAAAAAGGTAATTGTTACTTATATACCTTGTCTTTCCACTAAAAAAAAATTAGCGAGCAAGGCAAGTAAGAAACAATATTAAAAAAAGGTTAAGAACTAATTAAAAACAGCTCCATCAGGAGAATAATGGAAGTCCAGTAATGAGAATTTGCTGTCGTGACTGTCTTCTGGCGCCTTTGTCTTTCCTGGACTCAGGTGGTGGAGGACTCCACAACCAAGACCCCGCTGATCTTTGTGCTCTCCCCCGGGGTCGACCCCACCTCCTCCCTCCTTCAGCTGGCGGAGCAGTCGGGCATGTCCCAGCGCTTCCATGCCCTCTCCTTGGGCCAAGGCCAGGCCCCTATTGCCACGCGCATGATTAAAGATGGCGTCCATCAGGGTGAGTGCCAAAAGGGTGGAATGGAGCTGTGTACTCATCCTCATCAGTCAGTCAATCTGGAGCAAGAGTGGGGCAAATATGTCCCATGGGATGCATATGGCACCTGGATCCCACTTGGACAGCCCTGGAAGTCCCCTCACTGACCGATATACTGGAAAATAAATTTGGCGTGATTTCTGTTAGGTGAGTGGGTTTGTTAACAAAAGACCCTCCTTATAAATGCACAGCAGAGTAACTTAGCAGCAGCAGCATGACCCAGCACCAGTAGCCCAAAATGATAAAAAGAACAACACAAAGGCCAATGTTATCTCTTCCCTAGGAGGCTTTTCTTTGTAATAAAACAATATAGTTGCACTATTTACAATAACAAGGTTTCTATAACACAAATAAATGAATACACAGTTGCTTTACACACAGTAGCCTTCATACTAGAGTTTTCTCACACAAGGCTTCTCTCATACTGAGAGGCTTACCTCACACTCCTCAGGATGACACTAGCTTTGTCCCACTGACTGTAGGTTTCAACCTACCCACTCTCCTCAGGACAACACTAGCTTTGGCCCACTGACTCTGACAAACTTCAGCCTACCCACACTCCTCAGGTTGACACTAGCTTTGGCCCACTAACTCTGACAGGTTTCGGCCTACTCACTCTCCTAAGGACAGCACTAGCTTTGGCCCACTGACTGTAACAGGCTTTGGCCTACTTGCTCTCTTCAGGTCGACACTAGCTTTGGCCCACTGACTCTGACAGGCTTCGGCTTACTCACTCTCCTCAGGACAACACTAGCTTTGGACTACTTATTGTAACAGGTTTCAGTCTACTCACATTCCTCAGGACGACACTAGCTTTGGCCTGCTGACTCTGACAGGCTTTGCACTACTGACTCTCCTCAGGACAACACTAGCTTTGGCCCACTGACTCTCAACACTCTTCACCCTACTCACTCTCCTCAGGACAGCACTACCTTTGGCCCACTGACTACAGACTTCGGCCTACTCACTGTCCTCAGAACAAAACTAGCTTTGGCCCACTGACTCTGACAGGCTTCGGCCTACTCACTCTCCTCAGGACGACACTAGCTTTGGCCCACTGACTCTCAACACTCTTTGGTCTATTCACTCTCCTCAGGATGACACTAGCTTTGTCCCACTGACTGTAACAGGCTTTGGCCTACTCACTCTTCCCAGGACAACACTAGCTTTGGCCCACTGACTCTCAACACACTTCGGCCTACTCACTCTCCTCAGGACGACACTAGCTTTGTCCCACCGACTGTAACAGGCTTCAGCCTACTCACTCTTCCCAGGACAACACTAGCTTTGGCCCACTGACTCTCAACACTCTTTGGTCTACTCACTCTCCTCAGGACAACACTAGCTGTGGCCTACTGACTCTGACAGGCTTTTGCCTACTCACTCTTCCCAGGACAACACTAACTTTGGCCCACTGACTCTCAACACTCTTTGGCCTACTCATTCTCCTCAAGATGACACTAGCTTTGACCCACTGACCCTTAACAGGCTTTGGCCTACTCACTCTCCTCAGGACGGCACTAGCTTTGGACCACTGACTCTCAACACTCTTTGCCCTACTCACCCTCCTCAGGACAACACTAGCGTTGACCCACTGACTCTGACAGGTTTCAACCGAATGGACTCACATTTTCATAATCAAAAATACATAGTTAACTGTTAATAATTAAAATTTAATTTAATTTTCTGACACTCCTTCTGTTTTTGATTACAAAAATCCCAAATTTTAATCATACAAAATTTGCCTGGAAATAACACACAAAAGCTGGAAAAATATCCCCATTGCAGCCTCCAGATAATTACAAATTTTTTTAAAATGAATCCACCCTCTCTCAAAATGGTGAACAGATGTGAGATCACACCACTTCTAATTGGATTTTGAAAAGAAATGCAAGGAAAATTGCAGTCACTGGGTATGCAGTGGGGAGAATGTCGCCCACATAGGAGGTTATGGGGAAATAGCAGACCCATGCTCTAGAACACCATTTTTCATTGGGGAGGCCATCCCTACCATCCTCCCCTTTTCCTTCCCAGGGCGTCATCACATTAGAGAATGAATCCACTTTAAATCCAGTTGCTGCCTCCTGCAGAGTTCTGGGGTTTGTAGTTTAGGGAGGGGCCTTTAAACTACAAAACTCAGAACTCTGCAAGAGGCAGAAACGGGATTTAAAGTGGATTCATTCCCTAGCGTGATGAATACACCAGTTCCCCTTTCAGCCCTGCATTCCCTCCTGCGGCCAGTCACTGTGGGTGGGCCTCTTGCAAGATGACCAACTTTGCCTCTTGTTTCCTGGCAGGTAACTGGGTCTTCCTGGCCAATTGCCACCTCTCCCTCTCCTGGATGCCTCAGCTGGACAAGCTGGTGGACCAGTTGCAAGTTGAAGAGCCGCACCCGTCCTTCCGCCTGTGGCTCAGCTCCAGCCCCCATCCCGACTTCCCCATCTCCATCTTGCAGGCCGGCATCAAAATGACAACGGAGCCTCCTTCGGTAAAAGCAAAGAGCCACTAGAAGGGGTGTTAGGGACAGGGGCACATCTCTTCCCAGCTATGCTTTTCCCATTCCCTGAAGCCCAGTTAAGACTAAGAACCTGTCCATAGAATCCTAGAATTGGAAGAGACCTGGTGGGCCATCCAGTCCAACTCCCTGCCAAGAAGCAGGAAATTGCATTCAAAGCACCCCCGACAGATGACCATCTAGGCTCTATTTCAAAGCCTCCAAAGAAGGAGCCTCCACCACATCTTGGGGCAGAGAGTTCCACTGCTAAACAGCTCTCACAGCCGGGAAGTTCCTCCTAATATTCAGGTGGAATCTCCTTTCTTGTAGTTTGAAGCCATTGCTCCATTGCGTCCTAGTCTCCAAGGAAGCAGAAAACAAGCTTGCTCCCTCCTCTCTATGACTTCCTCTTACATATTTACACATGGCTATTATGTCTCTTCTCAGCCTTCTCTTCTTCAGGCTAAACATGCCCAGCTCTTTCAGCCGCTCCTCATAGGGCTTGTTCTCCAGACCCTTGACAATTTTGGTCACCCTCCTCTGGACACATTCCAGCTTGTCAACGTCACCCTTCAATTTTGGTGCCCAGAACTGGACACAATATTCCAGGTGTGGTCTAACCAAGGCAGAAGAGAGGGGGAGCATGACCTCCCTGGATCTAGACAAGGATTTGGTTTCCCCTTTCTCCTGAAACAAGTTATATTGACCTGGCAGTCCTTTCTCTTGCCCTGAGGACTGGAGAAATTGGCCCAGATCTGGGACTATTTGGTGTTGGGTGGGTAGCATGTCACACAAGCGTGGGCAAACTTCAGCCCTCCAGGTATTTTGGACTTCAACTCCCACAATTCCTAACAGCCTACTGAATTGTGGGAGTTGAAATCCAAAACACCTGGAAGGCTGGAGTTTGCCCATGCCTGATCTAACACCAAATAGGGTGAGAAGCCAAGAAGCATAACCACAAGCCCCTGGATCCAAGTATCTTGGGAGGACACAAGGCTGCTCTGTCCCACACTTTCATCTTCAAGGGAAATGCCAAGAGAATTCCTCCTTCTCCATTGTGGTCCCTGTGAAATCACACATATGGTATTCCCTGCGCATGTGCAGAAAATACCATATGTGCGAATTTCACAGGTGACCACTCAGAGAAATAGAGTTACAGGTAAGCTACCATTACTTCCAGGGAAATGGGTAGCCAACCAAAACAAGTTATGAAATAACCTCTTAATCAGCATGGATCTTTCCAGTTGATCAGCCTAAATACCTGGTGCTCAGTAGGGGGAGGCAGTTCTACTCATTTCCTACCCCAGACTTTCTTTTGCTTCTCAGCATCCCTTTAGAATTTGTAAACCGTTTGGGCCCAGCCTATCTTCGCGATCGCATCTTCTTCCCAAACTTTGTTTTGCTTCTCAGTATCCCTTTAGAATTTGTAAACATTCCACCAATCTTTGTGATCGCATCTTCTTCTATGAATCTGTACAAACTTTGTGATCTTTCCAGGAGGCCCTCCTTTCGCTCGCACCACCATCACAAGTACGGTTGGTGGGAACGAGAGAGAGAGAGAGAGGGCCTTTTCGGTGGTGGCCCCCCGCCTCTGGAATGCCCTTCCTAGGGAAATAAGGCAGGCCCCATCCCTCCCCTCCTTTCGTAAGAGCTTGAAGACCTGGTGGTTTCAACAAGCCTTTGAGAATGACTATTTCTAGCTCAGCCCCAGACATTGTTGACTATGGCCTTAGTCTTCTTACCAATTAATAATTAATTGGTAAAAATTAATTAATTAATTGTTGAACTATGTAATTAATTAAGAATTAATTAATTGTTGAAACCACCAGGTCTTCAAGCTCTTACAAAAGGAGGGCAGGGATGGGGCCTGTCTTATTTTTCCTAGCAAGGGCGTTCCAGAGGTGGGGGGGCCACCACCAAGAAGACCCTCTCTCTCGTCCCCACCAACCGTAATAGGCACCGGAAATGAACAGCCATAGACCGTAACTGTTATTGCTTTTGCCTGCTATAGCATTGCAGTTAATTTCCCGGACCCCCTAGAAATGTTGAGTTTGCACTAGTCTCGGCCTGGTCTTTTAAATTGCCTTGAACAGGCAGGATTGCTTTTGATATATATGTGTTACTGTGACAATTTTATGCTTATATTGTTTTCTTAATTTTATGTTTGTGTTGTTTACTCTGTATGTATTGATGATGCTACTTGGAAACCGCTCTGAGTCCCCTTATTTATAGAGCAGTATATAAATAAAGTTTTGTTGTTGTTGTTGTAATCTGTTGGCTGTCTCTCCCTCACCCACCCGCCTGCTCACTTTTCCCCATTTCAGGGACTGAAGGCCAACATGAAGCGCCTCTACCAGCTCATCACGGAGCCCCAGTTCAACCGCTGCACCAAGCCCAGCAAATACAAGAAGCTGCTCTTTGCCCTCTGCTTCTTCCACAGCATCCTGCTGGAGCGCAAGAAGTTCCTGCAGCTGGGATGGAACATCGTTTACGGTTTCAACGACTCCGACTTCGAGGTGATGGGGTGGAGCGGGAAGAGCACAGGATGCTGAGCACTTTGGGACAGCCAAAGAAAGCACAGGGCAGGATGTTGGCAGCTTGTCCCCTCCCTTCTGGAGTCTCAGACAAGTCCGACCACAATCGCTCCAGTGTGCCCAGAAACAATGCCCCTCCAACAGTGACCTCTCTTCCAGGAACCGACTCTCGTCTCCCTTGGGTTGCCAAGTCAGGACTATTCCAGGCCCTGAGAGTTCAGGGCTTAAACCCAAGGCCTAGGGGTGCCCCCTTGGTATGTCAAAGGCAAAAGCTGTCATGCTGAAAGGCAGGTTTTGCCTGTGAGC